>NW_016813614.1:75700-133219 GCF_001698545.2 Rhinopithecus bieti
AAAGTTCTTCTTGATTAAAGTGTATCTTCTTATTTCTGTCTTACATGTAATATGAAAACAAAGACAGGCATATTTGCATGAAAGATAAAACTCTTTAAAAATAAAAAAAAAAGATGAGATTAAAATAGAAAGTCTAAGAATCCTGAGGAACAGCGTAAAGAACCTTGTGCTTATCAGCTTTATGTAATTGAAGATTTGCTGACCAGAAACATTTGGAATTTCCTTGATATTTCATGACATACTTGCGATTTTAGCAAGATTTTGTGTATCAAAGCCCCCAGTAGGAGCCTTTTCTTCTATTTTTCATATTGCTAAATATGACTAATGGAGAAGACTTTTAAATGGAAAGGATAATTTTGCCTTGCTTGATGAATCTTGGTAACTTAGAATATGCATATGATTCAATAAAAGGAAAGTAAAATGGAAACAGTTTAGGGAAAATACATTACTAAAGAGAGTATTTAACATTGTACGTCAAATAATTTATTGTTTGGCTGACTTTTTTACATTTTAACCATGACTGTAATTTTAAAATTGCATAGATACAACCTTTTCTGTCATGCCAGTCGGCACCAGAACCCGTATCCATTTCGATTGCTGGAGGCTGTGATGGTTGTTTGCTAACACCCCTGAACACAATTTTGGTTACTTTTGTGAAATTTATCCTTCGTGCATTCACAGTATAGAAATGTTACTCTAAAAATTAAAATCTATCAGTTATAGCAGAAAAGAGGAAATAGTACCACCAGGTTTAAGGATTTTAGTTAAAAAAATTAAAGAATAAAACATAACTAGGCGTAATGCTGACTTCCCTGAGTAGTCATTCAAATGAATGTTTTCTTATTTTGTACATGCAAAACAAAGTCCAATAATCCTTGAATCAAGAAGGTTATATAAAACCAAGCATGTGATGATAAATAGGATTTCATTTAAAATTACTCAGACACAAGAGAGTTGACAGGGCATGTGATGTGGAAGGAAAGAGTTACTGACTCTGAGATGCAGAGCACAGAAAAAGACAGATAAAAATAAAATTAAACAGAGAGTGTTAGTAACATACAATTGTCTACATTTCGTGTATTTGTGCATAAATACTGAAGTTAAAATGAAATTGCTATCTAAAATGAGTGATGCTGTTAAAACAACACTGAATATATTGCTGAATTTTATATGTATATATATTTGATATATACATTCAATACATAGTTGCAACTACAACTGAAAATGAGAATACAATTTTACAAAATGTAGGTCATTCAAACATATACACTACAAATACTATTTATTAGTGCATTAAGACATATGTACACAGGAGTACATCTTGGAAATCACACTTTTATCAATGATTTCTTTTCCAATGCCTTGTGACTGTGTAGACTGAGCAGAATGGTTAGGTCAGAGATAATGCTGTTCCAAGAGATTGTTGTATAAATCAGGTAAACAAGCCTTCTATTTCATTGAAATTAAGTTCATGGAATTATGCTTTGGACTCTGAAACATCTAAGAAAATTACAAAGTAAACACCTCCCCTCTCCACCTCTTTGTAGACAAAATGGACAAAATTAAACTATCATGTCAGTAACGAATTATGTAAATGCATTATTTATTCATTTGCATATCAGGCAAGAGAGCATAAAGCCTTACTCACATAGATACTGCCAAAATATGGAAAAAATGACAGTTAAACCAGAAAGAATATTACTTACAGCTTGGGGAAAAAGCATGGGGAAATGGAAATTTGTATGCCAAAGAGTTACTATGCTAAAAGTAAATTTTAATTAATGAAGGACATGCAAATTAAAATGCTATAGAATATATTTACCATCAACTTAAAAGCAAAATTCACAGATTAGCAACATCATATATGGAACAGTAAGGAAACAGGTACTGTTAAGTACTACTGTAATTTCCATTGAATTTAATTGTGATATATTAAAACTGTAGTCCCGTATACTCTATTTACAAAATATCCCACCTCTAACAAACTATCCCTAAGAAATAAAATTTGAGAATATTGTTATACAGATTCAAGGATATTTCTATCAAGTATTGCATACAACAGCAAAAACTGGAGGCAAGCTAAATGTCCATCAGTAAATTATGACATACCACAAATTACAGAACATGATACAGTCATAAGATCAGATAGTTCTTTGTTTAATGATGTACAGCAATTTTGTTTTAAATTGTTAAAAGAAAAAAGCAAGTTGCAAACTAATGTATATATGTGATTTCAATTTAATAAAAATAAAATGTAAGCATATATGTACTATTAAGAATCTATAGATATTTAAATAAATGTATGAAAAGTTTGGAAGCACACACACATTGTGGGTACTCAATAAATGTGTATTTGGCTTGATGTTTAAATTCACTTGCCCTTAAGTTTTTCCAAACTCAAGCTAGTTCTGATATTGTGAGCTAAGTTTATTAGTAGTCATGATGAATAAATGTTGCTTTACTTTTATTTTTTATTTCTTCTGAATGATAAGCATTTGTTATTTCATCCTTCACTTCAACTTAAGTTTAATTATAACAAATAAAACTTTATACACAGGCACACAGTGTAGGTTTGGGCCTATTAGACATATTACATACCAGGAGAGGAATGAGATAAATACACAGATGACTATTAATGTAAATCATGATAAATCTGTAATTATAGAGGTACAAGTCAAGTTCTGCAGGAATTCACATGAGGACAGATTAGGTCCTGCTTTGCCAATTAGGAGGTGCCATTAGGGATTATTTTGAAGGAATAGTTGCCTCTTTTTGGGTGAAGACGCAAATTCCAGGCAAAATAGTGTAAAGCAAGGCTACAGATAAAAAATTTTGGCATCTGTTTGGCTAGATAATAGGTATATAAAATTGAAAAGTGTTGGAATTGAGAAAAGCACAGGACTACATTGCGATATGTAAATGTTATGTTTTGCCAGAGGACAATGCTAATGAGGAGACAAAAGGAAAGCCACTGAGGCAGGTATATTGGGAGAAGAACATGCGCTGTCTTCCTGCTGCGGCTATCCAAGTGACCATTCCACACTGATCGACTGCCAGTCTCAAAACCAGGAAAACACCAGCTCTATGAGTCTCTTAGACTAATGGCAGTATTATATGCCCATGCAGGAAAATTAACAGATAAAGCCGATAACATAGAGATGAACACTCCATTTGTGCCTATTTGGACTTTAGGTTCTCCAAAGTGTGCAAAGTTGGAAGATTTTCTCAAAAAGGCATGAGGCTTTACCTTTTGTGTTATAAATGTCCTTAGAGATGCCTTTTGACAAAATTATTAACAATTAACTCTTTAGAGATGAAAATGATCATACTGTAGAAACATAAGTAAATTGTCTGAATTTCTGAAGTAGAGTAGCATGTAATTTGGGTCAAAGTATTTAAAGAAAACAATAAATATATTGAAAGAAATTTGCAGCAAATATACTTATTTTAGGTACATAATAATTGTTTTACATTTTGCCCCTAAGATTAAGGAAGACTTTTGTTCTGACAAAGCTTCAAATTAATTATTTTTTAATAAGTCATTGAATGAGTGAATGGAAGATTCGCTTATTCAAGCCACAGACATTCGTTTTAAGAGTTCCCTTATTTCCTACTTGTGATAACATTAAGTAATGATCAAATATTACCTACTGGTTTTTCAGACCTCTGACAAGGAGTTTTATTTGAAACAATTACAATAGCCCTAGTGGACTATCCACATACAAGGTTAGAGGACATGCTGTAGTCACTGTTCTCTCCTTTTCAGTGATTTTCTTTCTCCTTTTATTTCCAAAATTAACAATATAGTGTCTAGTTACATCTTTTTCTTTATCACTTATTGCACAAAGAAGCGTGGGAATCCTTTATTTGCTAACAGAGCTATCGCAGAGTTGCAAGCGAACAAAGTTTTCTCTTGATAGTGAAAGATGGAAGCACTGAAGAAATGTTATGCTTTCTTTTGTGCTCTTTCCTTCTGTTATAAATTATATCAACGATTTCTTGGAAGTAAAATGGCCTAAGTTTTACTGTCACTTAGACTCAGGAACAGTGTGCTGAGTCCATGTGCTCATAGTTGAAGGAAACACTATCTCATGGCAAATATCACAAAAGGAATCTCAGCGTGCACGGGCTGGATTTTTTGAGGACCCTCTGGCACAATGATCCAAGCTATAAATATGCTCTGAAATGAAACAAGGGTGATGCAAAACAAGATTGTACTCAATTTTAAGATGATGGGTTAAGTGAGGAAGCTATTAAATCTTTACTGAGTAGACTGGAGATTATGAAGACTGAAAACTGAAAACGGCTGAGGACAACTCTCTCATTGGTTGTTTTCTTTGTTTCTGTTTTTGTTTTTGCTTGAGTAGTGCAGACCTAGATGACTGTCACTGAATCCAAGTGACAGCCACTCATTTTATGGACACACTATATGTATTAGTCCGTTTTCACACTGCTGATAAAGATATACCTGAGACTGGCTAATTTATAAAGAAAAGAGGTTTAATAGACTCACAGTTTCACGTGGCTGGGGAGGCCTCACAATCATAGTGAAACGTGAAAGGCACATCTTATATGGCAGCAGAAAAGTGAATGAGAGCCAAGCAAAAGGGAAAAACCCTTGTAAAATCATCAGATCCTGTGAGACTTATTCACTACACATGAGAAGAGTATGAGGGAAATCACCAACATGATTCAATTATCTCCTATTGGGTCCCTCCCACAACACATGGGAATTATGGGAGCTACATTCAAGATGAGATTTGGGTGAGAACACCACCAAACCATATCACTATGGAATCAATCAAGTGTGCTTTAGGGGCACCTCACCTCCTTCTTTATTTCAGCCTTCAACCATCATAACACAAATTCCCAATACCCTCTTTACTTGCCTCTTTCCTGTCGGAAGAAAAAATGACTTAGGTCACTTACATCTTGATGTAAACCAGTTTAATTTCTTTTATCTACTCTAGAATTATTTACATGTTTAAACAGAAAAGAAGAGCTAATATAGTTAAAGGAAATAGGAATGAGCTCTTAGTGGCAAAATTCCAGACACTGGTACCAGATAAGGTGGTTATTTTCATATTGCTGCAATGGAGTCTTCCATATGCTCTTCAAATCATTCTATGCAATAAAACAAAGTAATTTTCTTCTTCTTGGCCTAAGGAGTTAGGGATCATTGTGTGTTTATGACAAAGAGGCAAAAAATGGTAATTATATAAGGATTTTTATCATAACTAGTTGACTAACAAATAAAAGGAAAAAAATTACAGCAAATTAATCATATTTTTGATATATTGAAAGGCCCACAAATGTTCAACTGACCCTCTTGGCCTGTTGACAGAAATCTATATAAGTAACTGAAATTGTAAATGAGTTAAAACTGAAGCAAAGTTCTCACTCTTAAGAAAAAGTATGTCGGTCATATTCTATTAGACTTATTCTGATACGTATATCTACAGGAAAGTAGATTCTCATAACTTCTTTAAAAAATAAAAACTGTCATCAATAAAGTCTAAAATGAAAGGGGCACTTAGCTCAGTTAACCAACACCTCAAACTCTACCATAATCAACACCTCAAGTTCTGCAAAAATACAGGGCAATGAAACATTACCATAATATACGTCCCAGAATTATTCTCATTTATCTACCTATTACCATTCACATAGCAGGATCCAGCTCATTTAAAGCATATAAACAGTTATGGTTATCTGAAGTTCTTTGGAAATTTACTAGCTACAGTTGTCTGAAAATCAAACCAGAAATCACACTGGCAGACGATTCAAATGAGCACAAAGGAGAGCGGATTCAGTAACATCGCTGTCCAAGCAACTAGTCGCTAGTATTAGGGTAGTCAGGAGACAAGGGAGTGAGATTCCACCGAACACCTTTCATTAGTTACTTTTCACACTACAGGGTGTTAGATAAACATTACCAGGTTTCGTGATAATATCACATATTTGTGGCACTACAAATAAAGAGAGAAAAAATGCATTGCCAGATGGACTAAAGGTGAGCATGAATAATGTAACGAAGTCAAGCAGGGAAGAAAAAAGCAAACACAAAAATCCCTTTACAAGGACATCTAGTGACATTAACTGGCACAATTTTAGGATCAAAAGCATATTTGCCTTTAACCTGTGCCTTATAGAATTTCAAGCCAAAGCAAATGCACAAGCCTCCTTCAAGAAAGAAAGAAAGTTTTTGGCAGTAAAATAAAGAGTATCCCTCTATGTATAAACTGGTGTCCCATAGCTAAACATCTCTACATCTGGAATCCATCCAAAAGATTATTTAGTGGAATCCAGAGAAGCATTCCAATGACCTCATCTTCTCAAATAATAGGAGGATATTTGTATGTGGCCATTTAGAACTACTCTTGCAGCAAAGAGTGATTTAAATGAAAAAAAACTCAAAGTCAGTACTTAATTATTTAAGTTATTTCCTAATAGGGAACTCAGAAAACATAGACTTATGCCAGGAAATTCTACAATAACTTAATTCAGAGGTAGTTGTAAATTTTTTTCCATTATCAAAGAGACATCAATGTTTCCAGTAAACAAAAATATAAGAAGTATGCCCGATAACCTTAGGACACTTGGGACACCGGCCATGCATTTTTCTGGCCCTGCAGAGGCACGGTATAAATAATGTAAATATCACAGATATAGCAGCTAGACAATACTGGGTCAACTTTCTGGTGGTCTACACAGGAGGGGAAGGAAATATTGTGATGTTCATATAATATGTGATAGAGAGACTGGTATTATAGTTGCAAAGCCAGACTCCAAATTGGTTTGGGCAGGCTAAGGGGGTTTGTGCAGATGTTTGATGTGATGAATTGGTGAAGAAATCAACAGACTGTTATGTAATTTGTGTAATGGAGTACTGAACTTCTCCTTCACAAATGATCTTTTGAGATAGCTTATTCCCCTTCTCTACACTCCTATTTTCCTCAAGGTGCATAATTATTGCTATTAATCTGCTTGCATTTACTTTCTTTAAATAATAGTGCTATTTTTATATATGTTTTACAAAATACTCTATGCATGTATTATCTGCTAGACATTGTAGATCTCCACTCTATAACCTAGGAAGAACTAATTCCAAAAGGGTAAGTGACTGTTGGTAGGTAGCAAAAAACCAAGCTGAGGTTCCAATTGTGTCCACTGCTCTTTTACTGACAGTTTAATTCCCACCAAAAAGCTATTTATAATGGTTATACAAGACTTATGAAAGGATTAAGCCTACCAGAGGCATTTGGGTCAGATGTGTGGAGACATCTTAAGAAAAAACATATTCCTAATAGCCCTGGGTCTTTCCAATTACTTCACTTTTTCTGTACCTAATGTTCACCCCCCTGTTCAAGTACTGTATGTAATCTCTCTCCTTGGATAACTGTGATAGAATTCCAACTGGTCATACACAAACTCTTAACCTTCCTCTGCACCCAAAATGATAGTCTGGAAAGTTTTTGTTCATTTACTCTCAAGTTTCTAAACTGTCTTTGGTTTCCCATTGTCCCTAAGAAAAAATCTTTGAAATAGCTTTGGAAATAGCCTTTGAAATAACTTTAAAGTCCCGCCATGTTCTGGTCTGCACTGACCTCTGCAGCTTCACCTCTCTACATCCTGCCTTCTGGATTTCTTTCAGTTTCTCGTTTGTGCAAGCTTCTTCTTGAATTTGAAAATCCATTCTCTCCACAAAAGCATTGAGTAATCCTGTCACTCCCTTGTCTAGAAAATGCCTACTAATTATTTAGATGCAGGGCCAGGTGTCTTCTGGGAGACATTTTTATCCCAGATCACTACTTTTTTAGCTTTATTTATTTACACTTGGAATTGTTTACTGATGATAAACTCTGTAAGGCCGTGTGTCTTTATTACTTATAACTGCAGCATTAATATCTAATTTTGTAGTGAGAAAAAAAAAAAAACAAAGAAAACTGGTCTGAACAAACAAAAACCCAGCAATGAATAAGTGAATGTACAAATAAAATACTAGGTAGAAATATGAATGCAAACAGATAATTCTCTAGCCAGGATTCCATTAAGCATTTTTTTAAATTGCTCAAGTTAAAAAAATACTTAAAATCCAATATGACAAGCACATGCCAACGTATGGGGTATTTTCTACAGTCGTGGTACCTCATCAGGCAGCTATTAACATGTGAGATATGATGTTTTGCAAAGAGAGAACAAATGCATGTAGTGTTGAATGCTGTGAAGAGGGACACTAGAGCAGCATAGGAAACTTTGATTATTCAGAATTAAAATTTCAACTGTGTTTTCACTGTGCCATGCATGCATCTGTTTCAACATCCAGTACATGTGAAATTGACAACAGTACATGTGAAATGGAAATTTCATCCTAATTTGAAGACAGATCTTGTGTACTCTCCAACTGTGATTTCCAATCTCAAATGGTGGAATTTAGAAATTTCTGCTTTAAAATACACAGACAAGACATTTAAGGGTTTTCCATTAAATATGCAGAATATTGAATAATTTAATGATACTTTACTTGGTTCCTTTCAATCCTAGGAATAATGACCTACCTATTTCCTGAAGATAATAAATATTCTTTATACAGGACTGCCATGATAATTGTTAAGACCAAGATTGGCAAATACAAATAACATATTTATGGCATTCTTTAATTTACTTCATGTCCCCAGGTGGCAAGAAACAACATTTTCAGTGAAGAGTTATTTATTATTTGGAAGATTCTGGCTTGAGATTAGATAAAAATTAAGTGTGTTTTAAGTATAGGTAAATTCAGAATTTTTTGCTGAAATATTGCTGACACTGTTTATGAGCAGTTCATGCGATTATGAAAAGACTGTCTTATCCCCACATTTGCAGTTTCTTCAGTACAAACCATAACAAGACTGAGGCTGCTGAAGTCATGAGGGGAAAATGAGAAGGTTGCCCATCATATACGCTAATAATATAGTTGGATTTAGAGTTTATTACTATGATACTGAAAGCATTTCATTTGGGCTTCAAAAGGATTTTGCTTAAAAATATATTCTAAAGCAATGTTATACTATCTTGTTACCAGTCAGTCCATGTGTAGCTGTACATGTCCTGTTCAAGGTGAACCAGACTCTCACTTGTAAACCAAGGCTTTGAACTTCCACTGCCCATGGTTGCTGGTGATTTTATTTCTCTTAATAGGACTTTTCAAGTTAAATAATTCTTCCACTGACAAATGTTTTGGAAAAGGTGACTATTCTAAATAGCAAACTTTTTATAGCAGCCTGATTTAATCAAGACTAAGGTACAAGCTCTTCTGAAGTGACTGGATTTATTACTTTGTCATAGTTGCCAGCTAGGCTTTACCATGAAGGCATGTGATTTCTAGGTATGGAGGCAAGTGGTTATTATGATGTTTAGAATTTAAGGAACTCTAGAACAATGGAGGCAGTCATGAAAAATGAATTATTTGCTGATTACTATCTTTCTTTGTCCAGGAAAGAAAATCTAGATACAACAGTCAGTGCTTTTATTATTATTAGATCAGAACTACCAGTACTTTCAGTTATGAGAAATGTAACTTTTTCAACACATCACCTGTTCTTTGATTTATGTTACTCCACTGTACTCTGATTTTGTATGGTGCATAATTCATCATAGAATTTTAATATAATCACAGTGTTAAAATCAAGAACAAAAATATAACTAAAAAAGAAAACGATTGTTTCTGTGGTCTCTGTTCCATACAAGTTAAATTATGTTGAATTTGAATACGAGCTTCTGAGAAGACAGGAAGAAATGACTTGATCTAGAAAGATTCTGTATAATACCACTGGATGTGCACAGTTCTCCTGTGCATAGGAAATACATGATTTCCTCTCAATGAAAACTTTCCTCAGAAAAGACAAGCATTAAAATTATATCAATTTCAAAACAGTAATAGAGCTGGAATGGGTAAGGGCCCCCAAAATCCTTTCTTCTTATGTAGCTCTGAAATGAATCCAAGCACGTACAAGATTTGCTACCTGAATGACATAATGTTTTGCTATGGTAAGAACACGGAGTGTAATCCCTTTCCCCTCAAGAATGTTACCTCATACCTTATCAGACCATAAATGTGAATTATTGGCTTCAACTGCTATACTCCAAAACATATATAACTCAAGACTTTGACAAACACATTGAGAGCGTAGGCTGTGGCACGGCTACTTTTGGCCAGTCTTTGAGTTATTCCCCAAGTGCTCCCTGCCCACATCTGCAATGCTTGCTAGTGCCAAACGATGTTGTGTGTTTTCCCAGATCTCCACTGTGTTGGTCAAATTGTCTCTTCTGAGAACATCTCATAGAAAAATATACCTCAAACTTTGATTAGGCTTTATATACAAAGAGGCCTGCTTCCATCCTAACTGAGCAACAAGACTTTAATAATTGGACTCTAAATGAAATTGGAACTCACTGTATGGTTTAAAATACCTCCTCCATCAAGTGTATTTCCTGTAAGATTTGTTCTCATTATTCTCCCTCTTTTTGAACATTGTGGGGAAAGAAAAGTCTTTTTGTGACAATAAACCATGTGGATTGTGAAATCATACTTTATTTCTCTATTTTAATCATAGAAAATATAACCATAAAACTATAAAATACTGGCAAAATGCCCAAAACCAACTTTTTTAAAACTCTAAAAGTTAACCAAAGACTTATAATGGTTAGGAGAGTCTTTACTCAAGAAAAATAGCGGAATCACAGTAAGAGAAATGAGTTTTGTGGCATTTTAATGCCCTAGTCCCAGGACCTTCTCCCTGACTCTGCGGTAGCCTTGAAAAGCAATAGCTACCAATCAAAGTGAAAACCAGCAGCGTAGCCTCTTCCAAAGAGAAAAAAACTGGGACTAGAGTTTCTTCAAAGCAATTCCCATGGTTTGCTGGAAAACCCCACTGATAAAGCTCGTTTTTATTTGACCTGACTCAGACTCTCCCCAGTATGAACAGTCTTTTCCTGAAGATGTTTTTGGAAATAATCAGTGACAATTGTTTATCATCACAGTTACCTGAGGCAATGATAACAGTTGGGACAAACAATAAGCTAAACAAAATAATTAAAAGAAAAAATATGGGGAATTAGATATACATAGAGGACTTCAGAAAACTCCAAAATATTTCTGGGAATCTGGAAGTTCACATACATATGCAGGGCTACGTACACGCCCAGGAAAGACTTGAGAAGGTACTAAGCTCTCACTGCTGGCTGATCATCAGGCTCTGAGTAAGCAGTGTGTGAACACCAAAATGAAGTGATAATCTGTCTGCCTGAATGTTGAAGCCTTGCTCTCACATGTACATAGTTCATTGGCAATGTCTGGGAAACCTATTAATTTAGACATTTAAGAATATATTTGTAAATCATGTATCTGATAAGCATCTAAATATCTGATATCAGAATATAATAAAAATTCTTACAACTTAAAATAAAAGACAATCCGATTTAAAAGGGGAAAAGGACTTGAATAGGCATTTCTTCAAAGAAGAAACACAAATCAACAAAAAACTTATAAAAGATACTGAATTTCATTAGTTGCTAGGGAAATGCAAATCAAAATCACAATGAAATAATACTTGGAATACATTAGGACAGCTACCACAAAAAAAAGAAATAATAAGCATTGTTGAGGATGTTGAGAAGACTGCATTTATGAAGCATGTAGGACTGTAATTTATGAAGGCATAAATTACTAGTGGAAATGTAATATGTTGCAGCCACTTTGAAAAACAGTTTGGCAATTCTTCTAATAGTTAAACAGAGAATTGCCATATTATCCAGCAATTCCACTCTAGGTATATACCCAGAAGAATTGGAAAAATACATCCACTCAAAAACTTGGACACAAATGTTCATAGCAACAATATTCATAATAGCCAAGAGTGGAGATAATACAAATGTCCATCAACTGGAATGAATAAAATTTTGTAGCCCCATACATTGGAATATTAGTTAAAAAAATAAAGTACTAATTCATGATACAACATGGATAAATCTTGAAAACAGTATGCTAAATGAAGGAAGCTCAACACAAAAGGCTACATATTGTATGATTATATCTCTCTGTCTCTCTCTGTATATTTATTTATTGAATAGGCAAATCTACAGAGACCAAGAGTAGATTAGTAGTTACCAGGGGCTGCCTGCAGGGAAATGGGATTCATAAATGACTGCTAAGGATATGGCCTTTCTTCCCAGGATGAAGAAAATGCTCCAGACACTGATAATGGTTGCACAACTTCGTGAATATGCTAATAACCACTGAATGGTATACTTTAAATAGGTGAATTACATCTCAATAAGAAAAACACTGATAAATTTTGTTCATTAAAGAAAAAGAGAAAAGTAATTCACTTTGTTGTCAATTTTTATACACATTTGAAATAGCAATTAGTGACATGTCATAGTATTAAACAAACATTTAAGAGAAATATTACCTTTAGGATAGTAGCAGCTCCCTGCCCCCCATAAAAAATCCTCAGCAGAATTT
The DNA here is from genome assembly GCF_001698545.2 of Rhinopithecus bieti. Lineage (NCBI taxonomy): Eukaryota > Metazoa > Chordata > Mammalia > Primates > Cercopithecidae > Rhinopithecus > Rhinopithecus bieti. Next base: position 88,206 of record NW_016813614.1, read on the forward strand.
CAAAGGATATTTGTATTCTGATAATTCAGTTTTTACTATATTGATATGGATAGAATAGAATCTCAGAGTGAGTGAATATTTACACTAATAAGTATTTAAGATGTCAACATTGATTTGTGTCAGAGTTCACTTTTTAAAATTTCCTCAGTACATAGAAGAGCTCTATGAAGCTTAGGTATCTTTTTGAAACTTCTCTAAAATTGCATACTTCCTTGAAAGTTTATATAACAAATTAACTTTACTAACAAACAAGGGGCAACTATAATGGGAAGAAGTACACATGCTTTGGTTTTTTGAAGCAGAAAAATTATGCATAATTAATTGGATGTATAACTCAAGATTGTTAATGTTGAACCCAGAGTGAGAAATTAGCATCCTACTTTAGAACAAGCTGGGAATTTGAGATAGTTTATTTCTCTTAAACTTCACTTGATAAATTTATGCTATTTTGTTTAGTAATTCATTCCTAGGCTCATTTACTAATACATTTGTTTGCTTCTTTTATTTAATTTAGATATTTAACATTTGATTAATCATAAGCATTATTAAGTAACTAATGATGCAAAACACTACTTAAACTTAGTGAATACAAGGATAGTAGAGGCTGTAATTATTTTTTCATGTAATTACAGAACAAATCTATGTTTATAGAACATCATGTGTAAATATTTTGAGATACAGCAATTCTGTATCTCTACTAAAGGGAATCAAAGAACGAAATATGGCAAAAAAGACTTTTCATAAGTAATTGAAAAAATGGTTGAGTAATGGTGAATATTGTTTTAAGAATCTTACATGTATTACATATAATACATAATACATGTAATCTTATACGTAATACATGTAAGATTACATAAGGGTAAGTACTCATTATCAATCCTTAGGATAAGTACTCATTATCACCACCATGTTGCATTTGGCTAATATGTGATCAAGCTAGGGTTTGAACCCACACAGACATCTTTTGTTATGCTGTGTTTATCTCGGTTTTGATGGGATTATTGATGTGATGTGGAAAGGCATTAGGGAAGAAAAAGAATTCAAAATTTAGAAAACAAAAAGTAAAGAAGTAATGGGAACATGTGTCTTCTTGGAGCTGAGGCTGATGAGACTTAGCAACTGGGAAGCAAAAATGTACAGGGTTTCGCCACTTAAGAGAGGGCTGGGAATGACAGGTTCAGTCACACAAGACTCGCAGATGGCTCCTTGTTCTGAGACTCTTGTGTGAGGGGGTACATTATGAAAGCAGTGTTTTATGAAGAATGATGTTGCCTGGTACAGATTATTTGTTAGAGAGGTTATAGGAAGAGCTGTTAGGGAGCCATTACAGTAATCTGTCATGCAACAGGGTTAGAATTATGTAAGTCAAATCATTAGCCAAGAAAGCTGAAATAGATTCAAGTGATTTTTGGCCCCTCTGAAATGTGTTCAAAATATGAAGTATTAAAATTATCAATTAGAAGAATCCCTTTAACTGACCACAATCACCATTTCTTCTAGATTTCATATGCAATCACTTTCTCTGAGTTCATACTTTGATTCATAAGATTTCCAGGCCGGTATCTATTCCATTTCTCAATCCCCAGTCTATTACCTTCTTTATTCACCTCATTTAAAAAAATCCAGTTGAGTTTACAAGGTCCATAATTTAACTAACACCCTCATCATTACTTGCATCTCTCTTGCCACTATATATTTCATTATATTTCTCTGATGGTTAAAAAACAAATACATAGCTAATTACTTTTATACTCCTTATCTGTACTACTACCCCCACACCTACTCTCTGCCACAGAAGCCTACACTCCTTCAGAAAGTTATGCAATAAGATAAATTGGTATCACTATAAATTCTTGTTCGCCAACCTCAAAAATGCTCTTAACTTTCTGAACCTTGCTCAGAGTTCCTAGGATATTTCTCTGGTCAGCATTCTTCACCTTCTGAGAGTGCTTTTTTTAATTTAAAAGGTTAATTTTTCATTATGAGCTTCTCCAAACATATGCTAAATTAGAAACCATGAGTATCTGTCACTTGCTTCAGTAATTATATACATGGCCAACCTGGCTTCATCTAGTTGAACACATTGCTCCTACCCCATGTGTTATTTTAAAGGTGAACATCTTAGATTTTAATCCATTAATACTAATACTTCAGAGAGTATCTCTAAAAGATATGGACACTTTTTTCAACATATCCACGATATCATTGTTAACAAATAATAATTTGTTATTACCATGAAACATTTACCTAAGATGAATAAATTCCTTGATGATGATAATGATATTACAGTTGGTGTGATGGAAACTGGGACCCACATGAACTCCCAATATAGCATCTATAGGATATGTCTTTTGACTATAGATCCTCTTCCCTGTTTTTCCCTTACCACTTTATTGTTGAAGAATTAACTTGTCATGTAGAATCTCCATCCTAGAAATTACTGACTGTGTCATTTTGTTGTTTTTTAGGTTTCTTTATCCCCTGTTTTTCCAGAAAACTGGTAGTTAGATCTAGGGACCTATCAGATACATCTCTGTTTTGGGTAAGAATACATCATAGGTGGTACTGTGAGCTTCCTATTCTTTCACATAAGGAGGCACTAGTGTCTGCTTGTCTTCCTATGCATGATGTTAAGATTTGGCAGTGGGATCAGATACTGTCAATCTGATCCACCCATTATAAAGTTTCCTATTATCCCTTCATGTAATTTTTGCTGCCATGGGTGGCTGGTGTTTAAATCCATTATTTCATTAGGGTTCACAAAATAGTAAAATTCTATTTCTATAACTTATTCTGCTTTGAAGAAAAAGGAAAGGTGAAAATGTGGTAGGAATGGGGTGTGGTAGGGATTGCATCCACAAACTCTATTTTATGTCACCAAACAGGTAAGGACTGTGCTGGCAAATCCTCGTCTTTAGTTAGTGGGAGGAAAGCATGCACACATGTTAGAAAATTGTGTCTCTGTCATAAAAATATTGTGTTGGTAAGCACAATGAAAGGAGCAGCAAATTCTACTTGGAAATTGCAAGTAGTTAAAAATAGCTGAAAAAAGGACATGTGTGTGTGTACATGTGGATGTATGGTGATAAGTCTGGAGAAAGAAAGGAGACAGAGAATAGAGCACTTTATTTGTTATATAAAGTAGTTTAAGTCTTTTCTCCCAATTGGCAGTGAAATGAAGAGATTTAAACAAGAGGATAATAAAAATGAAAAATTGTTGTTGTAGGAAGATCACTTCTCTAGCAGTACAAAGGATGGACTGGAAGGGAAAAGATTGAAGGCAGAGACCAATGTAGTCATTATTACTGTAGCTGAAGTGGAAAATGATGAAGGTATGTACTTGCAGTTGCAGGCAAGACAGTCTTTTTATGTGTTTCTGCTTAGCACTTGTTAAACTCTACTATAACTGCTTATTTTCTGCATTGAACTGTACTATGTGTTAAGCACAGTTGATGAGAGCTGAGGAAATAGGGGTAGATAATTTTAAAATGTCAATAAAACCAACTAAAATTAATCTGCTTTTATTATCACTATGCACTGGCAATTCAAAATAAGGTGAATGTTAAAATACTTCTCCCCTCAAAATGTTACTTTTAGTCCAACTTCTAATTGACTTATTTATTTTTGTTAGTTTCAATTGATCTGTTTCCATTTCATCTTCTTAAAGGCATTTTAAAGGGAATTTAATTTGCCTCTACCTTAGCAACCTGCTGCTGCAACTGGAGACTGAAGAAAAGACTGGGTGAGTATAAAAGAATTTACTCATAAGAATACGATCTTGAATATGAAAATTATGATTAAAACAGTCAGCATTACTATATTCTTCATTGTAAGACTGGCATATTCATTAAAACTTTGAAATGTATTGAATAATATTTTTGTAACTTTTTTTCTAAAATAGCTTCATCTACTAGTTATCTTACACATTTAAACTTAAAGACTTGTCTCTTTCCTTGCACAGTTCCCTTTCAACATCCTTACACCTACAAATCCAAATCACCTTTCCTTCAAGTCCCATGTCACATTCCATTTCTACTATAAAGCTGTCTCTTCCTCTAAATCCATGTAGCAATATTTGTGCTTTTATAAAACCCTCCCCTACTGTCTACCCTGTATCATAGTTATTGTGTACACATCTTACAGTTGAAATGAAACCCATAAGCTCTTAGGTGCCTTTATTATGGCTGTTTCTTTGATATATCTGATAAAGTACTTAGCCAATGGGAATATTCTACAAATAGGCATAGATTACTTTGGTTTCATTTGTATAGAAAATATACATGATTTTTAAGATTCTTTCAACTCTGTAGTTTTGTAATCTTTTAATCCCTGTATGTAATGTTTCAAAGTAATTGTTTTAGGATTGTGGAATGGAGAGAGAGGGTAATTTGAAAATAGGTTTGATGTTTGAGGATTTTATAGGAAACTCTTTCAAATTTCATCCTTTCATAAACAAATATAACTAGGCTTTGGTAAAATTTATTTAACACTCTAAACTACAAATCACTAATACACCAGGTCACAACTTATATTTACTGTATGCCAAACCAAAGGGAAACACTGTAGGAGAGAAGAAATAATTTTCAGCTTAATCACTGCATCTCAAGCAGGAGATGCCAAAATCACATTCATCCAAATTGGGACAAACTGTGAAATATTTCTAAGATATCCCTTTGAGTAATCTCTCTGTTAGGGATTAGGAAAGTAAAATCAATGAGTGAGATTTGGCCTGGAAACACTGTAACATGGCTTTTAGCAATCCTAGGGAGGCAGGAAGAGTATCAAGGGCTCTTAATGATATTCTTGCATTGAAAAGGATGTTTATTCATTTGCCAAAATTATTTTACCCACTGTGTGCAGAAACTCTCTACTCATTATTTTTCCCATTCAAAGAAAAGTAAGATCTTAACCTACATGAAGCATCTTTCAATCTAATTAAAAAGACAAGTGTACATCATTACCCTTGCATATTATGACATAAATGAGAGATACAGAAAGGATGTTTTTAAAGTGATCTGAGATATCTGAGAATGAAATGATTAATAATTCTGTTCTGATAAACTAAAGAAAGCTTTGAAGAGTAGGTGTCATTTGAATTAAAATGCATAATATGGGTAGGATTTCAAAAGGTAGATGAAGAAGTTTGTATGTGTTTGGGTTTCAGAGGAGTTGGTGATGGTATTGATTTTAGGGTATAGGTAGAGTAATCATAAATCAATAGTAACTGGTGTACAAAGAGTTTGCTTCTAGATGTGAAAGCATAGGTTAGAACTATGGTAGGTTGCAAAAGGTCACAAAATCTTTGCTGCTCTTCCTATGAAGAAGTAGAGCTATTTCCACACCCCCCTTAATTTGGAATGGCTTGCTTTGACCATCTCAAATAGAATACAGAGAATATGATGCAGAAGTTCAGAGCTACACCTTCAGGGCCTTGAACACTCTTTCGTACACTGCCACAGTGTGAATAAATCTGAGCTAGACTATTGGAGGGGCTATATGGACAACTTAGTCACTGTAATTGAAACGTGTCAATGGTCAAACATTCAATAAGGATGCTATAGATTATTCATCCCCTGCCAAATAACCAGGATTATCCAGGTAAGTAAGCCCAGGTGAGATCCATGCCCAGCTGATCTCAGGACAAATGGCCAATTTACAGAATTGCAAGCAGATAATTTTTTTTTTAAGCCACTATGCTTTCGAGTGGTTTGTTGCCCAATAAAAGCAAACTGATATGGAGCCACTTTATTGAGAACCTATATTATGGTCTATACAGTGTTTGAATTTTATTCTATGAAAAGTAGGGAGCCTTAAAAGAAGTAATGCAATTTTGTCCACTTCTCCCCAATCTGACAGAGTTTATCAAAATGTTTTCTGTCTTGCTACACCTTTCATGGTCTTTTGACTAAAGAGAACAGACTTTTGTTGGGGCTTGTTTTGTCTGCACCTATTGGTGTTTCTGGGATGTGTGAGGCTCAAGTCTGGGATGTATGAGGCAAAAGGAAACCTCAGGGAACTTACCACCCACTATTCCTAGCTAGTCTTCCCTCTTCTTTCAATCTTTTGTAGTCTTACTTTTTTTTTTTTTTTAAATATAATGTAAAGTGATTTAATTACACTTACTAGGAAGAATAGGAAAAGGTAGTCTATTCCATTTTTTCAAAATCAAAAATATTACACTTGACTTCTATTTTTTTCTCTCATCTTAGTACTAAATGTTTCCATTTAAACTAGCAATGGTAACACATTAGGTTGCAAGTTTAATATCTACTGTATACAAAACAAATGTAAAACGTGGGGAAGAATAATTACTCAACTTCAGTGCTTGATTCCAATCTTCTGATTTGTGGTGATTGTCAGATTTTATCTACTGGGTTTTTGGAAAGGGAGTTTTATATACCAATTTTAGCCCAACTCACCATTAAAATTTGGTGTCTCCTTTTCTTCAAGGAAGAGTCCCCATTCTAGCTGCCTCCCTTGATCCCTTTTTAACCCAAATAGAGGCCAGCTAGGTTTTAGCTTCTGGGGAAAGCATGATGGTTTGGGAGAATCAGACCCACTGTAAGCTTCCTTCCAAAAGCAGCAGCTGGTCATCTGTGTTTCTTGAATTTTCTGTTGACCTTTGAGACAAATGCCTGATGTATGATAAGTACTCAAAAGATGGTTGTTGAAGTGGGCTCCCTTCTATCCCATGGTTCAGAACTTTTATTCTAATTTAGCAAGTACTGTTAGAATAGACAATTATCACTGGCCTCACTTATTTTACAGTGTAGAGATATGAAGAGATGACAGAGTTCCCAGTTACCAAATTATTTCCATTGCAATTCGATTTGAGCTATTTTATTGGGAAAAAAACAGAGCAAGGTGCAAGGTTTTCAGATTTATTCCTTGATTCCTTGCCTTTTGCAGCTGGACTTTGTGTCACAAGGGGAACCCTTGTACAAATTACATTTCCTAGGCTGCTTAGACAACTGGCTCCTACTTATATTGGGAAGAGGGAAAGTGCTGATGTAAAATCAGAATGTGGGGAAATGGAAAACTAGAGTAATGTTCTCTTCTGTGGTTCATGAAGCATCTTTGAAAGTGATTGTGACTCCTTAGAAGCTATAGTTCTTACAAGACAGCTTACCCCCCAGTATTACAAACTCCCCATTTGATAGAGCTGGTTCCTAGACTCCAGTAAGACAAATACCTTCCTTTTTTCTCTCCAGCTCCAGTAGTGATGGTGATGCGTTACTTCAATTACATCATTTAAATGTTTTCTATGGTATTATGCTCCTTTATTATCCTCATTATCCCTAAGATCACAGATAGTAAGTAGTACAGGTGGGATTTGAACTGTGGAAACCCTACTGCCAAGCTCTATCCTCTCACCAGTGTGTTGCAGCTACATCAAGCCATTTTGGGACTGCCAACCTTCCCAAAACAAAATGCAGAACTTGAAAGTAGCTGTTTGCCTAAAACATGATAGATAATTCAAGGTAAATCATATATATGTTTATTTGACTAGTCCACTGTAGGTGATATTTTATATAATGGTACAGTGAGAAATCTAACAATACATCCAAAAATGAATGCAGATTTTTTAAACTTTGAGTTGATAATGCTCATCTTCTTGTATTGTGCTGAAAGAAATGTTACCACAAATGCTGCTCAACTTCCATTTTGACTAACCACAGAGGAGAATGAGTCCTTTAATTCTTGAAGATACTTTTACCCTCTCTCAGCCTTTCCTTTAGTGAAATTTCATGATATTATACATTTCTTTCTGTGGATATGGCGAGGCAAAATTGTGTGGTTTATGATAAGAAAGCTTCTTTCCACATGTACAACCAGGAAGAAATCATTTTTCATAAAGCCTGGTCTTTTAGTTTGCTCTTGCCATTTTTGTGCCTTGATCTGTAAGAGATTACTTATTAGTTGTGTTTGGAGAAGTGTTCAATCTGGTTAATAGGTAAAATAACATTTTAGTGTATTTTTACACGAGGACTTTTTCTCTTGTGGGCTAAGTGTTTATTAATCCATACCAGTGCTATCTGGATCTGACTATATCTCCATTTTGAATTATGTTTTAAAGTTATCAACATTAAGTCTGAACAAATCATTCTATAGCTTAGAGTTTTAAAGGAAAATTGAAAACAAGATGACAGTTGAATATTTTTAAAGAAAAGTCAATAGAAATCAAGAAATTCTAATACATTTTCTTTTTTTAATAAATACATAAAGCTCTTTACCATTTCCCTATATTATTTTGATTAACATGATAATAGGATCTTTCAAAGTATCATTATACCAATTTTCACAGCCTGATGTAAAAGACTCATTTCACAGTAATAACCATGACTAGCATTAATAAATGAATGTTGATGCCATAAATAACAGTATAAGGCATATTTACACCATCTTAACATACATAAACACCATACACATACACAAAAAAGTCACAGATCCAGAACAAAGAAAATTCAGTCTCCTAGACAGCTTACATTTATAGGCGTTGCCTAAAGTATTTTTTTTTTTAGTTGTTTTTTTGTAATTTTTTTCTTTCCAAGCAACAAACATATCTTCCCTATTTCTTGTGATTTATGTGTAACATTGTACTCATGCAAAATAATACTTGTTTTATTACATTAACATTTAGACAGCTTTAGATTTGGGTCCTATAACCATTGTCTAAAATTTTACTTGATGTTGCTTCATCCATATATCATTTTAGTTGGTATGATATGATGGTTTGTTTTTGATAAGTTACAAAGTGACAAACATGTCCAGTTGACCAGAGTTCAAAAATCAAGATTCTAAGCTTGATCATGCACATTTTACTTTCATTCTTGTAAAATGGTTTGAATCAGATATTCCATTTTGATTTAATATTTATTGATTTTTTTCCTTTTTAATCATGTTTCTAAAAACAACAACAACAAAAGAATAAAAGAAAATACTGTTCCATATCCACTGTTCACAACAAGGAAGAGCAGCAAGAATCACACTGACCACTGTTAGGACACCAGTCAGGTGGTGACACTGTAGTAAACATTGAATGTCATCAAAATACTGTGGGAATGTGATAATTACTATAACCCATACTTCTGCAAGAGTTCAGATTGCCATTGGCGTTTGCGCTCTGGAAAATAATCTGGAATGTGGATTTTTTTAAAATCCTGAATACACTTTTTCATTTCTTCTTCCACACTTAGCTTCTCACAGACTTTCTTTTTGGATAGATTTGTTTCCCGGGACTTGCTGATGAGTGTCTGAAAGAGTTCACTGTTTCTGCGTTTGTCTGGTGGGGGCATCCATTGCACAGGTGCTTTTTTAGAGGGTCGATCCAATGTTAAGGTGTTCGGTTGGTGAGCTGTTGCCTGCTGGGCACTGGACGGGTTGTCCTGGGGAGTGCTTGCCTCTGAATGGCTGTCACAACTGGAAGTGGAGAGCTCATTACAGGAAGTCCCACTTTCACTTCCTTTATCAGTGACTTTGTCCTGTTTCCTATCTTCATGTTCTTGTTTAGGTGATACTATTTTCTGAGGTGGTCCTAAAAAGGAGGAAAAAAACAAAAGAAAAGAGTAGAACAGTTGAATAAGAAGTGTGAAGGTAAAATTAAATGAACTCTATATTTTCTATTTTAAACCAAGAACATTTATTGTAATAAAAATGGTGCTTGTTGCACTAGTCTGGGTTTGTGGGATTAAATATAAGACCTAGGGTCTTTAGTGTACATGAGAAGATGCAGCATGCTGATTAATTATTCAAAACAATAAAGTTTGAGAAATTTGTTTAATGAGAGTTTCTGTCTTAGAGACCATCAACAGCTTCATACTGAAAAGAAGATTTTTGTTATTTTAATTACTAGCTCCTGGAATATAAAAAAATATATAATGTTTTGTTAGCCTCCTATCTGTTTTGTTAGACACTTAGTTCACTTTTGTTCTACCCACTGCACTAGGTGTCCTTTGGATATATATTCTGCCACTGTAAAAGCAAGAAAGTACCACTGCTATATTTTACAAAGCTGCAGTATTCTCCAGGCCCAGAGCCGCAATCACATCATTTATGCTTCCAAAGGGGAGGCTGGTTTAAATCTTATTCTTAGTCTCTTCATCTTGTTTCATGTCTATTTCCTTGAGGAAAATTGTGGAAGTGCTATAAGATATATCGGGGTCTAATATTATGGTGTGAAAATATAGTTGAAATATGGTATTCTCTTAAAATATAAGGCCTACCATTTGAGGTAAATTACTTAGGAAGACAATTTTTGGAAAGTGATAGTTTGCAAAGATAATTATTTCAAATACACAGTGTGTTTCCAAGAAAAGGTATATTTTATTCTCTCTGACTCCACTGTGGGATTAGGATCTCCATTTAACATTTATTAAACACTACCACACACCCAGAGCTGTTCTAAAACCTTCATTAAGTGGAGCCCAACAATTCAGAGATCTAAATTACTCAACTCTTATTTTATTTTCTTAGAGTCAAATTTTGAACAAGTTGTATAAATCAGAATCAGGAAAAGGCATCAGTCTTTTAAACAATTGCCCACGGGTTCTATTGTGCAGCCAGCCTTGAGAACAACTGGTCTAATTTAGAGGGTCTAACCTTGGATGCATACTGGAATCACTTACAAAGCTTCACATTATTGATACCTTGGAACCAACCCCAGACCTCCTGATTTAATAGGGTGCTACCTGGCCATCAGGCCATTTAAGGTTTCAATGTGCATCCAAAGTTATGAACCACTGATCAGTCTAATATATATGAAATGGGTTAATAGCCAACATGGATAGTTGATATTACTTGAAAGGATTAAGAGACAAAAAAACTTTTCTTAAAAGCAGCTCCTATGTGCAACATTCTGCTGGTTTCTCTCACCATTTTTTTCTACTTAATAATTAGAAGAAACACAAGTCAATGCCAAATATTGAGTTAAAGATTTTTAAAAGTTTTACAACTTTTTGGAATTATGGAAATATTCTATCTCTTCATTATGGTGTGGATCATATGATTGTATACACTGTGAAAATTGATAGAATTGTATACCTAAAATGGTTGAGCTTTTCTGTATGTAAATTATGCCTTGACTAACCTGACTCCCTCTCCTGAAAAACAAAAACAACAAAGAAACATATAGTATATATGTCTATATGTCTCCATCTCTATCTCTATCTCTATCTATCTATCTATCTATCTATCTATCTATCTATCATCTATCTATCTATCTATCCTCTATCTATCTATCTCAGGGAAAGTCTTTAGCAATATTTTGAACTTCCTTTGTCTGCAATATCATAAAACCAGGACAGATATGAATGCTTATAATTGCTTAGTAAGGAATTACACTATTACATTTCAGAAGTATTTGCAACCAAAGATTTAAAAATTTGTTGAGTTTTGTTTGTTTTAAGCCTCTCTCTGTCAGGGAGAGTCAGCTGAGACTTTGGGGTGAGGTGGAGAAAATGCACTGCTAACACTCTGTGTTGAACTTACCCAGATCCATTCGCTGTTCTCCTCTGTCCACAGTGGCTGATGTGTATAGACTATGTTCTTAAGCTCCCTAGCCTTGTGGCTTTCAGTTGGATTCAGTCAACAGCAAATATTAGCAAGATAACACCCTAACCCCACCCCACCCCCAGGAATGTGGTGATCTGGTTATATCCCTGAACCTAGAGGCTACAGCCCTATCAGGAAGCTCTCTCTGTCTCCCTCTCCCTTTTCTTCACCTTCCCTTTTCTACCACCCCTCTTGAGGCTCATAGTTTTAGGCCTACAGTTGTTGATGTGGTTTGGCTGTGTCCCCACCCAAATATCACCTTGAATTGTAACTCCCACAATTCCCACTTGTCATGGGAGGGACCCAGTGGGAGGTAACTGAATCATGGGGTCAAGTCTTTCTTGTGCTGTTCTCACAATCGTGAATAAATCTCATGAGACTTGATGGTTTTAAAAAGGAGTTCCCCTGCACAAGCTCTCTCTTTTGCCTGCTGCCATCCATGTAAGACATGACTTGCCCCTCCTTGCCTTCCACCATAATTGTGAGGTCTTCTCAGCCATGTGGAACTTTAAGTCAATTAAACCTGTTTCTCTTCCCAGTCTCAGGTATGTCTTTATCAGCAGCAAGAAAATGGACTAATACAGGTGTTAACCATTTAGGTACCATAACTAATCTTAGCGTATTTCCTACACTGTTGTAAACTGTCCTTTTTAAATGTTTTTATGGTTTGTTTGTTTGTTTGTTTTGAGACGGAGTCTCGCTCTGCCGCCCAGGCTGGAGTGCAGTGGCCGGATCTCAGCTCACTGCAAGCTCCGCCTCCTGGGTTTACGCCATTCTCCTGCCTCAGCCTCCCGAGTAGCTGGGACTACAGGCGCCCGCCACGTCGCCCGGCTAGTTTTTTGTATTTTTTAGTAGAGACGGGGCTTCACCGTGTTAGCCAGGATGGTCTCGATCTCCTGACCTCGTGATCCGCCCGTCTCGGCCTCCCAAAGTGCCGTGATTACAGGCTTGAGCCACCGCGCTCGGCCTTAAATGTTCTTAAATGGTCCAGCTGAGTGTGCCTTCTCTCTCTTCCTGGGTTTCTGATAGACCCACTCTATCAGACCCACTCTGGCCACCAGCCATCTTCTCCATTGACTAGAGGGATGTTACTTGAAGGATCAGTTTTTAGTGGCACCAGATGTATGTGGTAATAAAATTTGAAAATAAATAGGTTTGGAGTCTTACTGACTTGGATTCAAATTCTGGCTCTGCAGAAAATACTAGCCTTGTGGCTTTGAATAAGATATTTAGCTCCTCTAAGCATTAATGTGCTCATCTATAATATGAGTAAAATTACTTTGCCCATAGGAGCATTTTAAGATTAAATAAGATATCATGTAAAAGGATCTAGTATAAGGATTCTCAACAATGAGAACATATCAAGGTATATCAGTGGAATTTTTTGAATGTACATATGTCATATACATCCCTAGAGGTTTCTAGTTCAGTGTGAAGGACTGGTAATGTATGTGTTTATATGAAGCTAGGAGTGGTGGAGGAGATGCAGCATCTCTTTAGTTACCTTCATGGCTGAATGTGAACCCAAGCAAGTATGAAATTCAACACCCTAATACAACATAGTATATAAAATAATTGTAGGTTTTCTTACCCTTTCTGTCAGTATTTTGCTATACTTTAAACAAAAGCCCCTATCAAAGGAATCTATGATTTTCATTCCCAATAATGACTAAAGGATTAAACTGCAAACATCTAAGCAAACCAACTTACATTAAGGATAAATAAGTGATGAAAAAATAATTTCCTGTTTATTGGCAGGGCAACAGAGCATTAGATAGAGTTACCCAGGCAGAAAAGCAATCACATCAAAGTGAAAGTTCAGAAAGAAAGTACTAGATACTACCAAAGTAAATGCCTTATTCTATTTGTTTCTATTCACTGGAAGAAAAAAATGCTTAATGACAATAGAATGCAACATTTGTGTGATGAAAACTAATTGGTCTTGCAAGATAGAAGATTAAGGAAGCCCTCTTTGAAGAAGGGATCAGTGAGTTCAGCTGAGAGCTCTGTACTGACTATATGCCAGACACAGGGCTAGGTTCTGGAGGAGGCGCAAATATGGATAAGATGAGCTCTCTGCCTGATGAACTTCACAGGCTTTCTTCAACTCCAAGTGGGTGAGGACAAAAAGATGCAGAGACAAGATTTTACATGTGTGGCCAAGGATCCCTATAACTTTCTGGGAAGATGAACTAAGATGCACTCCATACCAAATGGGTCTAATTTAGGTAAAGAATGATTATTCTAGTTGCCCAGTTTTCTTGTGGATGCCTGTTAATTGCAGGCTTCCAGGGATAATTTAAAACTTTATTTTTATATTATTTTATTCATTGGCCCAAAGCCGCTTGACATGCTTTCAGCACCACATGAATGATAATTTAAATATCACCAACTAGTGAATATATGGGAAGAGCATGATTATTAGAAATGTCTCTGTGTCTCTTCAACTAGTAATAGAATCAAATATACACCTGAAAGATCTTCCCAAAAGCATTTTGCCCTGTGAGTTAGGGCACCCAATAGACTTGGTTTAAAAATAAAAATATAATTGTGTTTTGGTGGTAGCATCAGCTAAGATTTCTTCCATCATATAAAGAACTCATCACCATTTATTGAAGTGTAAGCAACAGATTAGTGAATAAGCAAATCTCATATTAACCTAAGATTTATCTGTAAAAAAAGAGTTAATTATTTTAAAGAGTTAAATAGGTACACCTAGAAACTTTCAAATATTGGAATAATTAATCAACTTTTCATTTGGTTATTTGCTATTAAACAAACTAGGATATCCATCCAGGAATGCTCCATCCACTGAGCATTTGTAAATGGCAAGTAGTCTTAACTAGGAGATCTGCAAACCAGCTACCTATGTCATGCCTCTTCAACATTATTTTTGAAGAACAATCAGTATACATACATACACACACACACACACACACACGCACACACTTAGATGCATTTATTATGCTGACATTTTTTCATCACTAGGGGAATAACCTTGGAAGATCTACTTTTAGCTTGGTTCGGCCACTCCAACCAAGCAAGTACTTTGTGTTGGTCATATAACCTCTCTAATAGTTGGTTCTTTTTGGTTAATATTTTGGGGTTGTCCCCTAACTTATTTTATGTTATGAAAGTCTGTATATCTAAATGATATAATGAACAGGAGGAGATTTTCCAAGCTATAAAATTCTGAACAAATATTAAGCATTAAAAGGTTACCATGAATAGAAATTACCACAGAACAAGGAAACAAATTCAATTACTACTACAGTATTTAAAAGAATTTTAGGGGTCAAGAATAACTTTCTGCAAGTTCACTGAGAGTAAGTGTAGTACTAGAATACATTATTAATTTATGTCTATTTAATTACATCTATTCTTACTGGTGAATTGCCAGCAAAGAGAATGACACTTAAGGGTGCATTGTGTAGACTGTCTGGGTTCACATCTCAGTTTAAAAACTTACTAGATTTGTTATTCTGGGCAAGTTGTTTACTTTCCTTGGGCCTCAGTCTCCTCATGTTTAAACTTCAAATAGTTTTAACTAGGATTAAATGACCTAACATATATTAAGTACTTTAAATCAGTCTGGCATGTATAAATGCCGAAAAATGCTAATTATTATAATTCAGTGTAAATATCCATGTGTCAATTGGCCATGGCATGGTCAATTTGTTCATTTGAATATTGAGAGTACTGATTGGATAACTGTAATGTTTCCACACTGATTCTGGGTCTGCACATAACCCCTAGGCACATATGAATTGCAGACAGTTCCCTTACTTTCTTTCTTTCTTAAATTTTATCTATTAAAAATGAAATTAAAACAGAAATATCTAGTTACATGGCTATGGTAAGAAGCAAATGAGATAATATATGTGAATGCAATTTGTAAGCTGTAAAGTTCTATACAAAGTAAACTTAGTTTATAGTCAAGAATCTTGCAGCACTATTTACAATAGCAAAGATTTGGAACCAACCCAAATGTCCATCAATGACAGACTGGATTAAGAAAATGTGGCACATATACACCATGACACATATACACTATGCAGCCATAAAAAAGGATGAGTTCATGTCCTTTGTAGGGATATGGATGCAGTTGGAAACCATCATTCTCAGCAAACTATTGCAAGAACAGAAAACCAAACACTTCATATTCTCACTCATAAGTGGGAACTGAACAATGAGAACACTTGGACACAGGAAGCGGAACATCACACACCAGTGCCTGTTGTGGGGTGGGGGGAAGGGGGAGGGATAGCATTAGGAAATATACCTAATGTAAATGACGAGTTGATGGGTGCAGCACACCAACATGGCACATGTATACCTATGTAACAAACCTGCATGTTGTGCACATGTACCCTAGAACTTAAAGAAGTATAATAAAAAAAAGAATCATCTATCATTTACACACTATCATTTACAAATGTATGAAATATTACATTTTTATGTTCAAAAGGGAATTTATTTAAGAAAATAAAACACAAAGACCCTGGTATAAGCTATCAAAAATGTGTGAATTAAGAGCAGTAGTAAAAAAACATTTTATTAAGTAAAATGTCACAAATAGAAAATATCACAATGGGCCCAAACTTGTAAAACTCAGCAAGACAGGGCTTTTGATCAGTTCCCTTGGGTTTTATTATATTAAAATAGAAAAGAGGAAAAGATAGCTTTTCCCAGTTATTTGAATAACTAATGAGGTACAGAAACGAAATGTCAATATTTTTGTCTTTTAAAAGGCTGCATGATTTCTGGGTAGTTCTGGGTATGGGGATGTTTATAAGAGTATTTCTATATTTTTGTCCTTGAATACACAAGCATTTCCAAATAAAGTCTATGTACACAGCTGCACATTTGAGAAAAAACCTTTTCATTTTAATCTCTTTACCTGCCCAATGATGATAAAAAATGATAGGTATGTAAAATGTATCTGCAACACTCACAATTCCTAGAAGGGAAATTATCCTTTAATAGCGCTAAACTCAATGACGTGTGAATGGTTATGTGGTACTTAAACAGAATGAACCAATCTATCTTAAATATTAGCACCACATGCTTCTAAGTATTAAGCACTTGAGTCAAAAGGGAAAAACTCCATTTTGATTTCACATTTACTGAGCACCTATTATGTATAAGTCATAGTGTTAGTTACAAGGCTGGGGACACACACATATGTGCACACACACCTGTACAACCACAGTCCCTGATATTAAGTAGTTCAGGCTCGGGGTGACAAGTGCAGATGTAGCTAAAGTGTGAATAGGGCATGGACAGGGGATCAAGGAGTAAAATAAAAAGAGGCTGATTTGTGATTGGAGTGAGCTAAGGAATGGGGTCATTTTTAATTAATCAGTAAAACTGGCATGCTTAATTGAAACTTACAGGTCATATAGGAGATGTGTACCTCTTAGAACAGAAGACAAAATTAATTTATATATGAGAAAAATTGAACTTATTTATTTATGTTTTCTATAATTTCCATTAGCATTACTTAACCGCTTTTATGGGTGAAAGAGTATAACAAAATAAAAGAAAAGAAGAGTGACTTGAAAAAAGAAACGTGGTCATATTCCTTTATTCATCCTGACATGGTCATCCCAAACCCACTCTTCTGATACTCTCTGAACTTAATTTTTATCAAATTTACCTACTCATAGTGTGTGGCTCTCAGTCTTTAATTGTAAACTCAAAGGCAGAAACTGTGTTTTTCTATTATCTCATGGTGCCTTCATCAGAATAGCTGCTTAACAAAATTAGTAAAATTATCTTCATGCCTCTGAATTTCTATAGTATTTAATACTAACTACATTACTCACTTGGAAGTTAGCATTTACTACCTTTTAGGTTAGTAAATATTCATTTTGATGTCCACAGACTAGTAAGAATGCTCCCACCACCAACAAATAAAAATTGGTCCTGAGGTCACACTTCTGGTGTCCCATATCCCTCAGAGTTTATAATTTCTATGAGGCCTTAAATGGCATGTATTACTCAGTTCAGGAGGCTGATTTGTATTATCACTGATTAAGCAATACTATAACAGTAATGTGCATAAGCAAATGTAATGCAGCATAAGAAAAGAAATATCAGAGAAAATTTAATGCAGCACGAGAAAAGAAATATCAGAAAATATATTTGTGTAGTGAGACATACATTAGAAGAGGTTTCCAAAAATAATCTTATTGCCTTTCTCTCATTGTACAAATCAGTATCTTCCTATGACTCAGTTATTTCTGTAGATCATGCCCAAGGTCACCTTTGGCTATCCAGTGGATTCATCTTTTATTTTCAATCACTTGTTACATCTTATCAATTCTACCATTACAGCAACTCTTGAATCTATCTATTCATCTCTGTTCCAATTTCCACCACCTATGACAGGTTTCTCATTGTATTTTCTAACCAATTCTCTGACTGCACTTTAGTCCTACTTCAAACTATTCTCAACGCCACTGCTAAATATATACTCCTGAAACCTAATTGCATTAAGTATATCCTTATGCAAAAACTTCCTAAATAGTTCCTCTGCATATAAGATAAAATTTGGTTATGACATCTTGGCTTTGGAGACTATCTTCAGTGTAACACAAATAACCCCAGATCATATTTTAGTGCTTCCCATTTGGTGACTCCAATATATTTGTTTCTGGTGAATGCCTTGCTCTACCAATGCTTGCTTTTCTCTGGACTGTATTCTTTCCTTGCCCATGCCCCTTTTAGCTATCCTTAAAAGCCTGATCCACATGTTGCTTTCAGCATAAAACTTCTCATTATCATATTTGGATGTAATTCCTTGTGATTTCCTTTTTTTTTTTAATAACCCATAGTTTGTTTGAATCCATCTCAAGGTACTGAGCCTATTTTGTCTTAAATAATAGTTATTTCTGTACTCAGTTTAACTTTCATCCCTGTGTTCTGCCCCACCACACACACACAAATATACACACAAAACACATACACACCAATATAGTTAATCCTGGAGTGGGGCAGTTAAGTGCTGGGAGGAGAAGGGCGGGGTCCCTGGCGAGGTCTCCACGGTCGGGCCTGTGCCCACAGACCTAGGTAAAGACAGACACCCCTGTTTTCGTGCCCAAGTGTGCATTTTCCAAGGCAACTCTGGCCTGTCATGCCCCCATCCTGGCCCTATAAAAAACCCAAGACCCTAGCCGGCACAGACACAAGAGGCTGGACATCAAGAAGAACACACCGGCAGAACAGCACACAGGTGGCTGAACGTCCAGAGGAGCAGAGGAGCGGAAGAGCACACACCGACAGGCACTGTGCGGCAGAGGCCAGCAGGCCATCAACCGGCGGAACGATGTGGAGGCTGAAGGGAATTTGGCGGAAGCAGTCAGAAGAGAATTGGGCTGCCTTACTCCAGGCAAAAAACACCTTCCCACTTCATACCCCTGCTGGCTCCCCATCCATCTGCAGAGAGCTACTTCCAACACCCAGTAAAAACTTGCGCTCATTCTCCAAGCCCATATGTAATCCAATTTTTCTGGTACACTAAGGCAAGAACCCTGGGATACAGAAAGCCCTTTGTCCTTGTGATAAGGAAGAGGCTCTAATTGAACTGATTTACACAAGCCTCCTACAGATGGCAAAACTAAAAGAACACACTGTAATGTGCCCTCTGGGGCCTAAGGAGCTGTAAACATTCACCCCTAGACGCTGCCGTGGGGTCAGAGCCCACATTCCCCACGATCTGCCCCTTTGCATGCTACCCCCAGGGGTTTTGAGCAGTGGGGCACGGAAGAGGTGAGTCACTCCCGCATCACATGCGCTGCCAGGGGGACAAGGAAGTTTTCCCGTTTCATAGTCACTTATGAGATAGAGAGTTTTCCTTTTCGTCTTGGTATTTCCTGAAGCATCACCACATGGCTAGGCTCATAAGAATTCGGTAACCGTTTGTCTAACTGAATTAAATGAAATTAATATTATCTACAAAATATTGTCTAAGCACACAGGGGATTACTTTATTACTAAAGAAGTTTATTTTTGTTTTGTTTTGGTTTAACCGAACTATATAAACCCAAGTATAACTCAGCTTAAGGAGTGTAACTCACCTTAAGGAGTGTAACAAAACGAAGAAATGGGGAGTCGAAGATAAAACATTTAGCAGTGAGTAATACGAAGAGCCTCACAGTCTCTCTAGTTAATGAAAATATCATTCCTTTGGAAAAGTTCCTACCTTATTCCTTTTAGTTTATTAAAGAGAAATAAGTGACTTGAGAACCACACATAATGTGGAAAAATAATTTTCTTTTTTTCTGAAGAAGAACGCTACCTCACTTACATGATTGTACCTGATGCTCGAAGTAGAAAATGCATTAGGTGTTCATTTGTCCTCTCAGAAGCCTTTATCACATGCAAAATTGTTACAGACACCTTGCAAGAGCTCTTCATTTAAAACTCATCTCTTCATTTCCCCCATGGAAGCTAGATTCTACCCACATTCACCCCTTTTGTGCTTAAATCAAAAACATAAACTCCACACAAAGATGCCTAGGCTCCTTTTGGAATCTGGAATGAAGACTACCGAACTACTTCCTGCTCGTTCCAAAGTTCCCAAGTCTGAATCTACCATTCCTTATCACTGTCATTGGCATAGTT
This sequence comes from Rhinopithecus bieti, assembly GCF_001698545.2. Lineage (NCBI taxonomy): Eukaryota > Metazoa > Chordata > Mammalia > Primates > Cercopithecidae > Rhinopithecus > Rhinopithecus bieti. The sequence goes on from NW_016813614.1 coordinate 108,384, forward strand.
GTTTTTCACATGCCCAGGTAACAACCTTCTAATGACCTTCTTTTTCACAAGCACATGTTTTATGAGAAGGATGATTTATTTGGTTTTCTAATTTGTGAACACAAGCCTATGCCTGCTTGTTTCACATCTATAAAATGTGGATCATAACACCTACAAGGTGCTTAGCAATGATTAATGAGATGTTGTCTTTACAACATATCTGGTGGCTCCGGGAGGAAAAACGAAGGCACTCTGTTAATATAGGTTGGGGGTACACTTATGAGGGTTGTGTATAACAAATTTATATGAACATAAAACCATGCTGGTTGTAAATTATTGTTGCCTGTTATGCAATACTAAACAGCTGCCTTAGACCTGAGGAAAAATCTCTCAGTGACAATAAGGGAAGCAGAGATTGTGGAAGAGGTAAACACACACACACATATAGATGCACACACATACACAAAAAAAACAGTGTAACCCTCTTGTGTTGCAGGAGCAGCTACAATTGCCAGCAGAAGCCATAGTTGAGTGGATTTTTATTTGTTGGATCTCTTCAGATCTTAAGTGCCTGCCTGCCAATAAATGTTTTCAAGTATTTCCAACAATCCCTAGTGATATGCAACTTCTTGTAGCTGCCATACTATTGAATATGAGCACCACTTCTTTTCACTTTGAAATTCATAAAAGTGTGCCTGTTATGGCAGCAGCTCGGTGCAGAATCATTATGATGAAGGAAAGATGAAGACATATATGTGCATAGCAGAGTTTAATTTCATTTCATAGTGCAATAAAAAAGTGCTCAGCTTTTGAATAGAGCAGAATTGTGCTTGATGTGAAGTTTTGATATGTATTAGGTAGGTGCCAAATGTGTCTTTAAGGTTCATTTTCCTATTCTGTCTAAAAAGGAATAGAAATATGGCACTTCCTTCCTAGGGTTACTTTAAGTCAAAATAAATGTGAGGAAGGCTTTTGTAGTAGGCTAAAATGTGATTTCAAAAAAGATAGCAGGCACGAATCCCTGGAACCTGTAAATGTCACTTTCCATGACAAAAGTCTTTGTAGATGTAATTAAGGATTTTGAGATGGTGAAATTATTCTGGATTATCCAACTGGATCCTAAATTCAATCAGTGGTATCCTTACAAGAGGGAGGCAGTGAAAGATCTGATACTTACAGAAGAGAAGGGGACAATGTGACCATGGAATCAGATGTTGGAGTGATGCAGCTACAAATCCTGGAATGTCAGCTGCCATCAGAAGCAAGCAACAAAGTTTTCCCTAGAATATCTCAAGGTAGTGTAGCCCTGTTGACAGCCTAGTGAAACTGACTTTAGACTCTGGGGTCTGTGAGAGAATAAATTTCTGGTTGTGTAAGTCACCAAGCTTATGGTAATTTGTCATAGCCAATAGAAATAAATACAAGTGATTAAGTGTAATTCCTGGCCCTTGGTAGATAGTGAGTTACTCCATCTTACATAAGTGAATATAATATTGTTCTTAATAACTGAATGCTATCGGATATAAATTGTAGAATCTTAATTGTTCTATTAAAATAAAATGTTTTGCAGGCTCTATCGAATGTCATCCTGTTTCTTTAAGCTACTATAGTAGTGATAAGCCCAGAATATTGTACTACAAATCATTCTACTTGGTGGATATCCCTAATGTTAAAACATTCCTATACTCAGCCATAATTTATCTCCTCAAATAGTGCCATTAACTAATTCTATGTCTACCTTCTGGAGCAACATAAAATGAATCCATTCCCTGCTTTTAACTAAGGGTCCTTAATATTTTGGAAAACCATTATCATATCTAGTCAAAGTCCTCTCCAATTATATAGATCAATCATTATTTGAATAATGAGGTTAATAGGGATAGCCACTTCACTTTATCTCTGTTCCCATATGACTCTATTTTCTCTTCGTACAAACATTCAAACATAGCCACCCATCTACCCATTCCAACACACATGCACACACACACACACAATCACAGAACTGTCTCTCTCTTTAGCTGACTCTACACACATTTCCAGAACCTGATCATTCCTTTTCATTCTAGTCTCATGTTTTTACTGCCTTTGGACACCTTCTAAACTTCAAATTCTTTTTCTCTTAAACTAGTTCCTCCTTTTATGCTTTCTATTTTCCTATTTTTATAGAAGCACCACAGTCTTCTTAATTACCCAGGTTTCAAATCTCAGTCATTTTTGCCATTCCAATTTCTACCCCTCTACTGATACACTCCCCCAATGAACAGTTACCTAGTCCTCTTGATACTTTGATAATAGTATCATTTTCCTCACCTTGTCTTCACTCTCGTAGTTTTGATTCCAATTAACTCTTACTGAATCAACTGTAATAAGCTTCTAGAGAGTCTTTCATCTCTAATCTTTATATCTTTTTATCCATACTAAACAAAGATGTCAGCAACATTGCACTGAAACATAGCTCTTATTACGGCACCTGTTCTCTGAGAACCTCAATGGCTTTCAGAAACATATTCAAATCTTTTAGCTACACAGACAAGAATTTCCTTGGCCTAGTTCGAGCTTAAAGTCCACACTTCATTTTCTATTACTCTCAGCCTTCATTCAAGTCAAATTGGAGGAATTAATATTAGCCTACATATCACATGCATTCCTGTCTTTAATTCTTCACCTATGTGAATTATAGGTTGAGATCTATTTATAATGATATTTGTTTAGATGGAGTAAATTTCTTATTGACTGTGTGGGTATGTGTGTCTGAGAACATAGGTGGTGCTCTATCTATCTTATATGACAAAGCCTAATTACCAGGCTAAAGTATACATTTCTAACCCAGACTAGGCCAATCATAATGCCCTACCTAATCAGCCCCCTAATCTACAGTAAGGATGAGGGTTGTGAGGTAAATAATCTGGGTGACTCAATAACATGAAATCTCTGGAATACTTCAAACTGCTCATGAGGGGAAAGAATGAGAATGCCCTTATATCTTTGGCCAAAAACTTCTCAGATATGACTGGAGGGGACTAAGTCCCTCAATCCCAACTACAATAGGGGAGAATGACAGCTGAAAGGGAATCCTAACAGTATTTGGATGTCTGGTTCAATGATTTCTATTACCAACTCCACTGTTAGGCAAGTATTTTAGACCAAATAAAATAAAAATTTTATAAAACAAATTTATCTTATAAATTTAAGTATTTTATTAGATGCAAATACCCTTGAAATATAACAGAACTCTCTTCCTGAAACAAGTTGAGTGATGTGTTGTTTGTATTTGTTATTGGAGAACTAAATGCTGTTGTGGGAAATCAGGGACCTGGAATGGAGGGACCGGCTGGAGCTGCAGCAGAGGAACGTAAATTGTGAAGATTTCATGGACTTATATCAGTTCCCAAAATTAATACTTTTATAATTTCTTACACTTGTCCTTACTTTAATCTCTTAATCCTATTATCTTCATAAGCTGAGAAATGTAATGTCACTTTCAGGACGCCTGTGATGATTGGTTAAATGTACAAATTGAAATTGTAAAACATGTTGGGTGTTAAACAATATGAAGTCATTGCACTTGAAAAAGAACAGACATAAACAGCAATGCTCGTCCAGGGAACAAGGGAAATACCATCAAGATCTGACGTGCCTGTGGGGTCTGCCAAAAGAGCCATATTTTTCTTCGCTTGCAGAGAGCCTATAAACGGAGAGTGCAAGTAGGAGAGATATCCGCGTACAGTTCTTTTCCTAGCAAGGAATATTAAATATTAAGACCCTGGAAAAGTACATTGCATCCTGGGAGAGGTCTATAAAAGGGCCACTCTAGGAGTGTCTGTCCAGCCGGGCGCGGGGCTCAAGCCTGTAATCCCAGCACTTTGGGGAGGCCCGAGAACGGGCGGCATCACGAGGGTCAGGATGATTCGAGACCATCCTGGCTAACATGGTGAAACCCCGTCTCTACTAAAAATACAAAAACTAAACTAGCCGGGTGAAGTGGCGGGCTCCTGTAGTCCCAGCTACTCCGGGAGGCTGAGGCCCAGGAGAATGGCGTAAACCCGGGAGGCGGTAGCATTGTAAGATCGACAGCGCCGTGAGATCTGGCCACTGCACTTCCCAGTCCTGGTGCACAGACCGGCGAGGCGCGCCAAAACAAAAAAAAAAAAAAAAAAAAAAAGGAGTGTCTGTCCTATGCTGTTGAGATAAGGACTGAGATATGCCCTGGTCTCCTGCAGTACCCTCAGGCTTATCAGGGTTGGAAAAAAATCCTGCCCTGGTAAATTTGAGGTCAGATGAGTTCTCTGCTCTTGAACCCTGTTTTCTATTGTTTAAGATGTTTATCAAGACAGTACATGAACAGCTGAACATAGACCCTCATCAGTAATTCTAATTTTGCCCTTTGTCTTGTGATATTTGCCTTTGTCCTTGCCCTTTTTTCTCAGAAGCACGTGATCTTTGTTCTCCCTTTTGCCCTTTGAAGCATGTGATCTTTGTGACCTACTCCTTGTTCATACACCCTCCCCCCTTTTGAAATCCCTAATAAAAACCTGCTAGTTTTGTGGCTCAGGTGGGCATCATGGACCTTCCCATATGTGATGTCATCCCTGGCAACCCAGCTGTAAAATTCTTCTCTTTGTAATCTTTCCCTTTATTTCTTAGATCGGCCAACACTTAGGGAAAATAGGAAGGACCTAGGTTGAAATATTGGGGGTGGGTTCCCCCGATAAATGCTTAATGCATAAACTAAATTTTTAATGCACATTTCTAGTTACTGACCAAAGAAATTGGAGAAATTTGGAGAAAATCAGACAAAAACAAATCTAATCATTGAATATTTATGAGCAAATTATTATGACAGCAATATAAACAATTAAAAGAGTCCTAGAAATTTACTGTTGTATTACTAACAGGGTCATGTGCCCAAATTCCTTAAGGCTAGGATGGGTATTATTTACCCTACTATTACTGGCCTAGACTGAGCTCCTCATCCACTCCTATGTCCTGAGGGAAAAAAATCTATCTCAAAAAGTAGATGGGGTGCAAGGTAAGCAAAGATGCACACACAGAGGCACACACACACACACACATACACAGAACTGATAAATACTTCATTATGCAAGTGTGGTTAAATATAGAAATCACTATGTTTTGTAGTAAACTAAGGTTTTCATACCATCCTTCAGCAACATGTCACTATGTGTCACCTTTTCCTGTATAGCCACTTGTGATGGTTAATATGAATGTCATCCTGATTGGATTGAAGGATGTAAAGTATAGATCCTGGGTGTGTCTGTGAGGGTGTTGCCAAAGGAGATTAACATTTGAGTCAGTGAACTGTGAGAGGCAGACCCACCCTCAATCCAGGTGGGCACCATCTAATCAGCTGCAAGCATGGCCAAAATAAAAGGAAGCAGAAGAACACGGAGAGATTAGACTGGCTTAGCCTCCCAGCCTACATCTTTCTCCCATGCTTGATGCTTCCTGTCCTTGAACATCAGACTCCAAGTTCTTCAGCTTTGGGACTCAGACTGGCTTCCTTGTGCTTCAGCTGGCAGAAAGCCTATCATGAGACCCTGTGATGGTGTGAGATAGTACTCTTTAATAAACACCCCTTTATATATACATTTATACAACTGTTCTGTCCCTCTAGAGAACCCTAATATACCACTAGTTGAAAAAGATAATAAGCTGAGATAAACAAACCTAGTAATAAAATAAGTACAATTTTACTTAGTTTATATTTTAACAAGTAAAGTTATAATAATATATAACATTTGTTGAATACTTCTGGATCAGGTACCATGCTTAGCACACTATACATAGCATCTCATTTACATCTCACAATAACTTCATAAAGTAGAGGCCTCTTATGTTTACTTTACACATTAGGAAACTGAGGTTTAGAGAGGTTATGAAACTTGACAGGTCATATTTGGAAGAGGCAGAGGCAGATGTAGATCTGTCTGACTTTAGAGCTTATGCTGAGTTAAGCTCTGAGATACATATGCTGCCACAAAAATCCTGAAATTATGAGTAATTTCACAAAAATCCTGAAATTATGAGTAATTATACCTCTAGTTCAGAATTTAAAGAAAGCTGCTTTCCTTAAAAAAAAAAAGCATGTGATCTTTGTGACCTACTCCTTGTTCATACACCCTCCCCCCTTTTGAAATCCCTAATAAAAACCTGCTAGTTTTGTGGCTCAGGTGGGCATCATGGACCTACCCATATGTGATGTCATCCCCGGCAACCCAGCTGTAAAATTCTTCTCTTTGTAATCTTTCCCTTTATTTCTTAGATCGGCCAACACTTAGGGAAAATAGGAAGAACCTAGGTTGAAATATTGGGGGTGATTTAAACCCATGATTTAAAGAAAGCTGCTTTCCTTAAATTCTAAACTAGAGATATAATTACTCATAATTTCAAGCCCTTAAGGATTAAACTAAGATGCATATCTGAAAATTTGGGGATAAAAGTGTGCTTAACTGTACTTAAGTGTTATCATTTATTTAGATAGTATGCAATAAAACATTATTTTATTTTACATCTAGCTATTTTAACAAAAAAAATTTTAAAGGCTATACATAGGAAAATTAGACATTGCTTTCTAACTCGGTTCATTGGGAGTTACTGGGACTGAGGCTCTTTAACCAAGTAATGTCTATTTATCAAATGTAAGGGTTTTTGTTATTGTTCTTTCACAAAGAAACGGTGAGGTTGCAATATCCTCTGACATATATATTTCTGTGAATTCAGACCAATAAAAAGGCTATTTTATATTAATTAGAGGAATCATTATAATAAGCAACTATGGTTTAAAGGAAAATTATATATTGAAAATGTAAATCCAACAGTAAAATTTACAGAGTGAAATTAGAAAAATAGGTAAGATGTAGAGGGAACATAACAAAGAAAGAATAGAGAGGATGAATCCTAAGACTATTCTTAGGACTGTCTTAGAACCCATGACTTGTCAGGTAACATAATTTCCAAAATATCAAAATTATATTTACGATAAGATACATTTAAGACCAAACTTTTCAATGATGTGCAGCACATGATCCAGAAAGGTTCTGACAGAAGGCCAGAAATTTCTGCTAAGAGTTTTCAGAGCCTAATTAAATAATAAGCAGATTCGGTCAGTGTTGAGATGCCTTGAACTTTTCCTGTCACTTTATAGTGCACTTTAGTCTAAACCTGATATTTCAATAGCACCATTAACATCAATCTTATTTTCTGACATTAAAGTCTTACAGATTAAAAGTAAAAGATCATGAAATGCTACTAATGAAATCATTATAAGGTAAAAAGATGTACTGGTAATACCTTCTATGTAGATCAATGGAAATGTTATGTCAGGGGTAAATTTGCACTGGAAATACTTTTGAAAAAGCATATTTAATTATGAGCTATATTAATAGTTATTCATTAAGAGCTTGGAGGTAGAGAAAAACAGAGTATGCTTTTGGTATGACTCATGTGGCTCATAACTCTCCTTGAAGTGCTGAGAACACAGAATTCACAGAGATGAATATTTTCCTTTGACTTCATGTGGTTCAGTGAAAGTAATCGGGGTGCCTACTCTTTGCTCACTTTATAAAAATAACTTAAAAGAATTACATGCTACTTGAATGGAAAATTCAAATATTTTCTCTCTCCTTCCTTCCTTCCTTCCTTCCTTCCTTCCTTTCTTCCTTCCTTCCTTCCTTCCTCCCTTCCTCCCTTCCTCCCTTCCTCCCTTCCCTCTTTCCTTTCTCTCTCTCTCTCTTTGTTTTTGGATGGAGTTTCATTCTTGTTGCCTAGGCTGGAGTGCAATAGTGCAATCTTGGCTCACTGCAATCTCTACCTCCTGGGTTGAAGTGATTTTCCTGCCTCAGCCTCCCCAGTAGCTGGGATTACAGGCATGTGCCACCACGCCAGGCTAATTTTTATATTTCTAATTTTTGTATTTTTTATTTTTAATAAAGATGGTGTTTCACCATGTTGGTCAGGCTGATCTTGAACTCCTGACCTCAGGTGATCCACCCACCTTGGCCTCCCAAAGTGCTGGGATTACAGGTGTGAGCCACTGTGCCTACCCAAATACATACTTTTCTTAAAACTTTCTATAACATGGAACTAAACTAGAACTATAATTATCCAATTATAAGGATTGACTAGTAAAGACTCCTAATTAAGAATTATGATTTACAATATAATGAATTTTAATACAATTGTAGCTGTATATTGGCATTAGAGAATTACAAAATAAAACCCAACAACATTAACCGATGACTAGGGACTCATACTCCTTTGCTTGAATAGTCAGCTTTTCTGTTTGCCTTTAATATGCTATGACATGTTTTGCAAGTGAAAGTATAAGGTTAAGAGGAAAGATCATACAGAAGACCAAGAAGATTCTGATTTTGTAGATCAAAGAGCAAATGAGAATTGCTGATGTTTGTTTTTTATTGGTTTCATTCTACTGATTTTTATTTTTTGTTTATAATAGCAATAATATGCATATAACTAGAAAAAATTTTACAATTAAAATCTTTAGTATTATGTGTCCAAATTGCTCCATCCTTTAACTACTTTATTAATAACAAACAGAGTATTCTATATGCAATTTTTGGTAACAATTTGAAAGGTTACTAACACTCTAGAACCAAGATCCTGACTATTACAACAGGGGAGGTAAGAGGGCTGAGAGGAAGTAACAGCATACTAAGGATATTGTCTTGTTGAAAAAGAGAATATAGATGCTGGTTAATTCTATACATCATTGGAAACTATGTAAAGCATGTGTTAAATTTTTTTTTTTTTTTCTTTTTTTTGAGACGGAGTCTCGCTGTGTCACCCAGGCTGGAGTGCAGTGGCGGGATCCCGGCTCACTGCAAGCTCCGCCTCCCGGGTTCCCGCCATTCTCCCGCCTCAGCCTCCGAATAGCTGGGACTACAGGTGCCGCCACTACGCCCTGCTAGTTTTTTGTATTTTTAGTAGAGACGGGGTTTCACCATGTTAGCCAGGATGGTCTACCTACTAGAATAATAAAAATACAAGGCATACGTAGTCAAATAGTTAAAAGTAAAAGGTAAAATGGAACAAAGCGATTGAACAATAAAACAATTATTAAAAGTTTGTATAAAATAAGCATGTTACATTAATACTAAGTAAAGGGGAAGCAAGGGTGGGGGCACTGACAGCCCACCAGAGGCCACATCCTTTGTGCCAACTAGAACTTGCTTGAATGCAGAAAGAAACCAATTATATTCTGAGAAACACAAATGACAAAGCAATACTATCATACTCTTTCTTACTCATCATTATGGTGAAAATGATGGCATTGAAAGAAAGAGAAAGAGAAATCCATAGTTCTTTTTTACACTCCTTCTTTACCTACCAGTAAGCCAGAGGTAAAGAGTTTTGGTGGAATGTATACCTATCAAGAAGTAGAATACAAATAAAATGTTAAGTTAATTTTGTACAATCTTTCACTTTTCTGGTAAGACATGATATGCAAGGGAATACAAATTGCATAATTTTGGTGATTCTACACACAGATTAAATGCTCTTATATTTGCATTTAAAACCTTCCTTGGAGAAGGGGGTTCAAGATAGCATACTGGAAGCAACTTGTGTGCACCCGCTCTCATGAAGAGGAAACAAAGTGGAGAGTAAATATTGACTCTTCAGGTGAATTGTCTAAGAAACCATGTCAGGATCCATTAAGGGAGTAAGCGAACACATGAAGAACGGAGAAGAGTGAAACTGGGCAGCCATCCACCTGAGACCAGAAGAAGCTTCCTAACACAGGAAAAGGGTGAGAGAGGAAGAGCTCCCAGGGAATCCACACTTTCCACAAGGATCTGTGAAATCTTGGGAACAGGAGAACCCCCTCCTTCCCTGGGCCTCTAGAATGATACGGAGAGCCACACAGAGATTTTGCAGAGGCAGTACTCAAGAACACAGGGAGTCCCACAGGTCTGGATCCCTGAATAGCCTAGTATATCAATAGAGGCCACAGCTGGGATGCTGGGGAGCAGTCAGGCTACCTCACTCCTTGCCAGACAAGGCTCTGCTCTTGCTTCCAGCACAGTGACCGAGCTGCTCCTAGCCAGGTGGAACTTATTGGCTTGGGCTTCCAGCTCAGTGGCCCTACCCCTGCCTTAATACTGTGGGCAGGCATGGCTCTGTGTTCCCCTAGAAAACATGCAGATGGCAGACTGTGTGAATCCCTGAACTCCTGCTGTTCTTGGCCAGACAGGACTCACTGGTTTGGGTGATGTTCAAGCAGGAGAGAAGGCCCCAATCTCAGAACACCAAGAGTGATAAGAAGTCCAGGTTCATAGGCCAGCAGAGGAGTAGGGTATGCCTCCCTCCACAGGGCAAGTCCAGGAAGGGTATAGCCTGTCTACCACCCCTGGCCCCTGCCTGAGGGAGCCACACAGCCTGGAACAAGTAAAAAGGAAATGCAAGAACAGCAACAGTAATCACAAGGGGTTCCTCCAAGACCCAGGAGCAGATCTGGTGAAGAGGTCATATCTCTCTTCCCCCACCAACGAGTATGTCTATGAACATGCTAAAATACAAAAGAGCCAATCTGCTGGCCATCACCCTTAAGCAACATCTGTTGAATAACAGCTCAAATTAAAAAACCACTAATAATTTGCCATGATACAGCACCTGTGAAACATAAGGCAAAAATTAAGCCACAAGTAAAGATCTTGTACAGAGCCTTGGCCTTCTGAAAGTGCACAGAAACAAAACCAACTGACTAAAATTACACCACAGTAAAAGGAACACCAGCACTCTCAGATGAGAAAAAATCAGCCTAAGAATTCTGACATTCAAAAAGCCAATGTGTCCCCCTAACCTCCAAAGGAACACACTATTACTCCAGCAATGGTTTTTAAACAGAATGAAATGCCTTAAATGACAGACAGAATTCAGAATCTGGATGTCAAGGAAGCTCATCACAAGCCAGGAGTTGAAACCCAGTCCAAGGAATCCAGCAAAATAATCCAAGAGCTGAAATAAGAAATAGCTATTAGAAGAAATAATTAAGCTGAACTTCTGGAATTGAGAAATTCACTAAAAAATTTCATAATACAGTCAGAAACATTAACAACAGATTAAACTAAGTATCAGAAAGAATCTCAGAGCTCAAGATCGGTTCTTCAAATCAACTCAGTCAGACAAAAGTAAAGAAAAATGAATTAAAAAAATAAACAAAACCTCTCAGAAATATGGGACTATGTAAAAAGACCAAATCTACAACTCATTGGCATCCCTGGGAGAGATGGACAGTGAGTAAGCAACTAGAAGAACATATTTGAGGATATAGTCTATGAAAATTTTCCCAATCTTGCTAGAGAGGTTCACATGCAATTTCAAGAAATATAGAGAACCCCAGTTAGATACTATACAAGGTGACCATCCCTACAGCATACAGTCATCAGACTCACTAAGACAAATGCAAGAGAAAAAATTCTTAAAGGCAGATATAGAGAAAGATTGGGTCACTTACAAAGGGAAACTCACGAGGCTAGCAGCAGACCTCTCAGCAGAAATCTCACAAGCCAGAGGAAACTGGGGGCATATTTTCAGCATCCTCAAAGAAAAGAAATTCCAACCCAAAATTTCATATCCCACCAAGCTAAGCTTCATAAGGGAAGGAGAAATAAAATCTTTCTCAGAGAAGCAAACACTAAAGGAATGTGTTACCAGACCAGCCTTATAAGAGGTCCTTAAGGAAATGATAAACATAAAAACAAAAGCTACCACAAAAACACGCTAAGGACAGAGCTCACAGACAACATAAAGTGATTACACAATCAAGTCTACAAAACAACCAGGTAACAAGATGATGACAGGATCAAAATATCACATATCAATACTAACCCTGAATACCAATGATCCAAATGCTCCATTTAAAAGGCATAAAGTGGCAAGCTGGATAAAAAGACAGGACGCAACAGTCACTGTCTTCAAAAGACCCATCTCACATGTAATGACGGCTCTACATAAAGACATGGAGAAAGAGCCACTAGGCAAACAGGAAACTAAAAAAGAGTAGGAGTCGCTCATCTTATATTGAATAAAACAGACTTTAACCTAACAACAATGATGAAGGACAAAGAAGGGCATTAAATAATGAAAAAAGGTTCGATTCAACTAGAAGACTTAACTATCACAAAGACATATACACCCAACAGTGGAGCACCCAGGTTCACAAAACAAGTTCTTCTTGACCTACAAAAAGGCACAGACAACCACACAATAATAGTAAGGTACTGTAACACCCCACTGATAGCTTTAGACAAATCATCAAGGCAGAAAACTAACAAAGAAATTTTGGACTTACACTTGACACTCAACCATTTGGACCAAATAGATATCCACAGAATACTCTACCCCCAACCCAAACCACAGAATATACATTCTTCTCATGTACACTTAGAATGTATTCAAAAACCAACCACATGTTCGGCCATATAGCAAGTCTGAGTAAATTCAGAAAAACTGAAATCATATCAAGCATACCCTTGGACCACAGGGCAATAAAAATGTAAATCAATACCAATAAGATCTCTCAAAACTACACTAATACATGGAAATTAATCAACTTTCTCCAGAATAACTCTTGGGTGAACAACAAAATTAAGGCATAGATCAAAACATTTTTTGAAATTAAAGAAACTAAAGATACAACTTCCCAAAACCTTTGGTGCAGCTAAAGCAATGTTAAGATGAACGTTTATAGTATTAAATGCCTTCATCAAATAATTAGAAAAGTCGCAAATTAATGATCTAACATCACACCTAGAGGAACTAGAAAAAAAAGAACAAATCAACTGCAAATCTAGCAGGAAAAAATAAATATCTAAAACTAGAGAAGAACTGAATGAAATTGAGATATAAAAGACCATACAAAAGGTCAATGAAACCGAGAGTTGATTATCAAAGGTATAGACAAGACTGATAAACCATTAGCTAGATTAACAGAGAAAGAAAAAAGAGAAGACCCAAATAAATGCAATCAGAAATTACGAAGATGACATTACAACTGATTAGACAGAAATAAAAAAAGATCCTCAAAGGGTACTGTAAACACCTCTGTGCACACAAATTAGAAAATTTAGAGGAAATAGACAAATTCCTGGAAATACACAACCTCACAAGATTGAAACAGGAAGAAAGTGAAAACCTGAACAGATCAATAACAAGTTCTGAAATTGAATCTGTTATAATAATAAAAAAAAAAGATCAAGAAAAATATCCTGGACGATGTATTTACAGCCATATTCTACCAGATATATAAATGAGAACTGGTACCAATCATATTTAACTATTCCAAAATAAACCAGCATCATCCTGACATGAAAATCTGGCAGACACAATGAAGAAAATACTACAGGCCAATATTCCTGATAAACACTGACACAAAAATCCTCTACACAATACTAGAAAACAGAATCCAGCAGCACATCAACAAGTTACTTCACCACAATCAAGTAGGCTTTATCTCTGGGATGCAAGAGTGCCTCAACATAAATAAATCAATAAATGTGATTCACCACATAAACAGAATTAAAAGCAAATACAGTATGATCATCCCAATAGATGTAGAAAAGGCTTCAGTAAAATCCAACATCCCTTCATGATAAAAACCATCAACAAGCTAGGCATTGAAGGAACATACTTCAAAATAAGAGGCATCTATGACAAACTAAGATCGAATATCATACTGAACAGGCAAAAGCTAGAATCATTGCCCTTGAGACCTAGAATAAGACAAGGATGTCCATTCTCACCATTCCTATTCCACATGGTACGGAAAGTCCTAACCAGAGCAATCAGGTAAGAGAAAAAAGTAAAATGTATCCAAACAGGAAAAGAATTAAACACCCTCTCTCTTTGCTGATGATATGATTCTATACAAAGAAATCATTACAGACTCTGCGAAAAGGCTCCTGAAACTGATAAACAACTTCAATAAAGTGTCAGGATACAAAATCAATGTACAAAAATCAATGGCATTGTTATATATCAATAATGACCAGGCTGAGAGTCAAATCAAGAACATAATCCCATTTACAATAGCCACAAAGAAAATGAAATACCTAGAAATACAGCTAACCAAGAAGGTCAAAGAACTCTACAAGGAGAACTGCAAAATACTGCTGAAAGAAATCAGAGATGACACAAATAAATGGATAAACCTTCCATGCTTATGGACTTGAAGAAACAATATTGTTAAAATGGCCATGCTGTCCAAAGCAATTTATAAATCCAATTATATTCCTATCAAACTACCAATATCATTTTTCACAGAATTAGGAAAAAGGATTCTAAAATTCATATGGATCCAAAAGGAGCCTAAATATCCAAAGCAACTCAAAGCAAAAGAACAAAGATGGAGGCATCACATTACCAAATTTCAAACTCTACCATAAGGCTATAATAACCAAAACAGCATGGTACTGGCACAAAAATAGACATATAGAACAATAGAACAAAATAGAAAACTCAGAAATAAAGCCACACACCTACAACTACTGATGTTACACAAGCCCAACAAAAATAAGCAAGGAGAAAGGACTCCCCATTGAATAAATGATGTTGGGATAACTAGCTAGTTACATGGAGAAGAATTACATTGGACTCTACCTTTCACCACATATGAAAATTAACTCAAGATGGATCAAAGATTTTAATGTAAGACCCCAGACTGTTAAAATCTTAGAAGACAACCTAGGAAATACCTTTCTTGATATAAGCTTTGGCAACACATTTTTTTTTAAGGCCCCCAAAGCAATTACAACAAAAAACAAAATTGACAATGGGACCTAATTCAACTAAAGATCTTTTGCACAGAAAAAGTAACTATTACTAGAGTAAACAGACAATATATGGAATAGGATAAAATACTCAAAAACTACGCATCTGACAAAAGTCTAGAGTCCAGAATCTACAAGGAACTTTAAACAAATCAACAAGCAAAAACCAAATAACTCCTTTAAAGAATGAGCAAAGGACATGAACACATACTTCCAGAAAGAAAATGTATTGGTGGCCAGCATATGAAAAAATGCCCAACATTGCTAATCATCAAAGACAAACCAATCAAAACCACAATGAGATACATTCTTATACTAGTCATAATGGTGATTATTGAAAAGTAAAAAAGCAAAACAAACAAAACAAAAAACAACAAACAAAAAACCAGATGCTAATGAGGCTGTGGAGAAAAGGGGAATACGTATACACTGTTGGCAGTAATGCATATTAGGTCAGCCACTGTAGAAGACAGTTTGGAGATCTCTCAAACTACTTAAAACACAGCTCCCATTAAAGCTAAAAGTTCCATTGCTGGGTATACACCCAAAGTATAATAAATTGTTCTAACAAAAAGATACGTGCACTCATATGTTCATTGCAGCACTATTCACAATAGCAAAGACATGGAATCAACCTAG
Source organism: Rhinopithecus bieti (assembly GCF_001698545.2). NCBI lineage: Eukaryota > Metazoa > Chordata > Mammalia > Primates > Cercopithecidae > Rhinopithecus > Rhinopithecus bieti. The sequence goes on from NW_016813614.1 coordinate 123,809, forward strand.
GTGCCCATCAAACAGTGGATTAGATTTTAAAAAGCAGTACATATACACCATGAAATACTATGCAGTCATAAAAATGAACAAAATCATATCCTTTGCAGCAACATGGATGCAGCTGGAAGCTATTATACTAAGCAATTTTACGCAGAAACAGAAAACCAAATTCCACATATTCTCACTTATAAGTGGGAGCTAAACATTGAATACATATGGAAAAAAGGAACAATAGACACTGGAAACTACTAGAGTAGGAAAGGAGGGAGGGGCAAGACCTGAAAAAACTAACTGTTGGGTATTATGCTCACCATCTGGGTGACAGGAACATCTGTACTCAAATCTCAGCATCACTAAATACACCTACATAACAAACCTGCACATGCACCCACAAATACAAAATCTAAACAAAAAGTAAAATTGAAAGGATGAAAAATAAAAATAATATTTGCATTGCATAATATAAAAATAAATATTACAATTCATGCTAATTGTAAAATTGAAAATTTTCTTTATTTAGAGCAGTATTAAATAGGAAAATACTAGCGCACACACACACAAAATCTATGACAAGTTGAGGGACCAAAGACAAAGAAAAAAGCTTTATCTTTTAGTACTTTTAACAGCTTTTTTCACGATTTTTGAACAAAAGATCCTACATTTTCATTTGATAATGGGTTATGCTAATTATGTCAATGAAAGACTTTAACCAATTTATTTACAAATGGAGACTAATGAGCCTGCCACATACCAAATTCTGTAGGGCATACCCAAAGTAAAATAAATGATATCCTTAAGGACAGATCACTGTAGTCTTAAATATATCTAATTAAAATTATGAAAGAATAGCTGGGGGCAGCGGCTCACACTTATAATCCCAACACTATGGGAAGCCAAGGTGGGTGGATCACTTGAAGTCAGGAGTTCAAGACCAGCCTGACCAACATGATGAAATCCCATCCCTACTAAAAATACAAGGATTAGCTGGGCATGGTGGCGGGTGCTTGTAATCCCAGCTACTTGGGAGAATTGCTTGAACCTGGGAGGCAGAGCTTGCAGTGAGCCAAGAGCGTGCCATTGTATTCCAGCCTGGGCTGGGCAACAACAGCGAGACTCCATCTCAAAAAAAAAAAAAAAAGGAATAAAAATAAATGAGATAAGCATTCAACTAAGCATTCAGCTCAATGGACTGAAAATAGAGCAAAGTAACAACGCAAAAAAACATGAAGATGGATCGGATAGAGTGGGAATAATTAACATGGAGAGTATTTAAAATGAGAACAATAGAATATTAATACATTTACATAAATAAATTTCAAATTAATAATGTTCTAAAATATATAAATTCTCAAATTAGGCTCCATAAAAAATAGAAAACATGAAGTAATATATATAAATGAAAGAAATGAGAAATAATTTCAAGATTTAGTCCAAAAAAAAAGCATGTGCAAATGCCCTTATGGAAACAGATATCTGGGGAGATGATAAAATCTATGTAACTGTACAGTTACTTCCAGTACAAAAAAATGAAGGCAGCTCATCACTCTGAAATATATATTACATTATCAGATAAAACAACAAAAATAATATAATTACCACAATAGTTCTAAAGACATTTTGAATATAATCTAATACCCATAAATGATTTAAATTTTAAAAATAGTAAATAAGAAATTGTGAAGAAAAACACCTTTAACTTCAGAGTGAAGTATCAGAACTATTTCCACTTAAGGGAGGAGACCACCCCTCATATTGTCTTATACCCAATTGCTGCCTCCAAAGAAAGAAGAAATAAAAACTAAAAGGCAGAAATGAAATCCACAGGCAGACAGTGTGGCACCACACCCTGGCCTGGTAGTTAAAGATCGAACCCTGACCTAATCAGTTATGTTATCTATAGATTACAGACATTGTATAGAAAAGCACTGTGAAAATCCCTGTCCTGTTCTGTTCCATTCTAATTACTGGTGCATGCAGCCCCAGTCATGTACCCCTGCTTGCTCAATTGATCTCAACCCTCTCATGCGGAGCCCCTTAGAGTTGTGAGCCCTTAAAAGAGAGAAGGAATTGCTCACTCGGGGAGCTAGGTTTCTGAGATGTGAATCTTGCCAATGCTCCTGGCCAAATAAAGCCCTTCCTTCTTTAACTTGGAGTCTGAGGGGTTTGTCTGTGGCTCATCCTGCTACACATTAAAGTCAGAAAAAAGCTAAAATTTTCTGCTATTATTTCCACTCCTCAATATTATACTAAATGATAGGTTAATAAGATTTTAAAAATTAAAGAAATATAAGTCTAAATATAGGGAACAAATAAAATATTATTTTCATTGGATAGTATGGCTTATCTAAAACTGGAAAACTCATAAGAGAGTTTTACATGGAATCCGGACACAAGACTAAATCAGCAATATTAATTTTTTAAAAATATAGAAAATTATACTTAGTGTAACAACAAAATTTCAAAGAAAAGCATAAACCTTTGAGTCTAGTGGGCTTTATTGATGAATCTGGAGAGATTGAAAAAATAGAAGTAATGTGTTCTCTACTAGAATAATACCATAAAGATGTAATTATCTTTCAAATAAATGTATACATGCAATGCAAGACTAATGCAAATCTCATGAAAATATTTCATGTTACTTGACAAACTGATCCTAAATAATTTGGAAAAGGAAACATGTAAGAATAATTTACAATATTTTGAAGCAGAAAGAAAAATTAAACTGCCTTCCTAGATACCAAACCATATATAAAACTTTACCATGACTGTAACAATCTGGAAAATTACATCGATGAAGTGTAATGGATAATGTGAAATGTACCTGTAGAAATTTGAAATTTTAGTTTGAACAAAAAAGAATGTACTGTTCAATGAATTGTTTTAAGACAACTGGCTATCCATTTGGAAAACATATTTATATTTCTGCCTCACACCATATACAAAAATATATGCTGGATGAAATAAAGACTTGAATATATTCAATAAAGCTATTAATGTACTGGAAGTAACTGTAAAGTTCCTTAAAAATAATTTTTTGCTGTTTAATACACATAATAAAACTCAGAAGCAATAAGTAAAGCATGAGAGATTTGTTTTATAAATATAAAATTTCTATAAGTTATCATTGTAGCGTTAAGGACAAGTAACAAACTAAAGTAATAACAAATACAATGTATTCAAACCCAGCTGAGATATAAACAAAGCAGTCAGGCTGATGGAGATCAAAATGTCACATATTTTTGTGATAAAATCATTGGAAGACTTGGGATTAGGTGTGAGGGAGAAATGATTTTGTTATCACTGCTTGCAGAATTCAACTTACCATGTCGTAGGTAGAAATGAACAATTATAGACCTCTTTCCACTCCCCATGGAGTGCTGGCCCCTCTAAAGCTAATGGCATAGAGGAGAAAAGCAAAATACATTTTTTTCTGGAGACAGGCAGGTACTAAATAAAAGATGGCAAAAGGCTGTAAAGAAACACATCAAACTGATAATGAAGGTCCCTGTAGGGAAAAGAGCCTGGTACTGGGAACAGTGAAGGCAAGCTTTCTTAGATTATTTATATATCTTTTTAATTTACACTAAATATGCATGCATTCTTTGGTGATTAACAATTCAGGTGGAGAGACATAACAAGAGCCCTGGCTTCAAGTCTCAGATTTGCTAACAAGTGGAGTTATCTTCCAGAATGAACTCCATCAATTTGGACCCTAATTCATTACTGGTTCAATGGCGGAAACAATTACAAGGTAATCGGGTGACCCGTTTCAGCTCTGAAATTTGCAAACATCTTAGTAAAAAGATATGGGAATTTAGGGCCAATGTTTACTGCAGGAAAGGGCTTGATAACTATTCACTTGACTCCAACAGCCCCAGCCATATGCCCATAGCATGTGAACCAAATGTTCAAGGCTAGTGGCACTCAAGATGAAGCTTTTGCTCATTAAATATGTAGGTTATTGCTGCCTTTTTTTAAGGCCTTCCATTGATTGATGAGTGAGAAGGAGAGTTGTCTATCCAGTGACCCAAAGGGCTGTGTAAAGCGGTCCCTATCAGACCTGTTGACTGCTCTTCTTTTGCACTCTGGGAGCCAGACTTCCAGATTATCTCATTTAAATTCCTATGAGTCTCTGTATATCCCCAATTAGATTGAAAGCTTCTATTTAGAAGGAATTGTGCCTGAAACAGTTGCTACGAGCTCAGGCTTTGAAGACTTGAGTTTTGACTTGGGCTTAACCACTTCTTGGCTGAAGGCGACCTTAGGGAAGTTATTGAAACGTCTCCCTACAATCAGTGTTTTCATTTGTGAACGACTGTTTTAAGGATTACATAAGGCATGCTATGCAGGTTAAGTATTTTTCACAGAGTAGTCTTGCATTATTATTGTAAAAGTTAGAAAATAAAAAATAAACAACCATTCAAAATGAACATTTACTATTTGTTAGGTCCTTTTAAGAGCTGACTTTACAAGTTATGAGATAGTATATTTGTGGCCAAGTATCAGATAAGCAACCTAATACTTGGAGATGTCAAAGGTCTTGGTTCTAACATTTGTGCTGTGACTTTCCAGCTGTGTAACTTTGAACAAGTTACTTGAACTCTCCATACATTGGTTTCCTAATATGTAAAATAGAGACTAAAATGTGTCATTTACAAGGCATTGTGCCTGCACCCAGTAAGTATTCAATAAATATTATAAAATAAATTAAAGCTCCAAATGCAGTGCAAATGGTAAGGTTATATGAATGTTACACCATCTCTTTCATATATTTGATCAATATCATCTTCTTAGTAAGAAGTTCTACCCTGGCTACCCTATTTTAAATCATACCCCATCTCCACTTCTTCCTGATTTCCCTCCTGATCTTTCCAACATATGATAGAATTTTCATTCTATGTTTCTTGTTCATTTCTCCCTCTATCCCATTATAATAAAGCTCCAGCACTGCTCTCTCCCATCTACCTTACATATTATAGGTATTTGACAATATGTGTTGAATTATTGAATAAATAAACGAATAAATGAATTATTGAAAGTCCCTGCACATCCATCTCCGCTTCTCCTCTCTCTTATATCTTTGGAGTACAAAATAGGATTTTCACCAAATGTGTGTGTCAACATGTCAATATGTAAAGTTAAGTGTATTTAAACAAACATATATCTCCTTAATTCTGTGGGCAGGGGGCATAGTGAGGAACCCTGTCAGTATATGACACCTCTGTCAACTGCTACACAAGCACTGAATATAGCAAAAACCCCTTTGTAACAGCAAAACATACTGTTTTCTCTACGGGAAGCCTAAGATAATGCTAGAAGATGAAATTGCTTTGCCTGAGCAGTTTCATTAGGTGCTACAAGCATGGGGAATGGCTTGATGCTGAGTTGCTAGCAGTATAAATGGAGGCAGAGTAAGAAGGGATGGGAATAAAAAATGCAAAGACCTAGCTGAGATGATTCCACTTGACCCATTTGGTGACATCAGAACTTCTGGAGCTCAAGAGAGAAGTGCTGAAGAAGTTCCAGGAGATGGTGATAGGCTATGTCCACCACCAGTTTTCCTCTTTGGGTACAAAAGGTGACTACAGCCTTTAAGAAGGGGTTCAAATTAACTTTCTTAGAAATTTTCTCAATATTTCCAGCTATTATCTACTATTCTTTTCCATCATTGTAATACAGTAATTGCAATGTGTTTAACTAAAGGCACCATTAGTAATTATTTTTACAACAGTTTTACTGAGTCAATACCAATTGGTGTCACATCTAATATCTTCCCCTGTGTATCCTGGCACTGTGAAGGACCAACTAGCAGGGGAAGTAATTACCTGAGAGTACAGCCACAGGGCTCTTCAGAGAATGGCAGCACCCTCAGACTGCATCCTAATGAGTAGCCTTTTAATCTTCACCTCCATCTCTTATCACTACTTCTATAACACGAAGCATTTCCTAATTAGGATCATCATATCAGGTCACAAGATAGAATACAAATTATATTGAAAACCACAAAATAATACCAAATAAGAAGTTTGGTGTGCTCCCATAGTACAATGTATGCACATTTTTCACCCTAAAAGAAAATGATCTTCTTGTCCAGGAGTTGGAATAATTGGGTTACAGTTATTGAAGACCTATGCCTCTCAACTCTCAACTTTTTGCTCATATACTGCCCTGCCCTTCAATTCATATGTCCTCATAACACTCAACTGGAATCTCCCCTACCTAGAGAAACTGCAAATACTAAGTAAAGTAAAGGCTGCATCATTATATTAGTAGGGAAAAACAAAACCAGAGAGGATACGTTTACATCTGCAATGCGTATTGGCTCTGACTTGGTAACCAGTATCCAGATAGAGGGAATTACAAAACAGTTTAAGGTTCATCTTTTGTCCATGATCTAAATCTCTAGGTAATAAGGGAGGATTTTATTTGTTTCTTTGTTTATTAAGGAGCATTTGATTTCCTTGGATATAGATTGTATTTGACGGTTTGTTATTTTAGAAATGTTATGCACTTTCTGTTTAAGTATCCTACTAGAAAGACTAAAACAAAAAAATAAAATGCATTGATCTGGAATCTTGGATTTTACCCCTCACAAGCAGTAATATTTAATGATCTGTTAAAATGGGGTTGTCTGAAGGTTTTTTTATTGTGCATAAACAGCAGGGATCCCTTTAGAATGGCTTCTCTTGCAATGTGGAATAGAGAAGCTCTGTGATGGGTTGGAGCACTTAATAAGAGAATACAAGATTCAGAACTTCTGTTCAAAGGCAAGATACCCCTAGGACATATCAGTTTCAAATATGATTTTCATCTCTTTTATTTCACCCTATTGAACTAGTAAACATTTTACTTTATAGAGTTTAGAAAAGGGTCTCCTTTCTTCTTCTATTATCGCATACATAATTTGTTCTCTTTCTCTGTTTTTCTCACCATGTATACAGATGAAGGTGGATATAGCTACACCCACCCCCATACACACAGATGATTGATTGATTGATGGATAGATGGTAGATGAAATCATAATGAACATAGATATAGATATAGACATACCAGCATTCATTGAGTTTGTTCTACTTGCTAGATGCTATTCTGGATTTCTTATATACGTTTCTATTTTGTCCATGATTACTCAGTTCATTGTGTGTTAACATTGGATGTGAACATTTTCAGGAATGGTAGGGCTTGAACTGACAAGAACAAGTAGGTGAGAAAAATACAATAAAATTTAAGATTGTGAATGAAAAGCAAAAAACAAAAAATAAATATATGGGAAGAAACGCATTAAGGAGCTTGCACAGATTGAGGTAGTAAAAATGTAAAGTTAGCTAACTATAAAAAAGTGACACTATGGAGACTGATGGAGATCATAGAATTCTGACTAAATAACTTTTCGAGTTGAAAGCTGCTGTGAGTCTTCGAGAGGAAAAAATGCTACTTAAAAAGTGGAGCTCTAAGAGAGACCAGAAGGCAAATTAACCTCTCTGAATTCAGTTTGAGATCTTCCTATTTGAATGCCCAACATATATTATCCTGGGCATTATGTAAATATTCAACAGTTAACCATATCGTTATCTCTTACCTTGTCAACACAATTTTTTTTCCCTGAAAGTGTATTCTCTTTTCTCTATGAAATGTTTGAGTGTCTTCAGAAAAAATGAATCCTTTAAAATTTTTGGAAGTCAGATTATTACAGTAATCAGCTCTCTCAATTATCTGATTCTATCTTGTATTTCTGTGGCAATAAAATAATATGCTAAAGCATTTTATCTTACACATGTATTGTCTATCAGTCATGGTATTTTTGAAAGCGAGAAGATAATCTGGACAATGATTTTATAGAATAACCAAGGAAAAGTCTAATCCCATGAGGTTATATAACAATTAGGAAATTATGAAGCAGTTTGTCATAAAAGGAAGTGGTTGTTTTACTGTTATTTCATTATTTTTGTCTGTCTCAAAATACACCTACCCACTATGCATTCATATAATCACATAGGAAAACATTTTTTTACTAAAAACTCCCATAAGATTTCAGTTAAATCTGATAAATGAATGCTGGAAGAAAGAGCTTCCTGAGTGGGAAAGTAAGAAGGGGATAAAATCAATTTCCTGTAGTAATATAGAGATGAGACACAACCTCATTTATGATAGGGAGACAGGAGGGAGGGGCACCACTTTCCTCTTTTAAAATATTCCTGGAAGCTAGGGACTGGAGCCAGACACTAAGCAGTTCTATTCCTAGGAGAGTTTCTGCTTCAAGCTATAAGAGAGAAAGATGTAGGAAAGCTTTCTCTCTGAAGGTGGGCAGAGCGTCAATGTCATCATCAATAGCAGTAACAGCAGGACTAGGCATGCAGGCAAGTTAAGATTGTATCAGAGAGGAAGTTCACTAGCTCTCTAGAGGCAGCAATAGGTTTCTCATGACTTTGCCTGATACTTGTACCCAGTGTTATATTTGACAAGGAGCTTTCCCTTTCACCAGTTCTGTTTATCCTTAAAATATCCTTATGACATCATTAGAATGAGGGAAACATTAGGCTCAATTTATTTATTTTTAAAAATTTTATTATATATAAATTCATATATACAAAGCATATGTAACATGTTATGTAATAAAGAATAATATCACAAACAATGGTGATCACACCACCAAGTGTAAGAACTAAACTTTATCAGTAACTTTGAAGAAACCAGTGGCTTCTCTCTAATGTCATACAGCTACATATTTCATAAAGGTAGCTGTTATCCTGAGTTTTTAAATTAACTTTCCCCTGTTTGTAAATTGTTTTAGTATACATGAACATAAGCACATATATAATATCTGGTCTGGGTTTTTTTTTTGAATTTTAGTTTAATAAAAATGCTGTTATAACTCATTAGTCTTTCTCAATTCAACATTATATTTCTAAGAGTCACCCGTATTGTTGTGAGTTGCTATAGTTCACTCACTTTCACAGCTGCATATATGTCACTGTGTGAAAATACCTTATCTATCCTCCTATCAATGATTATTGAGATAGCTTCCAGTTTTTTTGTTATTATGAACAGTGCTTTTGTGAACATTCTAACTAATGCTTCCGGGTAGAAATATACAGGAATTCTGTAGAGTATATATCATGAGCAGAAACAATACAACTTTATAAGATAAAGTCATATAATCTTTTAGATTGTCTTTTAAATTAATTTTTTGTCTGCTTAACATATATATAATTAAAAGAGGAAATTAATATCCCCAATGTTAGTAATCTATAAAATTCTGTATATGTATTTGTATGTTTTGTACTATTTGTTATAGTTATGTTATTATTTTCATTATATTTCATTATTATATAGTTTTATAATATTTTCACCTTCCTGGAAAATTCAAATTTTTATAATTTTAAAGTTTTCTTCTTTTTTAACCTAATATATTTGATACTT
>NW_016813614.1:133287-156479 GCF_001698545.2 Rhinopithecus bieti
TTGTCTGCTTAACATATATATAATTAAAAGAGGAAATTAATATCCCCAATGTTAGTAATCTATAAAATTCTGTATATGTATTTGTATGTTTTGTACTATTTGTTATAGTTATGTTATTATTTTCATTATATTTCATTATTATATAGTTTTATAATATTTTCACCTTCCTGGAAAATTCAAATTTTATAATTTTAAAGTTTTCTTCTTTTTTAACCTAATATATTTGATACTTTAAAAATTTTTCATTCCATTTAGGTGATATTTTTGAAACAACAACATTATACACAGAGAATAGATTTGGGGTTGCCATGGGATAGAGACTGGGGTTGGCGTGTGGCCATCAAAAGATAGCATAAGGGATTTTGGTGGTAATGGAACAGTTCTTGTGTCCTGAAAGTGGCGAGGGTTCATAAATCTACACATGCAATAAAATGGCACAGAAATAAATGCACACACCAAAGTGAGTGCACATAAAACCAGTGGAATCTGAACAGGGTCAGTGTATTGTACCAATGTTAATTTCCCAGTTGTGATACTGTACTGTAATTATTCAAGCATTATCATTGAAAGAAATGGGGGGAGGGTACACAGGACCTCTCTGTATCGTTTCTTGCAACTGCCTATGAATCTACAACTACGGTCACCCCTTAGTATACGTGGGATATTAGTTCCAAGACCCCTGCATTTACCAAAATCTATACATATTTCAGTTCCATAGTATGTCCTATGGAACCCACATAAACCAAAAGTTGGTCTTCTTTATATGTGTGTTTTAGATCCCAAGAATATTAGATTTTCGATCAACATTTGGTTGGAAAAACCTGCTATGTGGACCGGCATAATTCAAACCCATCTCGTTCAAGGGTCAACTGTATTTCAAAATACAATCTTTAAATTAAAAAAAAAAAAATTCCAGTGCTTTCTTTTTATTAGACTGTACCTGGTAATTCTTTTTCCATTCTTTTACACTCAAAATTTATATTCCCTTATGTTTTAGATATGTCTCTAGTAAACAATGTTTAGTTGGAATTTCATGTTTTAATCTCATCTAGAAATCTATAAATTGTAGCTGGCAATTTCAGTCCATTTATATTTATTGTGATTACTGACAATAACTGGTTTACTAACATCTCATCTTTTAATTTTTACTTTGTTCCACTTTTCCTTTTCATCCACTCTTCTTTTTTCTTTCTTTCTTTTTTTTTTTTTTTTGTGAGATGGAGTCTCACTCTGTTGCCCAGGCTGGAGTGCAGTGGCACCATCTCGGCTCACTGCAAGCTCTGCCTCCCAGGTTCACGCCATCCTCCTGCCTCAGCTTCCCGAGTAGCTGGGACTATAGGCACCTGCCACCACACCCACTAATTTTTTTGTATTTTTTAGTAGAGATGGGTTTCACCGTGTTAGCCAGGATGGTCTCAATCTCCTAACCTCGTGATCCACCCGCCTCAGCCTCCCAGAGTGCTGGGATTACAGGCATGAGCCACCGCGCCCAGCCTTCTTTTTATTGACCAAAATTTTTAATTATATTTTATTCTTGTTTCATATTTTCTTCAATCAATTTAGGATTACAAACTCTGTTTTATTCTTTTAGTATGTATGTAAATTTACTCTGAACATGTAATATATTTAGATATTAGGAAAGATTATGAAATATTTTAAGCAACACATGTAGTAAGTGGGAGAGGTGGCAGTAGAATTCATAACTTCTAATTCCAGTTCCAGTGTTTCTTCCATTTGTTAAAATATTATAATTGACTTACATAAATGAAGTTCATTATTATCTGTTCCTATGAACTAAACATGTAGCATAATATGAATTTTCCAGTTAATCATCTTTAATATATACTCATTTGTAGAGTTCAGTTGTTGTTAATGTTTAACAGTTTTATCTCCATATCTAGAATGAAAAATCCCCGAGGTATAAGGGCAACATGCCTACCCTCATACTTTTACCCTTTTACCCCTAGAATATCTAAGCTAATTTTGAGCACCAATACTTGTTGACAGATTGTTTATAAATCAATATAAGCCATGTATTTGGGCTCAGGACATACAACCCAAAATATGACTAGCGGAGATGTGACTATGACTCCTTAAGTGTGGCATATTGATTATTTTGAGCTGGTTATGCTGAGAAACTACAGGCACAGGAGTAGCTCTGAAAAACTCCCCTTTTACAAAGAAATTTACATCTATAAAGAAAATTTTCATTACTAAAGCTACCTATAACAGAAAGAGAACAAGTCTCAGCCAACTTTTATCAGTTGAGGGTCTTTTATATGCCTAACAATGCAACCTTTATTCACCATACATATCTTCCCTTCACCTTCCCATAATTTAGTGCCACCCACTTATTTCTTTCTGTAAGCCCCAAGCCCCTATTCTTTTCTAAAAAGCTCAGGATCCTACATAAGCTTCAATCATCTGGGCCTTCTTTGAATCTCATATTTTGTAGGACTCCCGTGTATATGAATGCAATGAAAATTGCTTTTTTCCAGTTAATCTGTTTTATGTCAATTTATTTTATAGCCCAGCCAAAGGAGCTAGGAGGATAGAGGGGGAAAATAGTTTTTTTCTCCACTACACATGTAAACTCTTTAGCTCCTGCTTTCTTTACTCTGTCTCTCGTTTCTGTCTACTTTAGGCAGTGTCTGAAGTACACAAAAATATAATCTCCTGCATATCAAAGGTCTTCTCAGTTCTGCTTAAAGAGGAAACCACATATATCAATAACCTGTACATATAGTAATGAGAACAATGATACACAGCTTTGTATTTTACCAGTATAAAATTAAATCTATAGCAAACTATTAAATAATACAATAAAACATCATAACCCAGAGATAAAATGAAACCACCTCTGCAAAAATTATAACTCAGAAGATTATGATGGTGAAAGAGATCTGACCTAACTGACCCCATGTTGTTTCTAACCTCCATGCTGTCCTTGTTCATTGCCATGCATAGGCTGAATTAACTTTGGGAGGAACTTATAGTTTAACTTTGAAACAAAGTTGGTAACAGTCCTTTCCCAAAACAAACTGCCTTCCTGCCTGAAGATTAGACTGCCTTTTCAGAACTAACCAATTAGCCACAAGATTAAAAATTACAATTTAGGAGTCATGCATCTGGAGGCTGCAAGATTCTGAACCTCCTCAAATTGCTCCTGGAGAAAACATCACCATTGTAAAACCTGAGATCACTGCTTGAGATATTTTGCAGACTCTGTATTTGACAAATCAGTTGGCACCATCCAGATCAATAAACTGGATCATCTAGTCTTGTGGCCCCCACTCAGGAAGTGACTCAGGTCAAGAGGGCAGCTTTGACTCCCTGTGATTTCCAACCAATCAACACTCACCATTTTCTCACCCCTTACCCACCAAATTATCTTTAAAAACCTCCATCCCTGAGTTTTCAGGGAGACTGATTTGAGTAATAATAAAACTCTGGACTGGTCTCCTGTACAGCCAGCTCTGTGTGAATTAAAGTCTCTCTCTGTTGCACTTTTACCGTCTTGATAAATTCTCTCTGTCCAGGCAGCAGGCAAGGAGAACCTGTTGGGCAGTTACAAAAATATGGTTCATTTTAAAGGATTTTTTCTGTTTAAAAATACAGATGAATCATAATTCAATTCTAAATAAAATTTATATAAAATGACAGAACTCTTGACTATTTAAATAAGAAATAGAAAATAGGATCTTAGTTGACCTCATGATGGTGACTGTTAACAACATTCTTTTAAATCATTTATGACTTTTATAGGGAAACTTTTATCAGTCGTAATTGAAAACTAAAGGCACTTAAATTTCACATTTCTGTATTCTAATTGTGATATTTAATTAGGAGGTCAATAAGTCAAATTTTTAATTCAAAATTCTTCAGAGACTTAACGGAAAAGACTGCATGGAACTGATCATGAATTTTAGCCAAGGTCTGTATTGAGAACTAATTATTTTCCCAATTTGTAACAAATCGTTAACTTAACACAGAGATGTAATGAATCCAAAACTACATAATACAAAATTGCCTTCTGGAAACTAGGGGACCAATATTAACCTGTCTAGTTCTCTTGAAAAGAAAGAGCTCAAACATGTGAAAAGAGCAGGGTCTGCCTTAACTGATATTTTTTTTTAGATTATAAGCCCAGAAACAGGTACCCTGTGTGATGTCACATGTAATAAGAAGCTTTAAAAAGTACCTAAAGGCTAAAAATATGGTGATGTACAGAAGGAGGCAACTGCTAATATTCACTGAAACCAAAAGGCACTTTCAAATTTTATTAAATATATAATATATAGAGAGACTGAATGAAAGAAAGTAGCACAGTAGCAGGAAATTAGTATTTGTGAAAATTATCTCTGCTATTAAATTTTTCTGAGTGGCAATTCTAAACAAGAGTTTATAACAATATTGGGAGTTCATTATGCTACAGATACAATCAGTATAAACGTCTTAGAATTTCAAAATTTAGTTTTCTAATTCCCATTAGTTAAGTGCCATCTAAATTCATAGATATGAGTGGGTATGTCCAAATGTTGGTTTTCTACCTTTTACCACTTTATACAGTAAGTAGATATATTAAATCGTATTATGATGTTATTGCTAGGCTTTACTGGAATTAAAAGATAAATAACAGTAACAATCACAAGGGCAACTAAGATCTTATTTTCTAATTCCAAAAAGTACAATATACTGACACAATAAAGTAGAAGGCACTATTAATCCAATACCCTAACCTGATAAGATAGAAGGCACTGTTATCACAATTAATGAAGATATCCCAATACTTCTGATACAAAGTAGGATACAGGGTAGTGTCTGGGGCTGTGGGAAGATGAAAACCATACACACAGTTCAATTGTGATTTTCACTTCAGGATGAGACAAGTTAAAAAAATATTTTCTGTTATTGCAAAACAAAACCTGTGTGTCACAAGATCAGGCTTCAGAATATCAAAAGAAACAAAAAAAATCACGAACAGGACTTAAACAGTTCATATACATGGAAATCATCACTGACTTAATCACAGTAGCAACTTCAGTCTGTTCTGACTGTTTTGTTTGTTGTAAATTTTGTATATGTATGCATTCATGAGTGTGCATGGGACAGACAGTATATTAAGTATGCACAAGTGACTCTACATACTTCAAAAGTTATTTATTTATTTATTTATTTGTCAAAGGAGACACATCTTTCTTGGTCTAAAGATAAAGTGACCTTCCCACTAATCTAGAAATAATTGCTAAATGCAAACATGCACCTATGTCTCTCTTTCTCACACCAGGTAGCAATGAACAATTTTTTTAAAACCTAACCTTTAGAACTCTACCAATGATAGAGGATTCGAGAAAAGTCAACCTGGAATCAAGGGTCATCCTACTATGCAGGGTAAAGTGAGTAGTACTCACCAGGGCTTTTATTTGTTGATAGTCCACTATCCACTATGTGAGAGCCTTATGGATTATAGTAAAAATTAGTAGCAATTCCAGTTGGCATATTCTCTTTACACATACTGAGTTTTCAGGTCCAATCCCCCAAAATCATTTTAAAAGAATATCTAACACTCTTGGGAGAAAAATAAAGCAATCTATTATATTAACAGGCCATAGAAATTATTTTTCTTGACCCAAAATTAAGGGTGGAACTGGAGAAGTGTAGAAACTGTCAAATTGGTCTGCAGAAAGATTTTATTGGCTAAAAGAGAAATAAAGAAGCATTAGCATCCCACATGGAAGTCTCGAAAGGTAAGAAAATAGTGATGGTTAATAATATTAGGTGTCAACTTGATTAGATTGAAGGACGCCTAGCTAGCTGGTAAAGTATTGTTTCTGGGTGTATCTGTGAGGGTGCTGCCAGAGAAGATTAACATTTGAGTCAGTGGACTGGGGAAGGAAGACCCACCCTCAATGTGAGTGGGCACCATCTAATTGGTTGCCAGTGCAGCTAAAACAAAGCAAGCAGAAGAAGGTGGGATAAGCTGGCTTGCTGAGTCTTCTGGCTTTCCTCTTTCTCCTGTGATGGATGCTTCCATCCATTCTTCCTGCTGTTGGTCATTGGATTCTGGGTTTTTCGGCTTTTAGACTCCTGGACTTACACCAGTGGTCTGCCAGGGGTTCTCAGGCCTTTGGCCACAGACTGAAATCTGCATGGTCAGCTTCCCTACTTTTGAAGCTTTTGGACTCAGAATGAGACATTACTGGCTTCTTTCTCCCTCAGTTTTCAGATGGCTTATCGTGGGACTTCAACTTGTGATCACATAAGCCAATTTTCCTTAATAAACTCCTTTTCACATATGTGTATATCCTATTAGTTCTGTCCCTCTGCAGTACCCTAATAGAGACCTACTATTTGGTAGCACAACACTGTGACTATAGTCAATAGTAACACTGTATATTGAGATGGCATCTTGCTCTGTCACCCAGGCTGGAGTACAGTGGCGCAATCTCGGCTCACTGCAACCTCCACCTCCTGAGTTCAAGCAATTCTCCTGCCTCAGTTTCCTGAGTAGCTGGGATTATAGGCATGCACCACCATGCCCGGCTAATTTTTTTATTTTTAGTAGAGACAAGGTTTCGCCACATTGGCCAGGCTGGTCTCGAACTCCTGACCTCAGCTGATTTGTCCACTTTGGCCTCCCAAAGTGCTGGGAGTATAGGCATGAGCCACTGTGCCCAGCCTAAACTATCATAAAGAATGTAATTAGATTGTTTGTAACTCAAAGGATAAATGGTTGAGGAGATGGATAACCCATACTCCATGATATGCTCATTTCACATTGCATGCCTGTATGAAAACATCTCATGTACCCCATAAATATATATATCTACTATGTACTCAAAAAAATTGAAAAATAAATAAAGAAAAAAAATTTAACAATGTGGCGTTCCAAAATATCCTTGTTTGGTTACTGCTGCTAAATCAAAGGCTTTCACAATTCTCCTTCCTAAAGCCCTATACTCTACTATTCCTGGGTCAGTATAGCCTAGTTATATAAGAATTCGAGAAATATAAAGTAAGATTTTGAGCTAAATAATGAATTATAATAAATTTTAAAATCTTTCTCTGCTTCATGAAACTGTAACCAGATTCCTATGACACTGACTTTCATAACAGTGGAATTATGTTTTCCTAAGCGTTCTTAGACAAGCAGTTTCATTCTTTTCTACTCAAAGCACTTTGTTCACATGTTTCAGGTTGCAAAGCATGGCACCATCCTTTCCTGACTTATCCTTCATCACCTCTCCATGAGATCATAGCACAGGTTTGCTTTATTCACTTCAAAAAGTATTCTGAAGGAACCAAATCTGAAAATATCCTTAGTGGATATTATAAATTTCAATATGATTTCTGATTTTATTCCCAATCCATTATTTTAAGAATTAATTTATCTAGATAAAATTTTTAAATGTTGCAAGTATAATTTTACTCATTTAGAGCAAACAGAAGTGACAACATGAAACCAAAACCAACTAACAAATTCTACATTCCAGTTGCTTTATGTTGTGGATTGAATTGTACATCCCCAAAAGGTATGTTGAAGTCTTAACTTCCTGTACCTGACAATGTGATCTTATTTGAAAATTGGGCCTTTGCCAGTGTAATATAGCTAAGAGATGATCATATTGAACTAAGATGAGCCCTAATTGCTATAATCCAATTGTCTCCTTAAAGATGGGGGAAGTTTGGGGCCCACAAACATAGACACAGAGGGAAGAATGCCACGTGAAGACAGAAGCAGACACTGGAGTTATACACCTGAAAGTCAAGGAACGCCAAGGACTGATGGCTACTACCTGAATCAAGGAGAACGCTAGGGACGATTCTACCCTTAGTCATAGAGGAAATATGATTCCTTGATTTTAAACTTCTATTTTCCAGAACTATGAGAGAATAAATGTCTGTTGTTTTAAGCTGCCCAATTGTGGTGATTTTTTACAGTAACTCTAGGATACTAATGACTTAATAATTAAATTTTGGAATGATGGAAGCTATTAGAGATATTTTTTGGTCATCATATTTGTATAAAAATAACATTTACTCTAACTGTTCCAATGACTGATCTGTATCAGCGAGAATGAAGTTAGGATAATCTAAACGTTTTATCAAAGACAAATTATCTGTAAGTTTCAGGCAATAACAATGTATAATTTATGAATATAAAATGTTGTTTTCATTTCTAGCAAACAAAACTATTATTTGAGCTTGCCCATTCTGTTTTAGAAGTAATAGTGGAGATCTGAGTAGTAAATCAGGAAAGGTTAAATGAACTTCAAAGGCAGGGCAGAGCCCTTCTTTATATGAATAAAGCCCAATGTTGTGCTTACAAGAGTTGACTACCATGTAGATGTCTACAGAAAAATGGGATAGTTCTGAGTTTCTTTGAAGATGGGGATATAGAGGAGGGGATAGACTACAGATAATCACAGTGATGAGTAAAGATTTGCTTGTCTTTTCTACAGTAAAAGAGGCAAGTCTGGGAAGGATACACTTATGTTGTATTACAACTAGAACAAAGTAGTAATAAAACAGGAATTGACAAATCTTCAGAAGTGGGTGGAAAACATGGAAGAAATATCTTTGAAGAGTTCGCCAATATTTGATGGGGGGAAGGTGCAGTGGAAGGAACACCATCCTCTAACCCTGGTCATATCCCAAACACTAGTCACTGCCCTGTTCATATTCCTTTAACTAAGATGTGATCATCTAAATGTATGTATTACTAGACATTTTAATTTTGCAATCCTCTAAGGAGCATTATGATTTTGACCTCTCTGTATTTCTCCCTCCAAAAAAAGATGTATCTTGCCATATTATGTTATTTGGGGCTTCTTAATATTAAACATAAGCAAATACATCAAGACATACGAACAACGGTTATGTGGAGGTGGGGCCAAAAGTGGAAAGTTTAGGGGTATTTAGGATAAAGAATTCACTACTCTGGTATGTGAGGGAAATGAACTGAATGTGAAAAGAGAATATTTGAGATGAATTCTCTATCTCCTTCCATAGTCTTTGAGAAACTGTTTTCGGTGGAAAGGTTTATCTATTTATTTTTTGACCCACACTACCATTCTCAGCCTAGATCATGAGAATCCTGGCTTTCTACTTCTTATATTCTGGAATACATCTGATGAATTTCATACCTAAGAATCAGTACTCTTGTATATCTGAATAAATCCATCATCCTGACATGAGCTTGCATTGTATGCCATCATCACTGCTGAATACTGAACTTAGAAGGGTACAAACGGGGAAAATAGAGTCAGTAGGACCCATGGTTATCATTGGAATCCTACTGAACAATCAACAGGCTCTGTAGCATTTATCAACTTATTGTCTCTCCGCTCCAAATTCACCCGTAAGTACCTTCTCTGCTAAAATAGACTTGAATAAACATTTCTCCCTTACGATAAGCACTATGTTAAGTTTTGGCAGTACAGGATAGTGCAACACTGCAGGAGGAATGATGCGGCTATTTCTTGTTCCATTGAGCTGCATTTTGCTTCTCCTTGTTTCTGCTGCAGCGTCCATCAGGAGTGTGTGTGTGTGTGTGTGTGTGTGTGTGTGTGTGTGTGTGTAGGAGCATCCAGTGGACATACAAGTTGTATTAGTCAGGGTTCTCTAGAGGGACAGGACTAATAGGATAGATGTGTATATGAAAGGGAGTTTATTAAGGAGTACTGACTCACAGAATCACAAGGTTAAGTCCCAAAATAGGCCACCTGCAAGCTGAGAAACAAGGAAGTCAGTCCAAGTCCAAAACCCTCAGAAGTAGGGAAGCCAAAACTGCAGCCTTCAATCTATAGCAGAAGATGGGCGGGTCAGGAGATCAAGACCATCATGGCTAAAACGGTGAAACCCCGTCTCTACTAAAAAATACAAAAAACTAGCTGGGCGAGGTGATGGGCGCCTGTAGTCCCAGCTACTCGGGAGGCTGAGGCAAGAGAATGGCGTAAACCCTGGAGGCGGAGCTTGCAGTGAGCTGAGATACGGCCACTGCACTCGAGCCTGGGCGACAGAGCGAGACTCCGTCTCAAAAAAAGAAAAAGAAAGAAAAAAAAAAAAAGAAGGCCTGGAAGCCCCTGCGAAACCATGGTTTACTTCCAAGAGTCCAAAAGCTGAAGAACTTGAAGTCCAATATTCGAGGGCAGGAAGTATCCAGCATGGGAGAAAGATGGACGCCAGAAGACTTAGCCAGTCTACTCTTTCCACGTTCTTCTGTCTGCTTTTATCCTAGCCAGCCTGGCAGCTGATTAGATGGTGCCCACCCAGAATGAGGGTGGGTCTGTGTCTCCCAGTTCACTGACTCAAATGTTAATCTCCTTTGGCGACACCCTCACAGACACAACTAGAAACAAATACTTTGCATCATTCAATCCAATAAAGTTGACACTCAGTATTAACCAATACACATGTTCTTTTACTCAAAGAGTTTGCTTTCTAGGGGCAAAGAGATACTCAACAATAAAATCAATAACCATGTCTGTGATAGGCACACTAAGGAAAATAAACATAATGGAATGGATCTATTTAAGATGCGGAGTCAGGAAAGATCTCTTTAAATAATTTACATTTTTATTAAAACCGAAAGTAGAATTCACTCATAGAAGCAGAATTGCTGTGAGATCACAGAATAAGGAATTTATTATAGAGGTTAGTCATTATGCAAGTATGGAAGCTGATGGGACAGTCTAGGCAGCCTGCTATCTTTGTTTGCTGAGTTGAGCCTGAAGTTGGCATACATCAACCAGACTGGCAGTCAGGAAGGAAAGCTCAATGTGGACAATTTCAAGGACAAACTGAAATCAGCAGAGACAAATTGGAAACCAAAAAGACTACTGAAACCATGTCATGTCTTTCAATAACTCCAACCTTGATTCTGTAGGTGACCTGCAGGAGTAGCTAGCACCTATCTTCTCCACAGTTGCATATGTAGGATTAGTCATCAGAGAAGATGAAGGAGATCTGGCCAGAGCTGGAGAATGCATGGACTGGGATGCTGTCACACTGCAAAATGTGAGCTGCCACACATCAGTAAGATACTTGGTGTACCTGAGTGTCTGGTTGATCTGCATCATTTTTCAGAGAGTAAAAACAATGTGGCTGCAACTTCATGTCCACCTTTGTAATCTCAGGCAAAATATTTCCTGTGTCTAAGGCTAATCTGGAACTATACACAGAGGAAATTCTGGGAATTCTAGTTTTTGGACCAAGCGCAAAGACACTCCACTTGCCTACCATGCAAAGAGAGTAGGAAAGAGCTGGGCAGGAAGAAGAGAAAACAAAAATACTTGGAAGCAAAAATGAGCTTGACTATTATTAGGAAATAACAGTAACAATAGCTGGTCAGTATTGGATAAGGTAAAGAGTGGCCCTGAAAACTAGGTTAGAGATATGGTTAAGAGACCCATCATGGTCCTTGTAGGTTATGATGTGGAATACAGACTTATTCCAGTTCAATAGAAAATCATTGGATAGTGCTAACCAAAATAGTAACTGGCTTCATTATGTAGAGAATGCAAGGAGGGCAATATTGGAAGCAGGGGTGTTTTACGGTAATCCAGATGAAAAATGATAGTAGTGAAATAGATGGATTTTTTAAAATGTAATTTGAAGGTAGGGCCCAGAAGAATGTCTGAAGACTTGGATTTCCCCTTAAATTGTATTGTCCTTATTCCTCCAAGTAAGGGGACAAGAGTGGGTCAGGATTTCTGTTTTTAGCAACTGGATAGATGATAGGCAATTAAGACAGAGAACACTGGAAGATCATATTTTGGGGTGGAGAAGGAAGGGAACACTAATGTAGCACTTTATACCTGGTAACTTTGAGATACCTTTGGGACATGTAGGTGTAGAAGGGTTAAGTAAGTTTATCAGAGTCACAAACGTTTCTAATAACAGCATGACTATTTTCCATTCATTCAAGTTTAATAGACACTCTGAAAAACTTGGGAACTTTGTTCATGCTTTTGCGCTCTCCATAGTCAATCAGTAAAAGCTTATCAAATTGGTTAAAGAAACATTTCATTGAATATTTACTATTTTTTCAATAAAAAGGGAATACAGTTATGCCTTTACTTCACAGAGCTCCTAGTCTCGTGGCAGAGTAAAAGGCATGTCAATTATTAGGGTCAATGTGGAAAGTGCTACAATGGCATGGCAAATTTCTATTTGATTGACTTCTAAACATGTGCCACATTTCTTTCTTCTTTGTTTCCACAGTTGAAGTCTTGTCACTGCTACATGTAGAGCAGTAGGAGCAAACTTGGCCACCCGTTTTTATAAAGTTTTATTGGAACAGTCATGTTTACTTAATTACATATGATTTATGACTACTTTCATACTACAAAGGCAGAGTTGAGAAGTTGCAATACAGATCATGGACTATAAGCCTGAAATATTTATTATCTGGCCCTTAAGAAAAGTTTGCAGATACCTAATTTAGACAAAAATATTCCAATATTCTTTAGTGTTTCTTGCTTCCTCTCTCTCTTCAATTCAATCCTTTCTACACATCACTGCTAGATTAATAACTCAAAAGCTGCTATGAGTCTTTCTTCGATGAGTCATGGTATACTTAAATAAATATTAAAAATCATTATATGAGTTCCTTTGAATATATAACATCCAAGCTCACAATTTTGACAGATCTCTACTGCCTTATGAATTAAATATACATACTTATTCTGGTACTCAAAAGCCTCCATTATATGATCAAGACCCAACTGTTTATCTCAAGTTACACCTCAGCAGAGGTGCTCTAACAAACTGACCTCCTCTTTCTTTTATTTATTTGTTACTTTTTTTCAGTGTCCACCAACATGCAGAAAGCTCCCTGCTTTTTTTTTTTTTTGTAATTTCTCACCTCTATGCCTTATTCATTATACAATCTCTATCAGAGGGCCCTTCATTCTGCCCCCATCTTTGCAGTTTCAGTGATATCCATCTGCGTTTTTTAGGATAACGTCAGCTTCTAAAACAGACAATCTCTAAAATTTCAATGACTTAATATCATAAAAATATATTTCTTGTCCACACAATAGTTCATTGCAGCTGTTCTTGGTCAGTGATGTGGGGCAGGGTAGTGAGTATGGTGGTCTGCTTCACAGAGTCATTCAGGACTACCATTTTCAACCTAAGTCTTCCAAGGTCAACCAGGTCCACGTCCACCCAGTCAATGGGGAAGAGGTACTGGAGAAGGAGACATCACTTCTTAACCCCCTCAGCCAAGGAGGTCACACTCATTGCTTCTGCCCACATTTCATTGGTAAGAACTAGTCATATGACCCCACGTAATTTTAAGGGGGGTGGAGAAATGTGATCCCTGTATAAGCACCTACTCCCCAACAGCAACTCTACCTTATCAGCAGGGAGCATGACTCTTTGATGGGCAGTTAGTGGTCTCTACCGAACCTTTCATGGCACATCTCCATACTACCTTCCTAATCAGATAAGCTCTGTCCCACATTCAACCTTTGTAACACTTCATTTTTATTTATCATTAGGTTCTAACAAGGTCTATGTGGAAAGTGCTACACCGGCATGGCAATCTCTATTTGATTAGCTTCTGCACATGTGTCACATTCCTTTCTGCTTTGTTTCCACAGTTGAAGTCTTGTTACTGCTACATGTAGAGCAGCAGGAGCAAACTTAAGCCCATAGGCTGGCCACCTGTTTTTATAAAGTTTTATTGGAACATAGTCATGTCTATTCAATTACATATGGTTTATGACTACTTTCATACCACAAAGGCAGAGTTGAGAAGTTGCAATACAGACTATGGAGTGTAAGCCTGAAATATTTTTATTTCACATTGGATTTGGTACTTATCATATTGGATTTTTTTCACTTGATTTCTTTTTTCTTTTTACTTTTCTGACAATATCATTTATTAAGCTTCCATCACTTACAATACCCTTTGTATCCACGATGGTGATGATAAAAAAACAAAACAAAACAAAACAAAACAAAACAAAACACAAAACCCTTGTGTTGGATTTCATTTTGAATTTTTTGTATAGGAAATATATATATTTTTAATTTTACTTGAAGTTTTGGAATACATGTGCAGAATGTGCAGATTTGTTACATACATATATATATGACATGGTGGTTTGCTGCACCTATCAACCCATCATCTATGTTTTAAGCCTCACATGCATTAGGTGTTTGTCCTAATGCTCTCCCTCCCTTTGGCCCCCACCCCCTGACAGGTCCTGGTGTGTGATGTTCCTCTCTCTGTGTCCATGTGTTCTCATTGTTCAACTCCCACTTATGAGTGAGAACACGCAGTGTTTGGTTTTCTGTTACTGTGTTAGTTTGCTGAGAATGATGGCTTTCAGCTTCATCTATGTCCTTGTAAAGGACATGAACTCATCCATTGTTATGGCTGCATAGTATTCCATGTTACATATGTGCCACATTTTCTTCATCCGGTTTATCATTGATGGTCATTTGGGTTGGTTCCAAGTCTTTGCTATTGTAAATAGTGCTGCAATAAACATACGTGTGCATGTGTCTTTATAGCAGAATAATTTATAATCCTTTGGGTATTCAGGCAGTAATGGGATTGCTGGGTCAAATGGTATTCTGGTTCTAGATCCTTGAGGAACAGCCACACTGTTTTCCACAATGGTTGAACTAATCTACGCTCCTACCAACGTGTAAAAGTTCCTATTTCTCCACAGCCTCGTCAGAATCTTTGTTTCCTGACTTTTTAATGATTGCTTTTCTAATTGTCATGAGATGGTATCTCATTGTGGTTTTGATTTGCATTTCTCTAATGACCTGTGCTGATGAGATTTTTTCATATGTTTGTTGACCATATAAATGTCTTCTTTTGAGAAGTGTCTGTTCACATCCTTTGCCCACTTTTTGATGGAGTTGTTTGTTTTTTTCTTGTCAATATGTGTAAGTTCCTTGTAGATTCTGGATATTACACCTTTGTCAGACAGATAGATTGCAAAATTTTTTTCCATTCTGTAGGTTGCCTGTTCACTCTGATGATAGTTTCATTTGCTGTGCAGAAGCTCTTTAGTTTAATTAGGTCTCATGTGTCAATTTTGGCTTTTGTTGCAATTGCTTTTGATGTCTTAGTCATGCAGTCTTTACCCATGTCTATGTCCTGAATGTTATTGCCTAGGTTTTCTTCTAGGGGTTTTATGGTTTTAGGTTTTATATTTAAGTCTTTAATCCATCTTGAGTTAATTTTTGTAGAAGGTATAAGGAAAGGGTACAGTTTCTGTTTTCTGCATATGACTAGCCAATTTTCCCAACACTATTTATTAAATAGGGAATCCTTTCTCCATTACTTGTTTTTGTCAGGTTTGTTGAAGATCAGATGGTTGTAGATGTGTGGTGTTATTTCTGAGGTCTCTGTTATGTTCCATTGGTCTATATATCTGTTTTGATAACAGTATCATGCTGACTTTTAGACATATTAGGGTAGTATGATCCTCAAGGGACATCTTATCTTTTTTTAGTTCTCAACTATTGATCCATGAATCCAACCATTTAACCATTGATTTAAGAGGGATTAAGTGACCGAGTGTATGTAGTTGCATTTGGTCAAACCCACCTACTAAATTAGAAATCTAATCTAGTAAGCATTTTCTTTGATTGTGTATCAGTGTTCTCATTATCTGTGGAGAAAATAATTTAGAACTTCATAAAATACCATTTAGAAATACTCATCAAATAGCACAATTTTGGCATCAAGATATTAAACCAGAGAGTCTAAGAGTCAGAGTTGATTATTTTCTTTTCCTCACTCTTAAGATGCAATTCATCTACAAGTACTGTCACTTTTATTCTTAAAATACATATTGAATATCTACATCTTTTATTCCAGCACCTACACCCTTCATCCAACTCTCCATCCTATTTATTCTGATATATTTCATACTCCTGTCTTTCTTGTCTATCTAAAGTCTTTTCTGCACAAAGCAGCTAGTGATCCTCTTAAAGCATAAATCATACAATGCTACTAGGCTATTTAATACCTATTATTGGTTTCTCATTGCCTTTAAAATGAAATTCAGACTCCTTACCATCGCAGTCATGATTTGGCCTCATCTATCTTTCCAGCTCCACCTCACATCACTCTCCCCTTACCAGTTTGCTAGGACTGCCTTAACAAAGCTCCACAAACCAAGTTACTTAAATAACAGAAAATTATTTTCTCATGATTCTCGGGCTAGAATTCTGAGATCAAGGTGTCAGCAGGATTAGGTTTTTTCTGAGGCTTCTCTCCTTGGCTTGTAGATGGCTTTTTTCTCCCTCTATCTTTTCATGGTCTTCTCTCTGTGCCTGTCCTAATCTCCTCTTACTAGGACTTTAGTCATATTGGATTAGGGTCTGCCCTTAAGAACTAATTTTACCTTAGTTACCTTTTTAGAGGCCCTATCTCCAAAGACAGTCACATTCTGCGGTACTGCAAATTAGGAACATATGAATTTGGGAGGAACACAATTAACTCCCAACACTTCTTCTCACTCAATATATGCAAACCATATGGCTTCCATTTGTTCCTCAAACACACGTTTTTCCTGCTTCAGCGAATTCACTTGCTTTTGCCTAGAGTGCTTTTCTGCTCTTTGCATCTCTGGCTTTTCATCTTTCTTTTTCATTGCCACCTCCTCAAGTGGGGGTCTTTCCTGACCAACCAATCTAAAGCACTATTACCACCCATTGTTCCTCTATCACAGTTTAGCTTGTTTATTTTCTGTTTCCCTCCTTATAACCTCCATTAAAACAGGGTATTTGCCTCACTCACTTATTGCTTTAGACCCTCTGTGCCTAGTACAGTGACTGATACATTGAAGAGTTTCAATAAATAATTGGTGAATGAATTGTGCTTTATATAAAGTAGGAAAGTATTTCAAATAAGTAATCAAATATTTTCTAGCTTCTCTTTTTTTTTGTACTTAAAATATGCAAACGCTCATTGCCTTTAAAATGAAATATTTCATTTTATTTCATTTTCACCAGACTTCCTCAGTTTAAATCCCTCTCTTGAATCTTCATAACTTTGACTGTGGGCAAGTTGAATAAATGCTTTGTTATTCAATTTCTGTATTTGCAAAGTGGAGATAATTATCTGTACCTAAGGCATTGGATTATTATCATGATTGAACAAGTTGTATATAAAATACTTGCAACCACAGCTGTTTCAGGTAGCTAGGGAGACAAGAGTGAGGCAGGAGAGGGCTCTCCCCTACCCACCAGGAATGCTGGTTGATGGTTTGGCAATTATCACGTTGTCTCTCTAAAAGTGATTAATTGGTAGCCGGTGCCAGGGAGAGGCTATTTACTGGTGGTCCACACCTGTCGCGCTAAAGTGTTAATTAAATGCAGATACCAGGGAGAAGCAACTTCCCAGGAATGTGCATTGAGAGACAAAAATGGCAAACATGACCTTCCAGGACACTCCGCTGGAAAAGGGGAGAAAAGCATCAGATGGGCACGGGTACAACTTCCTAAACACCCTGCACTTGCTCACTTCCCACGGGTAAGGAGGGCACTCCGCATGTGGGCAGCCCACTCTAAGGAAAGAATCCTGGGAAAGAGATGCAAAACGCCAGAAGTGGGTCAGCCTATATAGTCCTAAGATCATGGCTAAATGGGGCACTTGACCTTGGTGACCGCTTGGGTCTCTTCCAAGCATACTTTCTTTTCTTTCCTGTTCTCCTGTTGTAAAGCCTTTTTTTTTTTTTTTTTTCCTTCAGGAAAGTATGTCCCTTTTACATGAAAACAAACAAACAAAATACCTCTGAAAAAGACTTGATGGTAGATCTACTAAACACTCTACAACAACTGCCTTAAGAATTTTTTTTCTTTTTGTTTTTTCATTATACTTTAAGTTATGGGATACATGTGCAGAACGTGCAGGTTTGTTACATAAGTATACAAGTGTCATGGTGGTTTGATGCACCCATCAACCCATTAGGGTTTTTGTACATTAGGTATTTCTCCTAAGGCTGACCCTCCCCCACCCCCTGACAGACCCTGGTGTGGGATGTTCGCCTCCCTGTGTCCATGTGTTCTAAAGTCTTTTTAAATCAACTTCCACTCCTGCTCTGAAACTTGCCTTGGTCTCTTTTTCTGGCTTATGCCCGTCACTCAAATTCTTTCTTTTGAGGAGGCAAGAATTGAGGTTGCTGCAGACCTGTACAGATTCACTGCTGGTAACTTGGATACTTTCCACCAGTAATGCACCAAGCACATGATAAATGCTACATAAATATTTGATATTATTATTTAAGATATGGAAGGTAAAGTATTCATTCCTATACAGTTGATAAAAAGAGATGAAGGTCATTTGTTCTGCCCATGATGACTTTACTATATAGCTAAAGAAACTATGTAAGTTAAGTTATTCACATAAAATTCAGTTAACCCCCTTAAGGCAAATAAAATTATACAGGTATAAAACGTTTGAAGTAACACTTATGAAGAAAATGAAGATAATTAACATGATTATGCATCATATAGTTATTCCCAAGTGAATGGTACTGCTTAGTACTGATTTCACCATCTCCCATCATCTTTTTTACAAAGCCATGTGACAAGTAGCATTATTTACAAGGTATTTTACTGGAGATCCATTACATGTTCACTTCTGAAATATTTCTTTAAAATGTTATTTAATGATGTAAAGAGACAAAGTGACAGGCAGAAATGTACAGCGGTATACAGGACGGCTCAGAGACTCTCAGCTGGCACCTAAAAATGTAGGACCAAAATGCAGCTTAACACTCTTGAGTGTTGTTTCTCATGGAGCAATTCTTGAGCCAAATTATCAGTTCAGCTTTGCCATTAAATTTTTTTAATGTCCAGAGATTGTCTTTAGGATTTAGAGATCTTATGAGAACATCCCGTTTTCAACAGCTATCATTTGGGAATATCCAGATTCTCAAGCATAATAGATGGAAAATAATGTGATTTCTGAGCCCATCTGGTCATCTGTGCTAGACGGTTCCAAGCAAATACCCTGAAAAAATCTATTTCACTGGCAAATTTATAAATTTGGTCCTAAATTTTCTGAGTTTGTTTAGTGTTCCTCCACTGGGCAGGGGAGATGCTAAGTGGTAATGACAAACAGATATGCACATTAGGTAATTATTTTAGATTCCAAACACCTGCGCCAAGAGTGGGTTGCTATTCAATAATCTCAGTTATCCTCCAGCTGCCATATGACTTGTTTCACATGTAGGCTAGGCAAAGATCATATATCTCACCATATTTCTTCCCCCAGGCCCTATCTCTGATTTTCAGGTCTTTTTATAATTGCTTCAATCAATGCTATAACACATTAAGGGGATATTTATGGAAAATCAATTCAGAACACTATAATTAGTAAGCACTGTAAGCTTGGAGATGTTGATGCAAAGCATTCAACTCCAGGAAGGGATTTATCTATAATAAAACTTGTATAGAATTACCTATGACATTTACCAATACTGACTTTGTTGATATTCAATCTTCGTTTTTAGTTTATTTATTTGAGATAGCACATATGATAGCCTTCATCCTATTTTCTCAAAAATGAATATGAATATTCACCTAAGTTATATGGGAGCAAAATGGAATATTGTCTTTGAATATGTAGTCTAAACATTTTCAGCACTATGTTAGAATCAGTAGGAAATCTGATTTTGTATCCCATATGTGAAATAATTTTAATGGTTTTCATGTATCAGAAAGGCATACTACAAAAAATTAATTGCACAGTCCTTTAATTTCAAGCTCCTATGAAGAAATTTTTCTGGAATGAGTAAATTAAATGTGTCTCTCTCTCTCTCTCTCTCTCCCTCTCTCTCTCTTTTCTCTCTCCTTCTCCTTTTTTCTCTCTTTGATGGAATAACAGGCTATTATCAGTTCAGGTTGATTCTAAGCAATGACTTCAGAAATTAAATCAGGCTGGCTACTGTAAAAGTCGAGAACCAAAATGGAAGCTTCTTCAGTATTTTTGGGTGTTTGTATAATGGAGTAAACAGCTTAAAATTAGATACTATTGTCACTATGTGTAGTTCCCAAGTTTATATATATATATGGCAGAAAGATTTTGGTAGAAGGGGTGTTTGATAATATGCAAATTTCTCAGTCTTCACCATAGAAATTCTGATTCAATTTGATTCTATTCATTTGAAAACACAAAAATGAGTCTTAAGTAAATTATCCAGAAACAGCATTTTCAGAAGCAATAATTTCTTGACCAAAAGACTCCTTCATATTGCTCAAACAGTCCTGCCTTTCTTTCTCTGTCTCAAACAGTCCTGCCTCAAACTCTCTTAATGGTTAATTTTTCAAGATCTTGTGTTTATTCTTCCCAGAGCCAAATTCTTACCCCTCCTTATTAATGATTAAAGTGGTTAAAGCAGTTGTCAAAAAAACTCAGCAGCAGGGCAGAGACTCAGACTCACTCTTCTGTCCTCTTTCCCTGATATCATCCTGTGCCCTTACGGACCCAGTCTACTTGTCCTAGATCAGCCTATGGAGCCTAACTAACAGGGCTGTAAGAGTCATGAGAACACTTCGGTTTTCAAGATAGTTGTATAGCCTAGAGAATGATGTGGGCCATTACTTTATCCTTGATTACAGAAAAAAGGAATTCAGCAGTGTTTGTACTTGCATAATAGAAGAATCAACTTTGCATTAGTTTTATCTTCTGAGATATGACAAAATAAATAGATTGAGCTATTACAATGCTAGCTTAATAAAAATCATAAACAACAAACAGAATATTGGTTTCCTTTGGGGAAAAGGCAATCCAACAGTAGCTGGTATGTTTTATTTCTAAATTGAGATATAAGTACATAACAATATTATTTATACTTATTTTAATTATTTAAATAAACTAGTATTAGATGCTTATTATCTAGAAATGTGAAACTAAATGATGAAACAAACTAGTGAATAAGTAGAAAATGGTTGTCTTTGAGGAGCTAAAGTTGGAGTGGTAAAGTGGAAAAAGATGCAAGAAACTAACTTTTTTTTCATAAAGCATTGTTTGATAGTTCAGTATACAATGAACTATTTGATCA
Source organism: Rhinopithecus bieti (assembly GCF_001698545.2). Taxonomy (NCBI): domain Eukaryota; kingdom Metazoa; phylum Chordata; class Mammalia; order Primates; family Cercopithecidae; genus Rhinopithecus; species Rhinopithecus bieti. The sequence goes on from NW_016813614.1 coordinate 154,335, forward strand.
ATGTAAAATTTAAATAAAAAATTTAAAACTGATGACTTTGCTAATTTTTTTCTTTTCCGTTTTGTTGTTTTCTACTTAGTTTACATATTCACATTATTGAACACTAGAGAAAAGTCAAAATAATGTATGTTTTTCTTACTATTCACTTTAGTTATCTTTAGACTATTCTGATGTGGGTTATTTTTTGAGCTTTTAGTTTTGTCTGACTATTTTCTGCCTTTTTAGTATCTTTCAAAGCCTCAAAATATTTTTTTAAATATCAGTTCTTTTACCATTTTTGTCTCTCATTTCAATTTAGAGTGTTTCCGTTATGTGAATCTAACAATCACAAATATAATTTTTAAGTAGCTTCCTAATTCATCTCAATGATGCATGATGTTCCAGTTCCATAAGGTTTGTTTATCACTTCAGCAATCTGTATACAGCACGTGAATCTGTCAATCCCTGATTTCATTAAGATTAAATTCGCTTCAACATAGCAAATACAGTTGTCCCCAGGTTTAGATATGATGAATTGAAGGACAGAACCTGGGCTGCTGTCAGGTGGAACTGCCAAGTGGACTATGTTGCTCTGTACTTGTTTTATTTTTGTATAGAAATTCTGTATCTTAGAGGGATATCAAAGGTTACCAATATTTAGATTATGAACATAATTTACCACAAGAATTCTATTATTCTCTGAAAAAGAAAAACCATACATTGTATATAGTACTTGAGAATTTTAACTTTTTCCTCAGAATTGTTTTAAAATCATGCATTATTGACATAAACAATGTAGAATATTTCAATAAAGAAATAATCTGTACATGTGGTGGTTTTAAACAACTTACTATTCATTCAGATATTGAGTATTTTCTACTAGCTTTATGGCCATGAAAAAATTGCTTAGCCTCTGTGCCTTAGTTTTCTCTTCTGTAAAACAGGGTTTATAAAACTATCAATATAATAAGATTAAACTATTTAATAATAAAGCTAACAATTATGCACAGCCCTTATCATGTGTCAGACACTGTTTTAAGCCTCTTGTGTGTAATACTTATTTAATTTTCAAGACAACCCTGCAGAGAGTTACTCTTAGCAACGTCTACATTTTACAAGTCAGGAAACTGAGGGAGGGAAATTGAGATACAATGGAGTCTATGACAGACATGATTTCTACTCTTAAAGAGCTTATAAAGAATATAGAAGATAAACAATAAAATCAAGAGTGATTAGTGTTTGGTTATGGGCATATATGAGATGGGACAGCAGGAGACACTGGGAGGCTCCAATCTACTCTAAAGAGTAAGATAAAACACCTCAGGGCAGATGAAGTGATAAAAGCTGAGCTCTGTGTTCTGAAGATGATCCCACAGATAGTCCCACAGGTGTCCATTGACAGATGAGTATCAGAAGAGACAGTTGAAGAAAAGGCTTTTCAGGAAGAATACAAGAAAGCAGGAACTGCTTTTTCTCTAGTAGTATTAATACATGTCAACTGGACAGGGAAAATAAGCAGAGAGGAGTGCAGCACTGGTCAAGGGAAGACAGCAGGGTATAACTCCATTGCATTGCATCTCTTTGCTTTGACTCTCAGCCAGAGAGCAGAACAGGAAGTCACTCTCTTTTGCCCTCCGTCCTGCTTCGTTTTAGTCAATGAACATGTAAGAGGCCACTATAAGCCAGGTCCTGCTAGGAAACAGCAGTGAATATTATAGATAAGGTTCCCACCCTCAGGGTCTTTACATTCCTATGGGAACTTAACTAAGTAAAAACTTAACTACTAAAATTATCACTTTTAAACAGGGAAATAAATTTTTAAGACAATATTCTAGAAAATGTAGGCCCAGGCTCAGTTTTAATTGACATTTCCTTTAACGACAGGAGTGGCAGATGAAATTATTCTGGAACCATGGCATAAAGAATGAATAGAATATATGAAGAATCATTAGGCAGAAGGTAAAGTTTGCTTGTTGTTTTATCTAACAGGTCAAGATGGTAAAACCATTAAGTCAAAACATAAGTAATCAACATTAACCACTGTTGAGCAATGATGATGATGATGATGATGATGATGATGATGACAATAATGATGATGATGATTATACACTAGTAATAGTAGAAAAATAAGCACTTATATTTTAGACAGTGACAGTGTGCTAAGTT
>NW_016813614.1:156773-164983 GCF_001698545.2 Rhinopithecus bieti
TTATACATGAGAAACTTCAGATTTGGAAAAGTTAAGCAAACAGTTGAAGGTCAGTCACCCAGAAAGAAACTAGCAAAATTGAGATTTAAATTCTTACTTGTCATGATACTTTTTGGACATAATTGAGACTAAAATAGATATAGATAGGTAGAGATACAGGTATATATATATATATATATACGCACACACACACACAGAGATGTATATACATACATAAACATCTCTCTATGTGTATATATAGAGAGAGAGAGCAAGAGAGAGACTGGATGACTAGATTTTACCCATATATACAGAAAGAGAGAGACTGGATTTTGTGTATGTATATTTATTTATTTGTTTGTTTGTTTATTTATTTATTTATTTATTTTTGAGGTGGAGTCTTGCTCTGTCGCCAGGACTGGAGTGCAGTGGCCAGATCTCAGCTCACTGCAAGCTCTGCCTCCCGGGTTTACGCCATTCTCCTGCCTCAGCCTCCCAAGTAGCTGGGACTACAGGCGCCCGCCACCTCGCCCGGCTAGTTTTGTATTTTAGTAGAGACGGGGTTTCACCCTGTTAGCCAGGATGGTCTCGATCTCCTGACCTCGTGATCCGCCTGTCTCGGCCTCCCAAAGTGCTGGGATTACAGGCTTGAGCCACCGCGCCCGGCCGTGTATGTATATTTATATACATAGAGAGAGAGAGAGAGAAAGAGAGAGAGAGAAAGTATGAGTAAAATCCACTCTCTGCAGAAACTGACAAAGCAGCTTTCAGTCTACTAATAATACTGTTTTATTTTAATATCTTATTCATGACCAAGTTATTTTAAGTAGTACATAGGATTTAACAGAGAAATAATATCGTGTATCTCTCAATTACGTAGCACATCTTTTTGTTTAAAGAGTAATGAGTCAATCTTCCCTTAAACATACTACAAAACATTGCAGGCTTCAATTTTATGCACAGCTTTCACCTTGATTACGATGAGTCCCTGTATCAGTCAAGGTCATGGCAGGACACAGACACTCAAAGTTCTTGATTGAGTAGAGGTTAATTAAGGGAATATTGACAAAGTGAGCAGGGATAAAATGAAACCAACAAGAGATGATGAAACACTACAAGGCTGGTAATAGGGAAGAATCCTTACTCTCTCCCCACCTGGAGGGCAAGAGAAGACAGCAGTTACCCTGTCTTGGAGAGAGTGCCTGCAACTGAGGATAAGGTTGCCCAGCAGGGGCACTGGCCACAGCCCCAGCAACTCAGCCACTGCCCAACTGCTGCCATGAGAGAGGTAGCCACGGAAAAAATACCCTCACTTCATCATTCTCCCATGCTCCCAATATCTTTTGGTGTCTTCCACTACCGAAACCCTACCAAAAGCTAGGGGGAAAGGGAGCATAGTTGATGTTGCACACAAGGGCAGCCTTCTAGAGTCTGGAAGAAGGAGACAGATGTAGGGTTCCAGGATGGGTCCATGGTTTCTGGCCATCCAGTGCATAGTGGTTGTGGTACGCACTCAAAAAAGCAACAAGAGTCAGATGAGGAGTCCATTTTTGAAATAAGTCTATTCACTTTAATACGAGTTCAGTTTTGGAAGGTGTATTTATTTATTCCCATTCTGTTTAGGTCTTTAAATAATTGTTAGTTGTCTGTATTTAATTATTGCCTATATAAACATGTATTTTTGAAGCTTTTATATAAAAGAAAAAAAAAAGTGGTAACTCTTCTTCACTTGAGATACTATGTTTAAATCTGCCCAAAAGGTACAGATTGATACATATTGATATGTGAGTGTGTCTACATGGAGGACCAGGAGGATGAACTCAGACTCTGTTATTGAAGATACTGAAGAAACACAATGATATAGTTTGGCTGTGTCCTCACTGAAATCTCATCTTGAATTGCCACTTCCATAATTACCACATGCTGTGGGAGGGAACAGATGGATAGAACCGAATCATGGGGCAGTTTCCCCATACTGTTCTCATTGTAGTAAGTCTCACGAGATCTGATGATTTTATAAGAGGTTTCCACTTTCACTTGGCTTTCGTTCTCTCTTGTCTGCCACCATGTAAGATGTGCCTTTCGCCTTCTACCATGATTGTGAGGCCTCCCAAGTCACATGGAACTATGAGTCCATTAAAGCTCTTTTTCTTTTTTAAATTACCCAGTCTTGGGTATGTCTTTATTAGCAGCATGAGAACAGACCAATGCAGAAAATAAAACGAAAAAATGAAACTACAGCTAAAAAGCTATGGTGGGACATTTACCACACCCCTTGTTTCTACAGTGTGGAAGGAATTTTCCACTGCACTCCTAAAAGGAGCAATATAGGAGGAATCCTTTATGCTCCTTTTTTTTAATGCCTTTTCACTTCTCTCCTAGGGAGGGAATGACATCTGACTGGTGAGTGATTCTGGATAGTTTCTCTCCCTCCCTTCCTCTCTCTTTCTTCCCATTTTCAGATATAGAGCACTTCCTGCTCTTCTGTGGGAAGAACCTCTTAGAACAGACCATGACCCTGTGGGTTATTATTTGGGAATTGAGAATGGGTGGAATGGAGTTGAGTGGCCTGTAGTTCTGAGTGAGTAAAATTATCAATTCAAGTAACTGTCAAGAAGACCAAGGTGACCTATGTGTTAGCTGTACTCTCCAACTTGGATAGACAAATAATAAAGCAAATGTTTTGATCTCCATCTGTTTAACTCACATATCATTTCATTTAGTTTGCAACTTGAGAGGAGAAAAGAGGAATTACGTTATTACCATACTCTAAAAAGAAGTCCAACCACAGTTTTCTTGAATGATAAAATAATACAAGAAATATAGTTCTCCTGATCCTTTATTTAACTCTAAAAATATGCACATTTTGTAAGAACTCTAATCTGCCCACTTGGTTTGAGGAGGCACATCATGGGAGTGAGATGACTCATTAAATAAATCTCAGGTGTTGGAGGAGAGAGGTACTGCTGAGAGATTAAACAGAAACCAGTGACACAGATGAGGTTCAAATTTCAGTTTCCACTGATGTGTACATACCCAAATCTGCTCCTGTCATTAATCCCCCCAAAAACAACCTATTAGAAATAAGAAATAAATAAAGAAGCAACCTCCCACTATATTTCTTTTCACTGCTCTCAGGATGAAGTCTGAAATCTCTGACAGAATCTCTAACCTTTTCTTCTATTATGGAATCATCTTGTACCACAATCCCCCTTACTCTCTATGCTCTTCTATTACTCAAACCACCCAATATTCTCCCTCCTGCCACAGGACCTTTGTATATGCTGTTCCTTGTTCTCCCCACCCTACTCTAGTCAATTGCTATTCATGAGTCCTCTTTCAGCTTGAGCTCCCCTCCCTAAGGGAAGCTGCCTTGGTCCTCCAATTTAGGTTATGGATGGTGTTATATGTTCTCATGATTCCATCTCTCTTTCTGTCTCTCTCTATCAACTTATCCTGGTTGTGATGTATTCATGGATGGGATTTTGTTTAATGACTATTTTAATCCAGACTGTAGGTTCATGAAAGTAGAGACTACATGTAATTTTGCTCACCTACTATTTGGAACAGAGTTTAGTGAAGTCTTATGATTATAAGTGGGATCAATGAATAAAAGAATCAATTAAAATTAACGAAAAAATAGTTACCCAAGTGTTAACGTACCACAGATATCTATGCAAAAATACTGACTAAATAGATTTTATGGGTCTTAGGATACAGAATTTTAGTGTAACTCAAGAAAATATTCCATATTGAAAAATAAATTCATTTCTACATTAGATTTTCATAGTTTATTTTCTGTTTCACAAAAATGTTCAAACGTCATACCTGCTGTGGTTCAATATACTTACTTCTTTACTAAGGGATTTCTTTACACAGGAATTAACATAGAAGGATTATTATATTTTAATTATCAAGATAAGCTAATAAATTTTCTAAATTATAAATTATTCCCAAAATAAATGTTGCACATTCAAAAGTCTTATAATAGTTTTTATTTATAAAATAAAATCATAAGATGCTGGAAGTAGAATAATAGAAGCTGATTTCTCTAAAGAAACAAAACACAGAGCACCTCAGTTCTAACAAATTCTATAAATTGCTAGTCACATGCAAGGGTAAAGTTAAACAACCTGGACATCTGTATGAATGAGGGTAGTGATGCCTGCTCTGTCCCTTCACTAGATGAGGATCACATAAAATATAATGTGGTCTCATCTCTCTGTAAAATTGAAAGTACAATTCAAATCTAAGATAGTCATAGTCTATCCTGATGCTGTAAAATTTCAGAGAAAATTTTGATGTTGTTGTGGACTCTGAAGCTACATCACACTGTTCCAAAACAAGGAAGTGTTGGGGCTAACAACACAGCCTCTGGAATGAGACTGGTAGTCTCAAATTCCAGCTTGCCCACTTACTGGCTGTGCAACCTCAGGCAAGATACTTAACCTCTCTGTGTCTATGTTTCTGCAGTAGTAACATGAAGATAATAATAGAATAGATCTCATAGTGTTATCAAGTGGATGAAAAGAGGTAGCATATGGAAAGGCCAAAGAAAAGAGAAAGCATCAATTAAAAATTAACAATTATTCATAGGCAGGGTGCTGTGTATGACTTCAATGCTTTATTTATTAATTGCTTATATGGGATAGTATGGGCGGTGACAATTTATTAAGTTGTTCACCACATGATTCTGTAGTCTTTGGTGGACAGAAAAAATCCCTATCCATTTGACACTTCAGAGATATTTTATCAAAGGGAATATAACTTTGCCAGTTAGAATTTAATTAATAGAGATTCATCATTTCTCATTTATTACTCATCTTTACCATATTTTTGTCTCACATTTACTGTGATCCTCTCTTCTTGCCCAGTGCAATGTGTGCCCAGTTCTTTTGATTAGCTTGTAACTTCATCTCTCAGACCAGGCCTCTAAATTTTCAAAGTGATTTCCCTTTAATCTTAATACCTGCTTTCGTTTGGTCTTGAGAATACTCCACTTCAAGATTTGATAAGCCTTCTTGTACGTTTCATGTCAATTACCTCCCTGTGTGGATTTAGTGATAAGGAAATTAGAGATGCAACCTAATACTGACTCCTGCAGGAATCATCATAATTTTGCATAATGTCATTTATCAGGACCCACTGCCAGTCTCCATTATGGGAAGAAGATTCACCTTGAAGCCTGTTTGAATCAGTTTGTAAAACTGCTTGATATACTAACAGATGATTTACTGAAATTGAGATATGACTATTGCCTTTTTGGCAGCCACAAATGGTGTTTCTCTGTCAAAACAGCAATCCAGTGAGTTTTACATGATTTGTTGTTAAGAGACTCACAGACTTCATTGCTTACATTTGTTTCCTCCTCTGGATGCTGTCAACTACTTTCCTTGTCCCCTTACTTTGAAGTGATTAAAGGGATTTCTGAGAATTAGTGATTGCCAGAGGCTCATTGTGTTGCACCTTAGTCACTTTCATCTTGTCTTGCTTCAGGCATGTTTTCAATGTACATCTTTAACTCCACCCATGAATCAGAATTGTTCAGTCCCAGGATTTTATTTGTTTGTTTGTTTATTAATTTATTAGGGATGAGGTCTCCGTATGTTGTTGCCCAGGCTGATCTCAAACTCCTGGGCTCAAGGAATCCTCCCACCTAAGTTCCAGAGTAGCTGGGACTACAGGTTTAAGTCACCACGCTCCACATGTTTTTATTCTTGTCTGTGTTCATGGATGATTTCTTGTTCCAATCAAGGGCTGTGACAGGAATCAAGAATCTTCAAGAGTACAGGGCCAGACCCATCCTTAAAACAGCTTTAAAATGCTCCTCAGACTGAAATTGTTATACCTCTAAAGATCAACTGACCATGGTCAAAATAACACATTTAGGGAGGTGCAGAGTTTACATAGCCCAGTGGCTATTGTGCAGCTGTATAAAATAAATGGGAATTTTGGTTACCTTCCCTAATCTGTCAGAAGGTGCTGAGAGGAAAATGTGACACAAGGTCCTCAATGATCTTTGTTTCCTCCTCCATGATCTCAGGCAGAATAACAAATGGTTTTGAGACCAGAACCCACACTTCATTTTTGAACAATTCCCATGATACCAATTCTTTTAACCTTTGGTTTCAAAGCTCAGTGTCACACTGTCTGTCCTCATTTTTGTTAACCACTAAATTCCTAATCTGTATTTCCATGACTTTCTCCTAGGCTAGCTTGCAAGCAGTGTTTATGAGTTTTGCATGCATTTCTTCTTTTACTTTAAACAAAAAAGAAAACAATATCACATTTACAACTCTGGTACACTTCATAAAAATTTGAAAAAGAGATTTATCTTGTGAATATTATAATTGTAAAAGAAAATCAGGTTTTTTGGGCAATATGCAATCAAAAATCAGATAGCTAACATCTAACATCTATTGAAAAATAACTTGGTGGTTAGGTACTTCTTTAAGACTACAAACACACACCTGAACACATGCACATTCGTTCAGACCTCACAAAATTCTTTATGATTACCTCTATTTCACAGAATGCAGAAACTGTTGAATAGGACAATTAAATAGCTTCCAAAAGTTAAACAACTAAATAAATGGCAAAGTCAGGTTTGGACCAGGTGGTCTGGTTCCAGAACTAATTCAAGAGTATATATGCACTGGGAAGGATACAAAGGTGAATACTACTTATGTAAGCTTTTTTATTTAAAAAGCTCTACCTCTACGAAACCTAATAACTATCTTACATTAAATTATCAGTTCAATGAAGTAGATTGGAATCACACGTCACAGCCACCCAGTATCTTATCGTTTGAATAGCAGGCACCGTTAACCAGATCCCTAATAAAATGTCACCAACCCTCTGAGTACAGGCCCACACAGTCCAGTCCACATAAAGTAACCTGGTAATGAAGATTGTTTCAGAGTTACTAAGGAATGGACACAAAACACCTGCCTGCTCTTTATTGCTTTAATAATAAATATTGCTAGAATAATAAATAAAAAAGTGCTTTTTTGATCCCATAGTTAGGGAAGAAATGAAGAACTCCCCCCGCCCCCAACTATAGGGAAAATTATTGATGATTGAACACAAAGGGTATGAACTAATGCTAGTAGACTGAGGTGAGGAAACCAAGCAAGGAATGCCTGTTTAGATACTTCCTGGCCTCTCTGTGTGGCATTAAATGAATTTGTTCTGCTTTTCTCTTGTTAATCTGTCTTTTAACATTTGAGTGTTGGTTGTAGCCTTTATGATGGGTAAGGAAAGACATCCCGCCCTTTTGCCACCACAACTGTAGAACACATTTGTAAGCACATACTTTATTTTCAGTTTTTTAAGAGTAAAATAAACATACTCAACCACCCTGTCTTTCCTCTAGCAATTCTCTATAATGAGGAAAAAACAAGTGCAAACTTTTGGATTTGTGACTTTCAAACTCTATAAAACACGTCCAAAAAGAAGCATTACAGGTGGGATAATGAAAATAGCAAATATTAAAGCCAGCTTTCTTTCTGAGGGTAAGAAAGTGAATAGGGAGACAGGGAATGAATCTGAGTCCTCAGCATGTTTTAAAATATATGAAATATTAGCCAGAGCACTAAGACTGGTAAAAAAAGCAAAAAGCACCATACTTAAAAGAGACTAAAATTGGCAGCTATCAAAATGCACATATCTGTTACGTTTGTAAACCACAGAAAATAATCTGACAGCTAGCAATCTGTCTACTCTTATATTTAGCTAGCAAATATACACAGAGTCTGTGTTAACCTACATGTAGATTCTTTTCTGTGTTTTTGCTTTTATAGTAAACATTAATGTTATATAAATTTTTTCTTTCTTTTTTCTTTTTTTTTTTACTATTATACTTTAAGTTCTAGGGTACATGTGCATAACGTGCAGGTTTGTTACATATGTATACTTGTGCCATGTTGGTGTGCTGCACCCATCAACTCGTCAGCACCCATCAACTCGTCATTTACATCAGGTATAACTCCCAATGCAATCCCTCCCCCCTCCCCCCATAAATTTTTTCTTTAATTTTATTTGCAAGGAAAAAAATTTAAGCTGTAAGTAGAAAGATAATATTTTCTCATAATCCAATAAAGTGATAAAGGAGACTATCAAGAAAATGAGATTAAAAGTGTAGTCTAGCCGGGCGCGGTGGCTCAAGCCTGTAATCCCAGCACTTTGGGAGGCCGAGACGGGCGGATCACGAGGTCAGGAGATCGAGACCA
>NW_016813614.1:167598-190494 GCF_001698545.2 Rhinopithecus bieti
TATATATATATATATATATATGCATATATAGCTCACATTTTCATCCATTCATTGATCAGTGAACATTTAGGTTGTTTCCTTGGCTTTGTGAATAATGTTGCAATGAATATGACAGTTCCTCAAAACATTAAAAAACAGAACTACTATATGATCCAGCAATTTCATTTCTGGCTATATATCCAAAAGAACTGAAATTAGAATCTTTCAGAGATGCAATAGTTCTTTTACTGTTTGTTTTTTCCTGCCTCTGGTCTCACCCTGTTCTATGTTCCTTTGTGCTTTCAGCATGACTTTTTTAACACTTATATGACCATAACTTTCATATGGTCTTTCAAAGCTTTTCATTAATATTTCCCACCTGAATGAGTGTAAGCTTTTTAGTATGCCATGAAACAATTTAATGATATCTAGCATTACTAGAGTTATTAAATAAAATTTTTGTTTAGGAAATACTCATACTAAAATTATAGTTATAATTTACCTGAAATTCAAACTTAATCAGAAATCCTGTATTTTTTTTTTTTTCTGGCAATCCCAACAACAGGAGACTTGCTTATTCTCTAGGTTTATCTCTTCCTGTGTTTCATCCATAATGCTACTCCTAACCTCCAAACATTATTATCTAACCTCCATCCTGCCCTACCCAACCAAAGAAAGAAAGAAGGAAGGAAAGAAAGAAAGAAAGAAAGAAAGAAAGAAAGAAAGAAGGAAAGAAAGAAAGAAAAACTTACTAGCTTACTTTACTCTTCTTTCTAGTCTCCTAAAATATTAACCTTTCTGCTTGTAACATTTTCTCCCTGCCTGGGGTGTCTCTTCTCCATAATAACTGTGCCTTTGGTTGCACAAGCATGAATCAATATCTCATTTCTCAAATGGACTTGCAGTTAGGTATGGACATATGACCACAAATGGGAGCAAATGTTACCTGTGCCATAATCTAATCCTGTTTCAAAAAGCCTCCAAATAGTGCCCGTCAATGTTCTTTGGGATGGTGACACTGAGAGGGACCTCGAATGCACATATAAATGATGACCAAGTTGCCATCAGCCTGGGTTCTTGAAAAACCACCTGGAGCAGATTCCCTCCTCTTCTCTGGAGAACCTGCCTCAAACTGTTTAGTGAGAAAAAACAAAATAAAACTCTCTCGTGTTGGAGCCATTGCATTCAGGGTCTAATTAGCTTATCTTCCTAATTCACTGTCCTCTCTCATTTTCCGGTCTCAGCTAAATAAATATTACTTATTATGGAAATGTTAACTATGAAAATATCACCTATTATGCCTCCCAAATACTAGCCTACATACAGAAGGAGGTAAGAGTAAATGAAGAAGGTTTAATGATCCTGAGGATTATCAGCTGCAGTGAAAAAACTAGGACTTTCATTAAATTTTATTTGGGGCATGAATTATAAAGTAAGAAACCAAATCCTCATTATTTCTTATGAACAAAGAAATACAGGTTAATGAATTTTTTCTCATGACTAAATATATATTTTCCCGACTTTCACCTTTGAAAGAAATTGGAAGTTAACAAGTTATTATTAACAAGGCCTTTGAAGAAAATCACTCAAAAAATCAATTTCCTTTACAAGTCATTACATTCTAATGCATATTTTTAAACTTATAAAATATTTTAGTTTTTTGGAAAAGTACATATTGTACTCTATACCAAGCATTGGCATTTTTTTCCTGTAAAGAGTGAGATAATAAATAATTTAGGATTTTTAGGCCATAAGGTCTCAGTCACAATTATTCAATTCTGCCATTAAAATGTAAAAGCAGCCATAGATGACAAAAAAGCATGGTTTTGTTTCAATAAAATTTTATTTATACAAACAGGTGACAGGGAAGATTGGGTTCACAGGTTGTACTTTGTAAATCATATAATCTCTATCCAACTTCTTACAGTACCTGTACAAACACCTCAGAAATTATAAACATATTATTAATAATATTTTGTCATATCCCCTCCTTCCATGTCTCCTTCTCCCTCCCCGTCTCTCTCTTTTCTTCCCTTCCTGCCCCCTTCCCCTCCTCCTTCCTTCCCTTCTTTTCTTTCTCTACTAGGATACTACAGATACGGAAAAAGCTACTCTTCCTTTCCTATTCTTAGAGCTTTTTCCCCTTTATTCCCTCCAGAAGTAACCACTATTCTGAAATTGGTGTCTATCATTCCCTTACATGTGCATGTATCTATAAATGATGCAAACTAATATTTTTGGTTTTAAAATTACACAAATGGTGTCAATTTTGTACACACCTTTTGCAGTCAGGTTTAGCCCTCAACATCATTTGTATTTTATTAAAAAATACTCTAAGAGCATGGCTCGGGCCATCTTTGTATACTTGTGAAAATGCACATGTATAAGATTATACATGTTCATGAGTGAGTTTTTTTAGACTCTTAGAAGTGAATATTTATGGTATGTGTATCTCCAATTTTACTATTGTCAAATTGCATTCAAATTGAATGTTATGTTTTCGCCAGAAATATACTAGTTTCTGTTCCCTCATATCTTGCCATATATGGTGTTATCTGAGTTAATGATTTTTTTCCAATTTGATGAGAGTCTAATGAAATCCCATTGTTGTTTTAATACTAATTGCTTAGGCTTAGGGAGTGTTTATACACTAACCATGGTTCTAAACAATTAACATGTTCTAAAGCTTACTTAATCATATAGGAAAGCGTGATTTTTATCTCCACTTTACAGGTGAAGGAGCAGGCCCAAAGATGTAAAATCACTTTCCCAGGTTCAGGTCACTCAGGTAGTCAGAGATAGAACCAGAATCTGCACCCAGAGGTTCTGATTTTGAAGTGCATGATATTTATGCATGAAACTTACAATTCTCTCTCTAGGTTTGACTTGTCTTTACCCTGTGAGTAAAGTTGATGTTCATTTTATATACTATTAAACAGATTTTCTCTTTTGTGAATTTTCTGGATGTACCCTTGGCTCATAAAGTCATTGTTCCATTGTTATTTAATTGTGCTTTTTGTTCTTATTCATTTGCAGAGATTTCTTTATGTAGTCTGAGAAGTAAACAGTATTTAATTTATATAGGGTGCAAACATTTTCTCCAATTCAAAACTTGGCTTTTCATTTTCTTAGCGTGTCTTGTGTCATTTTGAGTTTTTTCTTTAATTTCATGTATGCAAATGTATCATTCTTCATTCTTTTCCTTCATTGCTGTGTTTTTAAATAGTTATTTAAGAAATTATTTTACATTTCAAGATCATGAAGCTATTCGTGATTTCTTCTTTACATTTATTTCAGTTTTCCATATGGATAGCCAATTTTACCAGCATTATTTATGGAAAAGTCTGTCCTTTGCTCCACTGTATTATAATGCCACTTGCAACACTTACTATTCTTCCTACAGAGAGTTATTTCAGGGCTCTTTTTTCATTTCCACTGAGATATTTATGTCTTCACAGATATCAAAATATTTTAATTGTCATACCTTTTAGTAAGTCTTACCATTCAGTAGGGTGAATTTTCTCTTATATTCATAAACATTCAGGACTTGACTATTTTTGTCCCTTCAGCTTCTCATGTAACTTTCAGGATCTATTTGACAAATTCAAACAAACAAAAACTAACTGGTGGATTGGAAATAATTTGAATATATGAACATATGAAGAACTGACATCTTTATTTAATTGAATCTTTATAAACATAGCACGGTAAATCTCTCAAATTATTTGTGTCTTTTATGTCTTTCTTTGAAATTTTATATTTTTTCCATGGAATGTCTAGTATAACTTATTGATTGTATTCATCGGTATCTTCTTTTTCTTGTTATTATAAAATATATTGTATGCTTAAAGTTACATTTTTCTAATTTAGCGTATTGCTGGCATTGTGTGAAAGCTCACAGTTTTTATTGTTAATAGGGTTTCCTTATTTGTTATTTTCTTTAAGGACACAGAATGTCTACTAACATTTCTCCGTTTAAAGAATTATGCATGTTATAGGTTCTTGGAAACGTAACCCTTTATTGCGGTTAAGGAGAGACTTTGTCTATTCCCAGTTTATCACAACAGGTTTAAAAAGAAAAAAAAAAAAAAAAAAACCATGATTAGGACATAGAACTTTTCATAATGCTTTATTTTCTGTTCCTGTGTTAATTTTTTTTTTTTTTGTTAATTTTCCAACAGATATTTTTGGGGAAAAAGGTGTGTTTTTGAGTGTACATGAATAAGTTTTTTAGTGGTGACCTTATGAGATTCCTGGGTACGCCATGAACCATAGGCAGGTACACTACACCTAATGGTATAGTCTTTCTATCCCTCACCCTCACCTCACCCTTTCCCCAAGTCACCCAAAGTTCATTTGTAATCATTCTTATCGCCTTACATCCTCATAGTTTTAGTTCCTAACTTGTAAATCGAGAGACATACAATGTTTGGATTTCCATTCCTCAGTTACGTCACTTAGAATAATGGTCCTCGCAATTTTATCCAGTTGCTGTGAAGGCCATTATTTCATCCTTTTGCATGCTGAGTGGTATTCCATTGTTCATTGCTACACACATATCACAATTTATTTATCCACTCATTGAGATCGGACTAGTCCATATTTTTTGCAATCACAAATTGTGCTGCTATAAACATGTGTGTGCAAGTAATCTTTTTTTGTATAGATGACTCTTTTTCCCTGTGGGTCAGACACCCAGTAGTGGGATGTGGCAGGATCAAATGATAATTGCTACTTTTAATCTTTAAGGAATCTCCACAATCTGGGTTTTCATACGTAAGTTGTACTTGTTTACCCATTCCCACCACGCAGCTGTAGAAGTGGTTCCCTTTTCACTACAGTCAGGCCAACATCTGCTATTTTTTGATTTTTTGATTATGGCATTGTTTGCAATAGTAAGAACGGTATTGCATCAAACGCTTTTTTGTATGTGTTGAGAGGTTATTTCCTCTTTTTTTTACTATAAAAACTTTTAGTAAATGACTTTCTAATAATAAACTATTCTTTCTTTCCTGAAAATAAATTCTGCTTGCCCTAAGCGTAATTTTTAATTACAGCTCTTGGATTGATGTTGCCTTTTTACTGAATATTTTACATCTACAATCCCCACACAAATGTTTTAATGCTTTTGCTTTTCACAAAAGTACTGCTAAACAACTCAACTGGATTATGTACCACCTCGCACAAAGTCTGACAAAGCTTCCGGGTTCATGCCATTCGCCTGCCTCAGCCTCCCGGGTAGCTGGGACTACAGGCGCCGCCACCTCGCCCGGCTAGTTTTTTGTATTTTTTAGTAGAGACGGGGTTTCACAGTGTTAGCCAGGATGGTCTTGATCTCCTGACCTCGTGATCCGCCCGTCTCGGCCTCCCAAAGTGCTGGGATTACAGGCTTGAGCCACCGTGCCCGGCCTATATCCCCATATTTTAAAATATAAGTTTTCTCCTTTTTTCTTGTTCAATTTCACTAGAGGTTTATAGTTCATTAGTCTTTCCAAAAAATCAGTTTTAGTTTTGTTGCTCTCCTTATCTCTTGTTTAATAAATTTTATGAGTCATGCCATCTGGGCCTGGGGCCATGATCATGAGACAGTTTTTTTTTTTTTTTTTTTTAATCACAAATTCAAGGTCTTAGTAGATATTGGCTATTCAGATTTATAATTTTTATTTGCTCACTTTTAATAAATTATGATTCTGAAAGCATTTGTCTCTGGTGGATTCTTGTGGCTATCTCACTGATGGTGGAGTTTGTGTCCTCTTCTTTATATCTGGGCTGGTTTTGCCAAATGGAATCCAATAGAACATGCAGGAATGATGCCATGCCAGTTCTAGCCCTAGCCTTTAAGAGGACTTACTTTCCCTCTCTTATATTCTTGTTCTTGGAATCCAGATACCATACAAAGAAGTCACCACCATGGCAAGCACAAACGAATATATTGAGATCCCAGCCTTTCTATATTGGTCCTTTCCAATTCTCCAAACATCCATGTGAGTAAAGCCATCTTGGCTTTTTTAGTCCTAGCTGTCCTCTGATTGCAGACACATGAGAGATCCCAAGTGAGACAAGCAGAATAACTATTTGGTCAAACTGGAGGTTCCATGAGATAATAAATTTTTTTTTTTTTTTTTTTTTTTTTTTACTTTGTCAGTAAGTTTTAGAATTTTTGTTACATAGCAATAAGTAGCTAAAACAGAAATTGGTCCTGCAAGTGGGGTGCTGCTGTAAGCAAACCCTAAAATATGTGTGCTGATAGTGAGTAGAATCCAAAGAGCATGAGGAAACTATTGGTGCATAGTGGAAGGACAGTGAAGACATTCTATTAGGGACAGTAGAAAAGGCAACCTGTGCTATATGTGGTGGAAAGTGTACAACACAGTCATCTGCAACAATAAGGAAAATAGAAAATATATTTATTGAATCTGTGGATTTGGCTAAGAAGATTTCCATGCAGAATATTGAAAACACTAACTGGTTTCTTTTAGCTGTTTTCAAGAATGTGTTCAGAGAGAGATTAGTTTAAAAAATGAACTGTTTAGGTATTAAGCAGACTCTAAAGGAAACATTTCCAAGCTAGGAATTACTAGATTCAAATACAAAACTGTTTCTCACTCCCAACCACTATCCAGCAAAATATTTTCAAAGAAAGTATTGGGTTCAGGGCAAAGATCAAATACAGTTTTTTATAGGAAAACATGTTTTTAAGGTCACAATGCCAATGACACCTTGCACTGCATCTGATTCTCAGACTTGTAGGAGGCAATCTCTGCTAAATCTTATAGAGTCTTAACTACAAGTGCACAGCATAGCCCTTGACCAAAGGTCTTTGCTGTATACCAACACAGACTTATTATCCCACCACCCCCACCCTCACAAAGATTTCTTTTCTCCAGTTCTTTTCTGTAAATCTCAGTCACTTCTGTAGCCCTCAATTCTGATCTATGCCTTTTTAGCCTCACAAGTTCACCTTTCAGTTTAGGAGTTTCTTCTCTGCACTATGGTAAGAAAAGCCCTTCCATTCACAAAGCCTGGGTGACTATCAGGGTGACTTCATATATTTCCCTATCTCAAAAGTCTCAGATGCTCTGCCTATTTTCCAATGTCTTCCAGTTGCTTTAAATATTTTATGCAGTATGTAGTTGTTTACAGTAGGAAGAAAGTCTGGTACCATTTATTCAGTCATGATTAGAGGCATATGTGTTATAAGCATATATCTATCTGGGCTTATCCTTTGTGAGAACATTTTTTTTTGTAATTTGGCTGAGGAAAATTCACTCTCTCCCCTGAGCAATTTTATACTTGTTTCTGCCAGTGTCCCAGGGGTTTCCACACCCCAGAAATAATTTTCTTATTGAGGATGCAAGTTTCAAAACTTACATGGGTATATGAGGTATTTTTGGTTTGTTTTCTTCTTGCTATACACAGTGTCCAGGAACAAACAGATAAGTGCACCTTGACTATGATGGTAAACATCTTTTTTCTAAATCATCCTTTCACTATGATGCTGGCTTTCTTGGCTAATGGAGAACTTGTAGCTCCAACATCTCAACTTAAGCAGAATCTATGCCCTTCCTTCAGTTCTTCTGAGGTTGCTAAAAGCCACCTAAGTCCCTAAGACTGAAATATCTCTCAGCCATCTTATTCTTTCCTCAAGGAGCCAGCAATATCATGTCTCAATATAGTTATAATTTTTTCATTCTCTTTTTTCTGAAACCTGAAGATTTTTTCTCTTTTGTTTCCTTATATATTAGCTAAGCATTCAAAAAATTTTGTTAAATTTTATTCAAAATTTCTGTTGTCTAAGTTATCTTAATCATGTCTCCAGGTGCATCATTTTAGTATTTAAATATTTCATAGATCTCTATTGTCTTAATAGAAAAAACTTTTTATCCCAACCCTTTCCATGTCCCTATGTCAGTAATTCAATCTCACTGTTTAGAGCTCTTTTAAGAAAAAAAGAGTCTTTTGATCTAGAATTTTCCCATTTAAAAAAATGGTTTCAATTGGACATCCATGTAAAAAATAATCTTGCATCCCTGCCTGATGTCATACACAAAAATCCATTACAGATGAATTCTAGATGTAAATATAATAGACAAATAATGAAAATTTTAGTAAAAACATAAGATAACAGCTCTATTACTTTGACATCAGGAAATATATCTTAAACAGGACATACAGGAAAGTGTTCATTATAAAATAATACAAATTACAAATTAATGTTTGACCATTGTATTAGTCTGTTCTCATGCTGCTAATAAAGCCATACCTGAGACTAGGTTATTCATAAAGGAAGAGGTTTAATGGACTCATAGTTCCACATGGCTGGGGAGGTCTCACAATCATGGTAGAAAGCAAAGCGAAAGCAAAGATGTTTGTTACATGGTGGCAAGGAAGACAGCATGTGCAGGGGAACTGCATGTTGGATCTCGTGAGACTTACCCAGTTCCACGAGAACAGCAGGGGAAAGACCCATCCACATTATTCAGTTACCTCCCACCAGGTCCCTCCCACGACCTGTGAGAATTATGGAAGCTACAATTCAAGATGAGATTTGGGTGGGGACACAGTCAAACCATATCAACCATGTTAAAATAAGATACTCTGTTCATCAAAGGAAAATGAGAAAGCATGAAAAAACAACCCACAGAGTAGCAGATGCTCTCAATTCATGTATATGATGAAGAATTTGTATTTGATATAAACAAATATTCCTAAAATTATAAAACATAAAAAACTTATAGAAAATTGGCTAATGACTTGAATAGATACCTCCAGAAAAAAGATATCCAAGTATATAGTAAATATATGAAAGATGTTTATATTATTCCACCAGTTGATGAGGATATGGAAGGAATTTTCATACACCACTGGTGAGAATGTGAACTGATCCAACTTCTTTGGAAAATAAGAGATTTTGCTGATGTGATTAAACTAAGGGTCATGAGATGGGGTACTTATACTGGATAATCTGAGTGAGCCTGGTGTAATCTCAAGGGCCTTTGCAAGCAGGAGGCAGAAGGAACAGTTAGTGAGGAGATGAGAAGATGAAAGCAGAGATCAGAATGCTTTGAGCAAGAGGTCATAAGCCAAAGAATGCAGGTGGCCTCTGGAAGCGGGAAAAGGCAAGAACTTCAAGGAGAAAGGCAGCCCCGACAACTCGTTTTAGATTGCTGACTTCCAGAACTGTTGAGATATTAAATTTGCATTGTTGAAGCCACTGAATCTGTGGTAATTTGTTATAGGAGCAATAGAAAACGAATATCCTCTATGACCTAACAGTTTCTTTTTTCAGTTTACCCCAACAGGGAATGCATTTGCCAACAGGGGAAATAGAATGTTTATAACAACACCTTTTGTTTCTCTAGCTTGAAACACATTGTCCATCAATGGTGAAATATATAAACTGTGGTATATTCACACAACGGAATACAGCGTAGTGATGAGAATACATTATCTATAAATGCATGGAATAATATGAATGAATGTCCCCAAAATAATGCTGAAAGCAAGAGTTTCGATGTAAAAAAGGTAAATATTGTATGATCTCACTTACACAAAATTTTAAACAAAAACTATGATTATAGAAAATGTAAATAGTTATTACCCTTAGGGGAAGATTAGAGCCTGTAAGGGAGAAAAAGAGGTGCTGTTAATGTCTGATCTTTAATTTGGGTTATAGTTACATGAAAATGTTCACTTTGTGAAAATCCATCAGTTTAATGTATGTATTTTATACTTCAATAAAAGGTTAAAATATAAATTTAAAATGTGACCCAGAAATATTTTTTGATTGACAATAAGGAAAATTAAAATGTGGGATATTTAAAATATTGTTTCAAATTAAAATGATTTAGAAATTCACTTTGGGTAAGTTAATCAAAAATATTAACCAAGGTCTTTTTGAGGTCTTATTTAAAAGATTGAATTATTCTCTCAAGGCCTAAGGGCCTAGCCTAAGGCTAGGACTGTCCCTTAGGGCACTGTTTTCAGGCCATGCATATTTAGTTAAACAGTTAATTTAAATACACATAGAAAAACATCCCCTCAAGGCTAAGATAATTACAATGTTTTCTTTCTAATTATTTTCCCCATGTCCCTATTGAGACTACAACCTTAATATAGTACTTTTAGCTATAGTTACTTCTAGTTAGAAATGTTTCCATTTTTAACAAGTCTTTTGTACTGTTGCTTAATAGGCACACTGATGTCATTGTTGCCAGCTGCTCTCTGCTTAGAGAGTAAAATAATGAGAATGCAAGGCAGCCAAAGTCCAACTTTTAAAAATGAGTTGAAAGTAATGGATAAGGCCCCTGCCTTTCCTCTTTACCTCTACAGAAAGAAAAAGCATCCCACTGTCAGGATACAAGTCTTCATCCATTGACTTGAATTTCCATTTTATTAATATAAGAGCCCAAGTACCTAGACAGGCCGATGATATTCATGGACAGCCTCATTCTTCAATAGGAACATAGATTAAATTGTGGCTTCTTAACTTTGTTCCAGTTCATGACTTCCTTTCCACCTTTTAGTTAAGCAAAATATATTTTGAGTTGCCTGTTGTGTATAAAATGCTGTTTTAGGAAACTAAGGGAAGGTAACACAAAATGAAATAAGATACTATTAGGAAATCAGATGCTAATAGAAAAGACAAGTCATGGTTAATTGTCACAAATGTATTACTATAATATTTCTCCAACTCATTTTGAGGTTTAAGTTTAAGGAAATATCTAAATATTCCAAATATGAGGACTTGAACTAGGAGTTGAAACACTGAGCATTCAGTACATTCAGAATATATATTTGAAACAGATTGTGGTGATGGTTGCACAGCTCTGTCTATATACTAGAAAAAATTAAATTATACTATTTAAATGGGTGAATTTTATGATATGAAAATTACATCTCAATAAAGATGTTTTAAAAATAGAGCACTAGAAAAGAGTTTAACTAATTCACGTATCTGGGGAGAAGGGAGGTGAAGAATAGAAATGAACTATGTTTCATCTTTCTACATTCCACCTGAAGTATGTATGAGTGCCCATAATTTCTGGTTGTGTACCTATTTGTATATTTGCAAATGGAGGTGATTCAGCTCCCTTAATGTGGTATATTTGCTTATTATTAAACATCCTAAACTTTAAATAACCTAAGACTATGTTATCCTTAACATTTAAATATGATATTTAACACATTTCCCTGGATAACACCTCACCACACTTTTCATTACTGGTTCCACTTTTTAAAATCTAAATTGATTCTGCAGAAAGTATTTGCTACGTATATTAACATATGAGTCAACTGGTTTAAAATGGGGGCTCTCAGGCTAGATTGCTTGGATTATAATAAAAAAAAAACACCACTATGAGCTCTTGAGCAAGCTGCTTAACTTCCCTCCCTACGTCTCAGTTTCTTCATCTGTAAAATGAGAATAATAATGACCCCTACCTCATAAAATTGGTGTAAATACCTGGCACGTAGTAAACATTCATCAACGTTAACTGCTATTGTATCATTTAGGGTCAATAATTTCTAAATATGTAATTTCCACAATTAATTAACTGGGTTAGGAAACTTGTCTTGGAAGGCCAAGCAGCCTTTTAAAAATTCCCAATTGACAAAAGCACTTAAACTTCAGCTAAAGACTTCATTCTTCCCACTCTTTCCACTCTCTCCAAGCAGTTTCTTTCCTTTCATCTGTTTCGATCATTGTTTGCTTCGTGTTTTTTTTTTTTTCAGAGTGACAATACATGATCTTCCACATGCAAGTCAAATAGAGAGTGTAATTATTAATACATGTTTCTTTCCTCCATAATGAGGAAATAATGTATCCTTCAAATATAATCAGCAGGTTTCTCTTATAAATCAAGTGTAAACTTGCCACACTAATACTTTGGATCGGACAAATAAAGTTTCTATAATACTTCCCCTTTCAAGTAGGTAAGGCCATAGGATTATAAAAACAGAGAGTCAGTGGAACAGGAAAAAAATAGTAAGATCCATTTAGTTCATCCTCCTACATCCAAGCACCTAAACCATCCCCCAAAGTAAATCTGTTTTATTCTCAAAATCTCTCAAGGTGAAAATGTAATTTTCCTTGACAACTTGTTCTAATTTCTTATAGTCTGTGTAGTAAAGTAGCTTTTTTCTAATACAAGTACAGGAGTAAAATATTCAACAACACTTCTTTTTCTGGTTCTTTCTCTATACGTGATGTTTTTCTTCCATATAAGTTGTCTTAATTTTATCACCAATTTTAAGAAATATTCAAAGCCATTAGTGCAAGAAGTGTTGATGTGAGTGAGCAAAACGTCTAAAGGCAAATTGTTCTTTATGCATCTGTTATTTGAAGTATATTGTGTTTTTCATGATTTCTCTTACACCCTCTTGCAAAAAACATCCTTAAATATGTACTCCAATTGCTACAAATTCAACATTTTGAAAATATGATTACATGTTCAATTACATATCATAGGTTTAAATGTGACAGAGAGAGTATTTTTACATATAATTCTGCTTTCCACAAGTCATTTAGGTGTTAGGAAGGCAGGCAGAAAATGAAAACAATGAATTGTATACTAGTCTTTGAACTTCAAAAATGCTAGACCTGTCACAAGCAAAATGAGAACATCAAATGGAAGTAAGCATTTTTCGTTAAAATGAAAAAAAAAAACAATTAAAATTAATAGAAAGTAAGTACGGTACAATCAGAAAATATCTTGAATATCTTCTAGGAAATATATGCGATATTTTCTAGGAAATATTCTAGGATAGGAAAGGAAGAATATGAAAGTGATAATAATAATTTATTCAACATATGTGAACTGAGCACCTACTATGTTCTAGGTACTAGAGATTCAGTATCGAGCAAAACAGGAAAAGTGCTTTCAAGGGATTTACCTTCCAGGCAAAAAAAAAAAAAAAAAAAAAAAAAAAAAAAAAAAAAAAATTCAGAACAACAAAATAATAAACAAAACTATATAAAATATAATGTTAGGTACTGATAAAAACTTGGAAGAAAAAAATAAGTCACAGTAAGGGAACAGAGTGGGGAGATATATCACTTAAGATAGGGTGGTCAGAGTATGTTCTTTGAGGAGCAGTCATTTCAGCAAAGGCATGAATGAAATGAGAGTCAAGCCAAGCAAATATCTGCAAGGAGAGTTCTCCATCTCAACAACCCCAAAGAGCAAAGAGTCTCCAATGTCATCACGTTTAGAATTTTCAAAAACAACAAAAAGACCAAGGTGGCTGGAGTTAAGTCAATAAGAAGAGTAATGGAAAACAGTTCATGAGAGCTATCCAGGGGTTAGTTCACATCGGCCACAACAAAAATTAGGGTTAAATTCTAAGTGAGATAGAAATCATTGGAAAGTTAAGAGCAAGGAAGTGGTATGAGTTTGGTTTTTAAAAATATTACGCCGGGGCCAGACGCGGTGGCTCACGCCTGTAATCCCAGCACTTTGGGAGGCCAAGGCGGGTGGATCATGAGGTCAGGAGATCGAGACCATCCTGGCTAACACGATGAAACCCCGTCTCTACTAAAAATACAAAAAATTAGCCAGGCGTGGTGGCAGGTGCCTGTGGTCCCAGCTACTTGGGAGGCTGAGGCAGGAGAATGACGTGAACCCGGGAGGCGGAGCTTGCAGTGAGCCGAGATCGCGGCACTGCACTCCGCCTGGGCGACAGAGTAAGACTCCGTTTCAAAAAAAAAAAAAAAAAAAAAAATTACTTAAAGCAGGGAGATGAGCTAGAACCTATTGAGTTAAAAAAATATAAAAGATGAAAGTAACGTAATAAATGTATGTAAAAGATGAAAGTGGTTTATGCTATGGTCTTCGTGGTAGGGATTAGAAATAGTAAGACCTCAGCTCTATTTTGAAGGTACAGCTATTAGAATTTCTAATGGTTTGCATATGAGATGTAAGAGACAAAAGCACAAGAATGAAGGAAGGTGGCAAGATTTTTGCCCTTAGAAACTGGTGAACTAATAGTAGTGTTCACTAAGTAAGTTGGGGGAAATTGGAGGAGGAAGAGATTTGGGAGGAAAAAAATGAAGCGTTTGGCTTTGGATGCATTAAGTGTTAAATTCCTGTGAGATATCCAGTGAAGATTTCAGTACCAAGTTGAAAACTCAAGTCTTAATTTCAGCAGCAAGTTTGGTCCTGAAAATTTTAATTTAGACATAATCAGAGTATATATGTTATATAACCTCATGGGGATAGATGTGATCACCTAGGATGTTAGTGTAAACAGAGGAGAAGAGGTATCCATATCTATTCTCAGAATATTTCAAGTAAACAATACAGTACTACTAACTGCAGTCATCATGCTATACATTAGATCTCCAGAAGTTACTCTTCCTATAATTGAAAGTTTGTACATTTTGATCAACATTTCCACATTTCTCATACCCCTAGTCCCTGGCAACCTCTGTTCTACTCTCTGCTTTTATAGGTTTGACTTACAGATTCCATAAATAAGTGAGGTCATACAGTATATGTCATTCTGTATCTGGCTTATTTTACTTAACATAATATCCTCCAGGTTCAATCTTATCACAAATGGTAGGAGTTCTTTCTTTTTTCTGGCTGAACAATATCTCATTGTAAGAAAATAGGAATTGTATGTGACAGTGAATGTGTTAATTGATATGAATGTGGTGACCATTCACAATGCATATGCA
Source organism: Rhinopithecus bieti (assembly GCF_001698545.2). Classification (NCBI taxonomy): domain Eukaryota; kingdom Metazoa; phylum Chordata; class Mammalia; order Primates; family Cercopithecidae; genus Rhinopithecus; species Rhinopithecus bieti. The sequence goes on from NW_016813614.1 coordinate 182,258, forward strand.
CATCTAATAATCACATTGCACATCTTGAATATATATAATTTTTAGTTGTCAATTAAAAAATAAAATAAAACAAGAGAGGAGAGGCCTCAGAATTGAGTCCCAAGCCCTGGGGAACTTCAAATTTCAATGTTAGAAAGATGAGGAGGATCCAGTAATAGAGACTGAGCTGAAGTAATATTGAAATAGAAGAACAGGAGATCTAGAGACCAAGGGAAGAAAGTACTTCAAGAAAAAAGAAGTTCTGTCAAATGGCTTCTCAAGATTAACATATGAACAATTATCCACTGGGTTTGACAATAAGAAATTCACAGGTCACTTTGACAAGAGTGTGACTAGAGTTTTCAGTAGAAGGATGGGGAAGGATGCTTGATTACAGTGGGTCCAAGAGTGAATGGCAGATGAGGGAACAGATATTTCAAAGTATTCTCACAAGCAAAACAAATGGACCCATTGTGAGAGAGATATAAGCCCCACTACCCTACTCTCTCAATGGTAATGATCCAAGAGAGAAAATTGTTGACAAAGAAAAATGAGAAAGTAATGACATGAGTAAAATCTCTGAAAACGCAATAAAAGACATTAAAAATATATAAAGACACATCAATTACTTAAGATAGAATATACTCTTTGTATAAGTCACCTGTGCTTTGGAGTGAGGAAAAAAAAAGCATTATATTTATTTAAAACTAAACCAATGACAAGTAGAGAATTTGCTATTTTGCCCTTAATGAGAAAACCTCTGAAAGTCTGCATTAAATTTTATGTGAATTATCTTTGTTAATGTCTTAAGGTGAATAAAATAACTGTTATAGCTCTAGAAAATTAATTTCCAAAATGGTTATGTTTCTCCCTCTTTGGGTTTTAAAAAATATTTAATTAAGTGGGATGCCTTGTTACTAAAGATAGCTGCACACAGGTAGAATAATGAAACATGGCCCAGAAACTTACTCCCCATTGAATAATGTAACAGCGTATTCAAAAATTAATATTCTGTACTCTCAAGGGTATCTTTCAAATTTCAAAGTGAGACTTTCTGATGTTATTGTAATTGGTATGAAAACTTGAGCAAAGTAGAATTGCTAGTATTATGAAATGAAACATATGTTAAATTATCATAATAAAAGATCAGCTTAGGGCAGGGGGCTGCTTCCTATATGAGAATTTTGTGTAAATGTTTTCACTCTGCCCATGACAAGTCTAAATTTCACTCTCACATTTTCTTTCTTCTCCCACTGCGGCAATGGAAAGCATATGGTATTTTCTCTTTTCTTTTGATATTTTATAATCTTCATTTTGTCACATTTTAGGCATAACAGCAAGTTTATGCCTAAAACTTTCTCTCTTCTAGCTACACATGGATTTCTGTGTTGAAAATCTAGGTAGATGAAGGAACTAATCTGTTTTATTTTTCAAAGAATACTAGTTACACAAACCATGATCATATCTCTGGATTCTTTCAAAGATAATTAATGGAACACCTGTGTTGTCATTACATTGAATCAATACTTAATGAGGTTGCCTCTGGGAGAAAAGACTGATGTTTTAGGCCTAAAAATGACTACTTCTTAATCGTTTCTGTTGCGTTAAGCCTTTTAAACCTAGATTTAAACACTGCATTTTTATTGTCTACAGATGGATTATTATACAATTTATTGTTTTATTTGATATTAGAAAGAAGAGAATAGTAAAAGTAAAAGGGAAATAAATGAAAATAAAGGAAAGAAAAGGAAAGAAGAGGGGAGAGCTACAGGTGGCAGAACAATACCAATTTTGGAAAATACAAAAATGGTTTTAAAATATGGAAAGCTGTTGTTAGGATTAGTGATGGCTTAAAATGCATCGCTAGTCAGCAGCCTTCAAGTAACACATGAAGTTGAATTTGCCACTGAGATAGGAGGTAGAAACATTTATTCATCAACATGCTTCCAACATCCAACCAATTCAAATATCCAAAGGTAGCTGTACTCTTTCCTTAAAAGGATCCTAAGGAATTCCAAAGAAAGCTCTCTTTGTTGTTCCTGCAGGTATGACATCAATTAAAATTTATTTTCTTTGCCAGGAACTATCTCCAATCTCCCACTGTTCCCCAGTGACTGGGATATGCGTCACATTTGACTATGCCTCAATAACTTAATAATTCAAAGTAAGTTATCTTCTTTTGCCTAAATTTTCTCATCTGTAAGATTCACATACTATCAGCTTCTATCTCAAGGAATAATTATAGAGATTAGATTAACTAACAATGAAAAGGTGCTTTAAATTGTATCAAGCACACATTAAGAACTCAACAAATAATTGTTATTAGTCCTAAATAATAAAGAAGAACCACTCCTTCCCATAATCTTTAAGTTCAAAATTGAAATTTTGAATATTAGCTATACTTTATAGCATTTAAAAAAAATATTAACTTACCCTAATATTTGGGTCAGAATTTAGTACTTTTCTTTTTTGTAACTTAACCACTGGAAAATTTAAATCATTTAATAGGCCAACTCAAGTTGGAATTGTATTTTCTTATTTGTTTCACATTAGGGCAGTTTTCTAGGCTCAACAGAGTGCCTGCATTACATTATACAGTCCCAGAAGGCAACCTTAGGCCTTTTCTTAGAAATTTTCATTTACATTTATTAAGACCAAACAGTTGGGTTTGATAAAGGCTTTGGATAATTCTGTTGCAAAAAATATTTTAGATATATATTATTGATGCTTATTTGTTCATTTGATTTTCATGTCAAGATGATTACAATTTTCTCTTTACTCTTGTACTACATTTAAATAGGTAGACGAGGTCCTTTGAAATCTATTTATTCTCAGAATAGCATTTATTTTTCCAAAGCCCCTACCCAACATTTTTTCTCATTTCATTCCTACATTCCTTTCATACTTTCAGTATGAGAAGAGGTATCCTATATGTTGACTACATGAATTATTAAATAAATTTTTAGAAAGGAAAATGAAGGTATACACTGTATACCGTCTCCACATAACACAGAGTCATAAATTTAGGAGCCAATTTGAGGCTAAAAATCCATGAAGAAAGGATAACCATTAACAAATAAATCAATGTCATGTTTGCACTTACATTATTTGTTAAAATCCTAATTTATTAAAATGTTATTGCCTGTCAAAAGAGATAATGCACTTTAAAATCTTTTCAGTTAGGTTTCATCCTCAATCAATATTTACATAGAATACAAATCCTCTAGAAGGAATATTCACCCTAACGAATAGTAATCAGTAACAATAGAGATATATTGAGTACGCCAGATAATTAATTTGCTAATAATTACTTCATTATGAGAGACAGAATAGCATAATGATTAAGAGCCTACGGGCTCTGGACTCAGACTTCTAGTGTTCAAATCTCAATGCCACAGTTGACTGAGTGTGTGACTGCTGGATATAGGCCCCCAAAACTGGCCATAAACAAAATCTCTGCAGCACTGTGACATGTTCATGATAGTCATGATGCCCACACTGAAGGTTGTGGGTTTACGGGAATGAGAGTAAGGAACACCTCGCCCACCCAGGGTGGAAAACTGCTTAAAGGCGTTCTTAAACCACAAACAATAGCATGAGCCATCTGTGCCTTAAGGACATGTTCCTGCTGCACATAACTAGCCAGAGCCCATCCCTTTGTTTCAGCCCATCCCTTTGTTTCCCGTAAGGAATACTTTTAGTTAATCTATAATCTATAGAAACAATGCTTATCACTGGCTTGCTGTCAGTAAATATGTGGGCAAATCACTGTTTGGGGCTGTCAGCTCTGAAGGTTGTGAGTCCCCTGATTTCCCTGCCACATGCTATATTTCTGTGTGTGTCTTTAATTCCTCTAGTGCCATTGGGTTGCAGTCTTCCTGACCGAGCTGGTCTCGGCATGTGACCCTGTTAATTCCTCTATCAAATGAAAATGATAAAGTACCTATGCCTCAGGGAGTTGAGGTCATGATGAAATGAGAAGACATACATTGAATGTCAGCACATAGTAAAGGTCCATCAATAAATACCCATGGTATGTATATATTATATTATAATTATATATATTTATGTGTTTTTACATATATCCACACAACAATATATATATGTGCTGAACCATAAGTAACTGCTGTTTTGGTCAATATCCTCAAGTATTGTCAATTTATAAGTTTCAATATCAAAACATACACAGTGAATCTAGAGGAACTTCAAAAGAAACCACATAAAAATCAGCAACAGGAACATTTTTTTCCACAGAACCTTTTTCAGAAAGATAAATGATTTTAGAAAAAATACTTCTACAGTATATATTATGGAATGAGCACAGATTTGTCCCATCACTCATACTTAATTATCAGTAATATACAATAAAATTCATTATGAGGCACTTTATGAATTTGATGAACTGTAACCCATCAGATATTTAAAATATGTGTAGAATGAAGTGCTTTCCCTTGTACTTAAGTTTTTGAAAAAATTACAATCTACTCAGAAAAATATTTTAACACTAAGCATTCTTAAAGAATTTGTGGTATCAATAAACTCTCACACATCCGTGAAGTATGTGCATATAGATTGTGTTAATGGTAACAGAAGTTATTGAATTGTGAATTTTGATTAAAAGATTGATTCAACAGATCTATTTTAATGTTAGTCATGAATCAGGCACAATGTCAGACTCTAGGGAGATAATGATGGTGAGACATGGAGGGTCTCTGGTCTCAAACACACATATCACTGGAACTACTGAAATTCACTTATTACTGCAATGCCAGCAACACAGAGAATTGAAAATTCCTCAAATACGAAAACACAAATTCTTTTTCTCATTCGAATGAGCATTTAATGGGGCCAAGGTTGTTGATAGTTCCAAAAATAGAGTATAAATAGTTCTTATGGGGAAGAGTATCCCTCTTCATTTATGAGTCACATCACATATTAGCAACCAAAAAATTTCTCATTTGATTTGAAGGGTTAGATAACTAACAAGATTGGAAAATGGAAGGTAAATCACAAATCTACTTAAAGAATTCACTTATATAACAGCTAACTTTTAGCATCTTATTCCATAATAAAGTTTCCAAATTAAAAAAAAACAAACATTGATAAAAATTCAAAAGATGATATTCACTCCATGTGACATATATAATTAATCATTTCCACTATGTGACCATAATACAGGTAAAGAGCAAGTATATTGAAAGGCATTTGACTATCTGAGTTTAAAAGTTGCTCCCCAGTATCAAATTTACAGCCAAAAATGCATGTGTGTACATCTGTCATATGTACATTAACAAAGCTGTACATAAAAATGTTTTAAGAGAAAACAACTACGACATTTTCAGTGTTAGCATCATAAAACCTTAATGAATTTTTTATGACTGAAAGACTGCAGAGGTTTGGAATACAAATTAGAAGTCTTATAAAAGGTTGAAAATGTCTCTTAATCCAATCATTGAACCACTGGGAAAAAAGATGAAGATAGGGGAAAGGAGTCAACTTTCCTAAATTCAACAGAAACATTTCCCTAAATTAAATTGCCAGAATACTTTGTAAGTGGTCATTTCCTAATTTTTCCCACTGACAATTGGAGAATTCTTTAGAGAAATATGTATTTCACAAAATAACATTGTTAAAAACAAAAAACACAGGTGACAGGGCAAACCCAACATGTCAGTTAAACCAAATAATCTGAATGTTTGTGAAATAATAAAAATGACTGAGAAACCCAAAACACTATAATGATAATGTACATTATACTTATCTTGTCAATATGAGCAGATGTTAAGTTGGATTGTCATAGTTAGGTCTGTTAAAATCCACACTCAAGTCTGAGGACAAAAACATAGATTGTTATTGTTTAAAACTTCTATTTCTTTTAATAAATCTAACTACTGTTTGAAATCATGTAAATATTCAATAGCAGGAATCGAATATCAAAGTCCTATTAAGTTTACTTTTCTAAATTTAAAAAAGATTAAACTGCACAGATTGTTTTAATAAAATGGAACATTTGGCCAAAATTTAGAGAAAGTAAAACAGATTTTATAATATTGGTTTAGACAGAGATATCTTATGGGCTTGATAAATAATTTCATATCCTTGCTTCCTTGCTTCCCTCCTTGGAATAATTTAGGGAGACTTAACTTTCTAGCTTTCGCAAAGACAAAGAATGTTGAATGAGTCTACTGCATGATGTCATGTGTTTTTCAGTGAAACTACTGAACCATTTCTATTTAAAGGTAATCAACTTAATTCAATATTATAATGGAGAAAAAATAATTGCAGTTTTTGCCATTACTTTTAATGCAACAACCTAATATTTTCACCTTTTAGTCTCCATAACCACTACCTAAAACTTTCAGTTTTTCCATGAACCAATAAAGTTTGAAGTTCTTCCATGTCGACATAAAGTTAAACATCACATTATACTGCAGTTGTATCTCAGTTCTTATGAGTCATTCTTCGAATTTGCACACGATTTCTACTATAATGAATTATCAAATTGTATTGGCTTTGAGTATCTAAACTTAATTATATTAATATTTATATAGTCATTTCCTGGCCCATGTCAAAAATTTGATTGAAAATTACTTGTATCATTCATAGTGAGAGTTTAAAGTCTAGACTGGAAAGTATATCCCTAATATATTTTATCTTCTTTCTAAAACATCCTCAAACCCCAGATTAGACTGATCAGGCAACTTGCTATTTAAAAAAAAAAAAAAAAAAATTCCACTATTTTGCCTTCTGAATGAAGATTAATTAATTTAGAGATTAGAATGTGGTCCACTGCAATCTATTAATGCTTCTTTATCATTCATGCTGATTAAAATGTTCTGCATATACACAAAGTCGTAAAGTCTTTTTTACTACCCAGAATGGCTTTAGAAGGTGAAGCGAGCTTCTAAGAATATATGTCTTGATGAGAAGTTGGAATGAAAGACAATAAAATTTCTACACATGAGACAGGATAAAGGGTATCAGTCTATTAAGGCTTCTTGATCATTCATGCTGATTAAAATGTTCCACATATATATGAAGTCGTAAAGTCATCTTTACTACCCAGAATGGCTTTTAGAAAGTGAAGTGACTTTCTAAGAATATATGTCTTGATGGTAGCTTAGAATAAAAGAAAATAAAACTTCTACATATGAGACAGGATAAAGATTATACTGCTCCTTAAAGTGTATGGAAAGTTGGAGAAGGTATCCTAAAAATGGAGTGTAGAAATGAGACAGGGATCATATGGAAGATGTAAGTGCCCATGTGACTAGAGATAATTGGCATTCAACAGACACATGAAAAAATGCTCATCATCACTTGCCATCAGATAAATGCAAATCAAAACCACAATGAGATACCATCTCACATCAGTTAGAATGGTGATCATTAAAAGTCAGGAAACAACAGGTGCTGAAGAGGATGTGGAGAAATAGGAACACTTTTACACTGTTTCTGGGACTGTAAACTAGTTCAACTGTTGTGGAAAACAGTATGGCGATTCCTCAAGGATCTAGAACTAGAAATACCATTTGACCCAGTCATCCCATTACTGCGTATATACCCAAAGGATTATAAATCATACTGTTATGAAGGCACATGCACACATATGTTTATTGCAGCACTATTCACAATAGCAAAGACTTGGAATCAACCCAAATGTCCATCAGTGACAAACTGGATTAAGAAAATGTGGCACATATACATCATGGAATACTATGCAGCCCTAGAAAAGGATGAATTCGTGTCCTTTGTAAGGACATGGATGCAGCTGGAAGCCATCATTCTCAGCAAACTATTGCAAGAACAGAAAACCAAACACCGCATGTTCTCACTCATAGGTGGGAATTGAACAATGAGATCACTTGGACACAGGAAGGGGAACATTACACACTGGGGCCTATTGTGGGGAGCGGAGTGGGGGAGGGATAGCATTAGGAGATATACCTAATGTAAACGACGAGTTAATGGGTGCAGCACACTAACATGGCACATGTATACATATGCAACAAACCTGCACATTGTGCACATGTACCCTAGAACTTAAAGCATAATTTAAAAAAAAAAGAGAGATAATTGGCAAATAAAAGATTGTTTCTTAATGTTACACACAGCGGGGTGTGAATATAAGCCTTTCCTGTGCTTGTTCCTAACATTTGGGTAAATCACCTCTATGAGAAAATACTTTTTAATTTTAATTTCTCTCTTTCTGTCTCCTCCCTCCTTTCTTCCTTCTTTCCTCCCTCTGTCCCTCCTCC
>NW_016813614.1:192509-209908 GCF_001698545.2 Rhinopithecus bieti
CAGTTAGAATGGTGATCATTAAAAAGTCAGGAAACAACAGGTGCTGAAGAGGATGTGGAGAAATAGGAACACTTTTACACTGTTTCTGGGACTGTAAACTAGTTCAACTGTTGTGGAAAACAGTATGGCGATTCCTCAAGGATCTAGAACTAGAAATACCATTTGACCCAGTCATCCCATTACTGCGTATATACCCAAAGGATTATAAATCATACTGTTATGAAGACACATGCACACGTATGTTTATTGCAGCACTATTCACAATAGCAAAGACTTGGAACCAACCCAAATGTCCATCAGTGACAAACTGGATTAAGAAAATGTGGCACATATACATCATGGAATACTATGCAGCCCTAGAAAAGGATGAATTCGTGTCCTTTGTAAGGACATGGATGCAGCTGGAAGCCATCATTCTCAGCAAACTATTGCAAGAACAGAAAACCAAACACCGCATGTTCTCACTCATAGGTGGGAATTGAACAATGAGATCACTTGGACACAGGAAGGGGAACATTACACACTGGGGCCTATTGTGGGGAGCGGAGTGGGGAGGGATAGCATTAGGAGATATACCTAATGTAAACGACGAGTTAATGGGTGCAGCACACTAACATGGCACATGTATACATATGCAACAAACCTGCACATTGTGCACATGTACCCTAGAACTTAAAGCATAATTTAAAAAAAAAAGAGAGATAATTGGCAAATAAAAGATTGTTTCTTAATGTTACACACAGCGGGGTGTGAATATAAGCCTTTCCTGTGCTTGTTCCTAACATTTGGGTAAATCACCTCTATGAGAAAATACTTTTAATTTTAATTTCTCTCTTTCTGTCTCCTCCCTCCTTTCTTCCTTCTTTCCTCCCTCTGTCCCTCCTCCCTCTCTCCTTTTTTTTTTTTTTATGTGAGAATCAAAAAACAGATAATGTAATGTACTCATAGAAGGCATAAAAGTGGAAACAGAGTGATCAAAAGTCTTCGAGAATTTCTAAAGCTTTAGGAGGAGAAAGTTTTTAGTCATCTATAAACTGTACAAATGAGGACACAAACTGACTTCAGGCTTACATGTCTAAACTAGAAGAAGTTGAAATAAGGTTTAATCAAAGCTAAGAATCTACTAAAATACAAATTATAATCTTAAAATGTAAATGCAACAGCTTCTTTATGATGTCTTACCAGCTTTTTATTTCTTGTACATTGTGGTGGGACAAACTGGTTCTAATAAGTGGCAGCTGTTCCACTTTGCATGTCCATTTGAGGGGCAATAATTAGAGAGGTCCAAATGCCAGTCTATGGAGAATGCTCTCAGCAAAAGGTATGGTAGTATAAAAAGAGTGATGGGAAGAAAATAGGAACAATGCTGCCACATAAAGCTTCCAACAGAAAAGCAGAACAACGTTTCAGAAGACATTAATTAACAAATTGGCATCACTGTAGCAAATTGAACTTGATAAAAATATGGTTTCTTATTTCATGAGAGTCAGTAAATATTTCAGGGTGGTTCCTTCCATGGTCCCAAAAGAGTGGCATCCCAAGGGTGGTTTCATAGAAGCCATCTGACCTGGTGCAGGCAAAAAAGCAGATACATTGTCTGTAGACAATCTAAAACAGTAAGAAAACCATATAAAAGTCAGTCTTTTTATTACTGTATCTTCATGTATGGATTATTCTAGACAATTTTCATAATAAGATACTCCTCCCTGAAAACACTTTTCATTCAACTAAGTTCTAAACAATTGCTACAGTTTTCACCAAGTTTTATTAATTATGTGTATGCTTCAAATTAATACATTTATGCTATGTACCCTTTAATAATGTATTCTACATGGAAATTAATACAGAGAATTCTAAGTTATATAGTTGGCCTCTGACCCGTGTGGATGCAACTATATGTATTCCTTTTTAAAATAATTATCTAAGGATTCAGAATTGTTCAGATTTGCTTAGGACATTATTTTGGGCTTTATCGCTTGTGGTAATACATATTCTTTAGTTTAAACAGTAGATTCCAAATAAATAATGGCACAATAATTATGAAAGTAAAGTAACCAATCTTGAATCACTTGAACTCTATCATTCTATATAAGTAGTTGGTATTTTGTGTGTATTTTAAAATTTTTTGAACAGTAAAACCAAGTGAGAACTGCAAGATGTCATATTTTTGTTTGGTAAGTGCAAATTTTATTTCATACATTAGCTATTTTACTCAATTTAAATAAACTTCACATTTAATATTCTCTCAAGATATTTGTTTTAACATTAAATAATGAATTGAGAAAGTATAATTACTGATTATTTCTTGAGACTTACTGAAAATAATTTTGTCACAGAATGGGAGTGTTTAAAAAATGATCTTCATCAATGTTTTAAGTACTCTATGTACACCACTAAGAGATTTGGTCCAAATCCCAGCCTAGCTACTTAACTCTGTGACATTGCGCAAGAGATGAAGTTTCTCTAAGTGTAATTTGGAAATAAAACATTCCGATTTAATTACATTATTCTGAATATTAAATGAGTTATTACAGGTAGTTAGAACAGTATCTGGAAAATATTAGGTCACTGATAAATGTCCAAAGTTACTAATATTCATGCTAGAAGATATGACAGACCATCACCTCCTAAAATGAGTACCTCAAATTAATAAGCCTATTAAATATTCAAAGGAAAGAAGATTATAGTAAAATCCCAAATAAGACAAAACAAATAAAAGAAAATACCTTTATATAAAATCCCAAGCTTTGATAATTATAATTTATATTAGTATATAAAGGACTCCATGGCAAGGAAATCTTTTACTTTTGTTTAATCTTATTTTTCACTTATCTAGGCCATGAGTTCCTTTTTCAGGAGTATTTCTTGAAAAGAAACACTAACAGTACACTAACAGTGTTAAAAAAGAAACAGTTTAACTAATAGCGTTAGAAAACAAGCAGTACACTAACTGTTGGTACACTGCAAAAAACAGATCCACAGAGTAAATCATTCATTCATTCATTCATTCATTCATTCATTCATTCAATAAAAGTTTACTAAACAACAACCAAAGAACCAATTATATCAGGCTACAAACAATCCACAGGGGAATTAGACCTCTGTTTTCCCTCAATAATTAATTAATAACTAATTAGTAATGAACATTATGGAGCACTTACTCACATAAAATGTTTCCTAAACATTTTACGTGCATCATTATTTTTTAACTCTTACTTCAATCCTATGTAGAAATAGTAAGAACCATTTTTAAAGATAAAGAAACTGAGTTTTGTAATCATCCAACCAGTAACTTGTGGAATTGGAATTTGGACCAAGATATTCCTGACACCAAAATCTGGGTTCTCACTATACTGCTATATTCTTAAGTAAATTTTACTCCATTCCTAAAGAAGCTTACTGTCTGGAAATAACAATAAGTTTATACAGAAAGTTACAAGGATTGCATTAAATTTTCTCTTGTTGCCTTGCCTTCTGGAAAGCTCAGGGCTAAGGAATGTGATTGGTTTAATAGCTTATTTTAGTCTTGGGTTCCTGACACAGTTACCTACACTCCGTTTTTCATCACTTTTGGCTTTCTCTTCTATTTTTGTTTAAATGTTTGATTTATCAAGAGTCTTTTACACAGGCATATAAATTACGCCAAATCCATTGAGGAGGCAATAGCTGGAAATCTTAGGAAAGAAATCCAGATATATAGTAACTATATGTATCAACATGAATCTTTCACTCATAATACTGTATTATGTAACCAAATTATTCTCCACACAATATGTTCCCAATGGATGTCAGGGTTTCTTGCTTTTTTCCATTTATCTTTTCCTAACTCCACTTTCTGTCTATTCTTGTGACAGGAAAAGAAAAACAGCTATCAAGTGCTCCTAATAGGATAGCAATGCCTATTAAAAGTCAGAATATTAATATAGTAGAATGGTAATTACTTTCATATTGCTTAAAAGGGCAATGGTGAAAAATGAAGGTGGCAGCACATTTGTAGACATGATGATGAAATAATTTAGAAACTGTAGAAGAAACAGCCAATAGTCATTGACTCTCTGGCCTTATCCTGGTGAGTCATCCAGACATGCTTTAAAATGTTGTAGACTTGGAAAACACATCACACTTACATTGATCAACAGTATTCAAGTTGTAATGAATAGTATCTAAAATCAGAAATGATGAGAGTATCAGTGACCTGTTTCACAGCCAGGCCAAGACCTCATCTCTGTTCTCATCCTTTCTGACCTCTCAACCATGACTCAAAGAGTTGAACTCCCAGTCTCCATTACTCCTCAGATATCGAGAGGACTGACTCCACTGGCAACCAAAACCTTCTGCATGCTTTTCCCAATATTTTCTCTATTGATATGCTGTGATTGCCAGGTTATCTCCTTTCGATTTTTATTTCTTGCACTCTTAAATCAGAGAAGGCTTTTCTCTTAGGGCCTGCCAGGAGAGGCACTTAGTGGAAACAGCACAAGCTTTGGAATCAAATAATTTTGGATGTTAGTTCCCATTATATATCAGCATTGTGGCTTGGGATAAATTGGGTGCACCTTTATACCTCACTTTTATGCATAAAATGGAGATAGTCATATTTGCATAAATGTGTGTGCATTATCTATAGTTGCCATAACAATCACCATAAACTTAGCAACTTCAACAAAATTCATTTATTATTTCACCGTTTTAGTGAGTCAGAAGTTCAGGCACCATGTGGTTCAACAAAGTTCTCTGTGTAAAGTCTCATAAGGGTGAAACCAAGGTGTTGCACATCCTGTATTCTGTATTGGAAGCTGGGGGAGACCTGCTTCCCAGTTCATTCAGGAGGCTAACAGAATTCAGTTCCTGTCCATGCTTTCAACTTGGTCCCTTCTATCTTCAAGCCAGCCATGGTGCTTGGAGTCCCTGTGCTTCAAGTGTCTCTGATTTCTTCTTCTGCCTTCAGCAGAGAGAAAGATCTGCTCTTAAGTGCTTATATGATTACACTGGGTCCACCAGGATAATCCGAGATAATCTTTGTATTATATAGTCAATTCATTAGTAATTTTAATTATATCTAGAAAGTCCCTTTTTGCCACATACATAGCATATTCATGAGCATGATTCCCAGGAAACAAACGTCCTGGGGAACAAAATTCTGCCGACCACAAAGGATTAGTGTGAGGATCAAGTAAGTAAACACATGTGCAGGGTGCAGGGTTTTTATGGTGTCAGTCAGATTTTGAACACATCCTATATAAATACTTATCTTTTCTTCACTCACACCACACTATATACATATATACCCACACATGCTTTTCTTAACTTTGATATGTTGGCTTGTGTCTCATCTTTAAAGATTAGATAGATTCACTAAGATGAAATGCAACTTTTCTATTTTGATCTCATTTATACAGGTATTAATGAATTAAAACCCAACCAAACAAAATGTTTACTTTAGTATTTTCCTTGATTTTTTTATGATCAAGTTATAGCCTAAATCCTTGGCTTCTCATTTAACCAAAGAGTAACAGAGGTCTTGGAAATTTTCAGTCATCTTGGAGAAGACACTATGAAATTTATATAATTCCTAATCTAAGTAATTTACAGTAGACAGAAAATGCTAGGGAAAAGCTTTCTTTTGCCTTTTGAGGAACTAAGAAATTACAAAGAGCATGCCAAGGTCAAAGCGCACCTGTTTTAGGCCTGAATTAAACAGAGAGAATCATCTAATTTTTTCCCAATCAAATGATAAAAAATAAAAGCCCCAGAAGCTTTTTGAAACAGGTAGGAGCCACTGGACAATATACAATTCATACTGCTACCCTCTGGGTATCTTTTCCATCAGGAGATTCAAGTTTTAAAGTAATTGGTAATTTTTTCCCTCTCCCCAAACACTCAGCTTTTCTATCACTGTCAAGAGCTGCATCCTTTTCTCAAATTTAAAACCATTCAAGTACTCGAACTTCAGGGATGGCAATTATTAATTTCACTACTAAGGCTTGAGAAAACAAGCTGCTCCAGAGTGAAGAAGGACTTTATGCCTCCATTGTATACTCTCCCTCACAACTACCCTAGGCTAAGGACACTATCACAGGGAATCAAACTGTGAAAGAGGACAGATGCATGTATATGCAGCTCTTCTCCTACCTAACCAGTACAATAGCAATGTTTCCCTTTCTGCACTCTAAAAGTTTCTCTGTACCATACACATTCTTTTCATTATGATCCTGTAGCCAAATCTAGATAAAATCTAGATAAAATGCTTGCAACCCACTATTGAGATGGTATTCTTGGTTGTCTGCTTGGGTTCCTTTGCTTTATGTGTATCATTTCAGAATGAGTTTAAATTGAGAGAAAAAGGAAGTATGGTGGTAATGTTTCACTAGTAGTGACATGAAATGTGAGCTGGTATACCTAGAGGTAGCTTAGAGGAGAGATACATCTCTTTGATCTCTATAAGAAAAGAGCCATTTTATAAAATGATAGAACTTCAGAGATTCATGATTTTATAAAATTGATAGAAAATTTTTTTATTTTATATTTTTTATATTCTATTAAAATAGAAAATATTTTATAAAATGATAGAACTCCTAGATAGAGGTAGGAGATTCAAAATTCCTGAATCCAGCTATCTGACTTTAAAAATGAGTAAGTTGAAGACAAGAGAAGTGAAGGAATTCGCTGAAAGTGGTATGACTTAATCAAGGCTAGTGAGGATTAGCACAATGAGAGCCAGTCTGAAGTCACTACATTACATGCCCCAACTCCTTCAAAACTATGCAAAACTCTGTCACTTGTAAAATAGTCTCCATTTATCTGTACCCAACTAAAATAAAGCTGATCACATTCACATTCCTGGTTGTTGAGTCTCATTTACTGATTGCAAAAGAGTAAAATTTATGGATCACTTTTAAATATCAAATACAACTCAATGGCTTCTATTTCATAAAGTATACATATTTTCCTACACAGACTTAGAAGAAATACATGTCCTGCTTTCTCCCTTGCACATATTAAGTTATACACGACTAAATTATCAGAGATACTTGCTTCCAACAAATTCTTCTGGACACTACTCTGAACAAACTGAAGTGTACACTCATTAAATACTGGGGTCTGACTGATAAGAGTTTTCTGTGAGCCTTTTGTCTAATGATATTAAGACAGAGTTCCCAATTTGTACTTGTGGTGATTTACTGTTCCTGTTCCAGCCATAATGATGGAAAATGTTTTTCCACTATCATTTAATTAGCCAAGCAATCCTACTAGAAATTAGTCTTGAGAATGTACCAGCAGAGAATAGATTGAGAGCAGCTCTAAAGAACTTTGCACCAAGATGAGACAACTTTAGTAGCATGGCACTGGTATTAAACACTATCAATAACAGGAGTAATCCTTTCCCATAAAAGGATTAGAACCAGAGGTGCTCAGCTTTTTGGGGCTTGTATTACCTCTCTGTGTAATGAAGAGGCAGGTCTAGCATATTTGAAATATTATTTCTAGTTGTAGGACTCTATTTCATTCCCAAAAGGATGGCCTAAATGAGTGGCCCTGAGGATAAATAGCCTTTTAATAAATATTCTAAAATAAATGTAAAGTTATCCTAAAGCAAAAAAGAAAATCTAGCTTAACTACATATGGCCAGTAACAGTCCCATGCATTCAGCAAAATACAGGCATACCTTGTCTTACTGTGCTTTACTTTATTGCACTTCATAGATGTTGTATTTTTTTACACATTGAAGGTTCGTGGCAACCTTGCATCAAGCAAAACTACCAGTGCCATTCTCCCAATAGTACATCATCACTTTGTGTTTCTGTGTCACATTTTCGTCATTCTCACATTATTTCAAACATTCTTATTAATATTACACCTGTTATAATGATCTGTGCTCAGTGACCTTTGATGTTACTATTGTAATTATTTCGAGGCATTACCAACCACACCCATCAACGATGATAAACTTAATTGGTAGATGTTATGTGTGTTCGCCGTCTCTCTCCCTCCCCATGAGCCTCCCCATTCTTGAGGGACAACAATATTGAAATTAGGCTCATTAATAACCCTACAATGTCCTCTAAGTGTACAAGTGAAAGGAAGTCGTGTGTCTCTCACTTCAAATCAAAAGCTAGAAATGATTAAGCTTAATAAGAAAAACATGTTGAAAGGTGAGACAGGCCAAAATCTCAACCTCTTGCACCAAACAGCCCCAGTTGTGGATGCAAAGGAAAAGTTCTTGAAGGAAAGTAAAAGTGCTAAGCCAGTGAACATGAGTGAAAAGAAAGAAAAGAGCCTTATTTTGATATAAGGGCAGTTTTAATGATCTAGATAGAAGATGAAACCAGTCACAACATTCCATTCAGCCAAAGTCTAATCCACAGAAAGGCCCTAAATCTCTTCAATTCTATGAAGGCTGAGAGAGGTTAGAAAGCTGCAGAAGAAAAGTTTGAAGCTAGCAGAGTTTGGTGCATGAGGTTTAAGGAAAGAAACTATTTCTGTAACAGAAAAAGCTAAAGTGAGGCAGCAAATGCTAATGTAGAAGCTGCAGCAAGTCATTCAGATACCCAGCTAAGATAATCGAGGAAGGTGGCTACAGAAACAACACATTTTATTATTATTCTTTTCTTTTCTTTTCTTTTTTTTTTTTTTTGAGACAGAGTCTTGCTCTGTCACCCAAGCTGGAGTGCAATCTCAGCTCACTGCAACTTCCACCTCCCAGGTTCAAGATATTCTCCTGCTTCAGCCTCCCAAGTAGTTGGGATTACAGGCACATGCCACCATGCCTGGCTAATTTTTGTATTTTTAGTAGAGACAAGGTTTTGCCATGTTGGCCAGACTGGTCTCAAACTCCTGACCTCAGGTGATCTGCTCACTGTGGCCTCCCAAACTGCTGTGATTATAAGCATGAGTCATCATGCCTGACCCAGATTTTCAATGTGAATAAAATGGTGGAAGATGCCTCTGAGACTTTCATAGCTAGAGAGGTGAAGTCAATGACTGGCTTCCAATCATTAAAGGACAGGTTGACTCTCTTGTTAGGGTCTAATGAAGCTTATGACTTTAAGTTAAAGTCAACGGTTATATACTATTCCAAAAGTCCTCGGGACCTTCTAGGGCCCTTAAGAATTATTCTAAGTCTACTTTGCCTGTGATCTATAAATGAAACAAGAAATCCTAGATGACAACACATCTGTTTACAGCATGGCTTACTATTCTAAGCCCACTACTGAGACCTACTACATAGAAAAAAAGATTCCTTTCAAAATATTATTGCTTGATGACATGATTGTACATTTAGAAAACTGCAACATCTCAGCCCAAAATCTCCTTAAGCTGATGAGCAACTTCAGCAAAGTCTCAGGATACAAAATCAATGTGCAACAATCATAAGCATTCCTATACACTAATAACTATACACTAATAACAGACAAACAGCCAAATCATGAGTGAACTTCTCTTCACAATTGCTACTAAGAGAATAAAATACCTAGGAATACAAATTGCAAGGAATGTGAGGACCTCTTCAAGGAGAACTATAGAACACTGCCCAAGGAAATAAAAGAGGACACAAACATTTGGAAAAACATTCCATGCTCATGGACAGGAAGAATCAATATCGTGAAAATTATCTTACTGCCCAAAGTAATTTATAGATTCAATGCTATCCCCATCAAGCTACAACTGACTTTCTTCACAGAATTGGAAAAAACTACTTTAAACTTCATATGGAGCCAAAATAGAGCCCGCATAGCCAAGACAATCCTGGGCAAGAAGAACAAAGCTGAAGGCATCATGTTACCTGACTTCAAAGTTTACTACAAGGGTACAGTAACCAAAACAGCATGGTACTGGTACCAAAACAGATATATAGACCAACGGAACAGAATGGAGGCCTCAGAAATAACACCATATCTACAACCATCTGATCTTTGACAAACCTGACACACATAAGCAATGAGGAAAAGATTCCCTATTTAATAAATGGTGTTGGGAAAACTGGCTACCCATATGTAGAAAACTGAAACTGGACCCTTTCCTTACACCTTATGCAAAAATCAACTCAAGAAGGATCAAAGACTTAAATGTAAGACCAAGGACCATAAAAATCCTAGAAGAAAACCTGGGCAATACCATTCAGGACATAGGCATTGGCAAAGACTTCATGTCTAAAACACCAAAAGCAATGGTAACAAAGCCAAAATTGACAAATGGGATCTAATTAAACTAAAGAGCTTCTGCACAGCAAAAGACACTATCATCAGAGTAAACAGGCAAGCTACAGAATGGGAGAACATTTTTGCAATCTATCCATCTGACAAAGGACTAATATCCAGAGTCTGCAAAGAACTTAAATTTACAAGAAAAAAAGCAAACAGTCTCATCAAAAAATGGGCAAAGGTTATGAACAGACACTTCTCAAAATAAGACATTTATGCAGCCAACAGACATATGAAAAAATGCTCATCATCATTGGTCATTAGAGAAATGCAAATCAAAACCACAATGAGATACCATCTCACACCAGTTAGAATGGCAATCATTAAAAAGTCAGGAAACAACAGATGATGCAGAGGTTGTGGAAAAATAGGAATGCTTTTACACTGTTGGTGGGAGTGTAAATTAGTTCAACCACTGTGGAAGACAGTGTGGCGATTCCTCAAGGATCTAGAACCAGAAATAACATTTGATCCAGCAATCCCATTACTGGGCATATGCCCAAAGGATTATAAATCATTCTATGATAAAGACACATATACACATATGTTTATTGCAGCTTTATTCACAATAGCAAGGACTTGGAACCAACCCAAATGACCATCAATGATAGACTAGATTAAGCAAATGTGGCACATATACACCATGGAATACTAGGCAGCCATAAAATAGGATGAGTTCATGTCCTTTGCAGGGACATGGATGAAGCTGGAAACCACCATTCTCAGCAAACTATCACAAGATCAGAAAACCAAACACCACATGTTCTCACTCATAAGTGGGAGCTGAACAATAAGAACACATGGACACAGGGAGGGGAACCTCACATACTGAGGCCTGTGGGGGTAGGGGTCTAGGGGAGGGATAACATTAGGAGAAATAGAAATGTAGGTGATGGGATGATGGGAGCAGCAAACTACCATGGCACATGTATACCTATGTAACAAAACTGCAGTTCTGCACATGTAACCCAGTACTTAAATTATAACAAAAAGTTTTATTACTGCTTATCGACATTGCACTTAGTTACTCAAGAGCTCTGATTGAGGTGTATAAGATTAGTGTTGTTTTCCTGCCTGCTAATACAACATCCATTCTGCAGTCCATAGATCAAGGAGTAATTCTGATTTTCAAGTCTTCTTATTTAAGAAATACTTTTCATAAGATTACAGCTGGTAAAGATAATGATTCCTCTGATGGATTCCTCTTATGGTAAAGTAAACTGAAAACTTGGAAAAGATTCAACATTCTATATGTCATTATGAATATTTGTTATTCATGAGAGAAGAACAAAATATTAACAGGAGTTAATATTAAAAGATTAAATAAATTTTAATAGATTAAGTAAGTTAACAGGAGTTAAATTAAAAGATTAACAGGAGTTTGAAAGAAAGCTGATTCCAACCCTTATCTTATCTCAGTGGTCACATCTCAATCTCCTTTGAAGATTCTTTCTCTTTACTCCAAAAACTTCTTAATATTCTAGTGGTTTCTCTCAGTTCTGGGGCACTTCCCATTTTTATCCATATTAACTTTATTGGTAACTGTAGAAAGTTTAATGACTTTAAATACCGAGTATATTTCAACAATTCAAAAAATTTTATCTAGGCTCAGTCTGCTAAACTCCAGGCTCATATATCCAATACTTAGATTATCATAAATTCAGTATGTCTGAAAATACATTCCTAATCTTCCCTTCTAAATCGACCCCAAATTTAGTGTCTCTCATTATAATTTATGGCAACATTTTCTAATTGCTCAGGGGAAAAACTTTGGAGTACTGTTTAAACCCTTTATATCACAATATATTTTCCAGGAATTGCTGTTGCCTCTACCTTCAAAATGGATCCATAATTGACTACTTTTCCCCATCTCCAGTACTGCCACCACCTTGTTTCTCACTTATACAAATGCAATAGTTTCCTAACAGATAAGAAAGCCCAGTGTAGCTGGGCATGTGGACAAAGAGGAAGAGGTAATACCAAAGAAAAGGGCCAATAACAGATTTTTAAAAAGGTTTTTAGATAAAGGTAAGAAGCTTGATTTTATGCCACTGGGATAACGAACCTACTGGAGTGTTTTACACAGGGAAGTGATGTGATCTTATCTGTGTTTTAAGAAAGATAACTTTGCTCCTGCAAAGAGGATGGATGGTTTAAGGGTAAGGATGCCAAAAAGAGAGGGATTGAATAGGAGGTATTGCCATAGACCAGAGAAAGATGATGATGAAAGTGGATATGGAGGGCAGATTCAGGATGGAAGTAGATAACAGAGGATTTGTTGATTGAGTGACTGAGGGAAAGTGAAAGAAAGAGAAATTAATGTAACTATTGGGTTTTTAGGTTAAGCAACCTAGCAGATGGTGTTATTATTTACTAAGTTAAGGAGATTCATTAACTGTAGTTTCATAGCATTTTCAAGTATATAGCAGAAAGACTATTCTAATTTAAATATCCTATAGATATAAACCACATAAACTTCCATGAGTTCATTAAAATTGAGAATTTAGAGGCTGGTTGTGGTGGCTCATGTCTATAATCCCAGCACTTTGGGAGACCGAAGGAGGAGGAATGCTTGAGCCCATGAGTTCAAGACCAGCCTGGACAAAAATAGTGAAACCTCATCTCAAAAATAAACAAATAAATAAATATTAAATCAATTTGAGAATGTAGGAATTATTTTCATACATGTAATACTGTTTCTGTGCTATAAAATGAATTATTTAAGCATATCTTGATCATGTTTAAAGTAAATTATTTAAGCATATGTTGATTATGTTTAAAGATCATGTTTACAAACTTAAAGTAATAGAATTGAAAGTGTCTATAATGTTAAACATTTCACAAATATTTGGCTAACCTATGTGGTAACAATTCCAGGAAAAGGAAATTTACCTACCCCAAGGACTCTAGCACCAAACTCAATTTTTAAACCTATCTAATAATTAAAACACTCATCCTTACATTAGGCCAAAACCTACCTCCTNAGGATCTAGAACCAGAAATAACATTTGATCCAGCAATCCCATTACTGGGCATATGCCCAAAGGATTATAAATCATTCTATGATAAAGACACATATACACATATGTTTATTGCAGCTTTATTCACAATAGCAAGGACTTGGAACCAACCCAAATGACCATCAATGATAGACTAGATTAAGCAAATGTGGCACATATACACCATGGAATACTAGGCAGCCATAAAATAGGATGAGTTCATGTCCTTTGCAGGGACATGGATGAAGCTGGAAACCACCATTCTCAGCAAACTATCACAAGATCAGAAAACCAAACACCACATGTTCTCACTCATAAGTGGGAGCTGAACAATAAGAACACATGGACACAGGGAGGGGAACCTCACATACTGAGGCCTGTGGGGTAGGGGTCTAGGGGAGGGATAACATTAGGAGAAATAGAAATGTAGGTGATGGGATGATGGGAGCAGCAAACTACCATGGCACATGTATACCTATGTAACAAAACTGCAGTTCTGCACATGTAACCCAGTACTTAAATTATAACAAAAGTTTTATTACTGCTTATCGACATTGCACTTAGTTACTCAAGAGCTCTGATTGAGGTGTATAAGATTAGTGTTGTTTTCCTGCCTGCTAATACAACATCCATTCTGCAGTCCATAGATCAAGGAGTAATTCTGATTTTCAAGTCTTCTTATTTAAGAAATACTTTTCATAAGATTACAGCTGGTAAAGATAATGATTCCTCTGATGGATTCCTCTTATGGTAAAGTAAACTGAAAACTTGGAAAAGATTCAACATTCTATATGTCATTATGAATATTTGTTATTCATGAGAGAAGAACAAAATATTAACAGGAGTTAATATTAAAAGATTAAATAAATTTTAATAGATTAAGTAAGTTAACAGGAGTTAAATTAAAAGATTAACAGGAGTTTGAAAGAAAGCTGATTCCAACCCTTATCTTATCTCAGTGGTCACATCTCAATCTCCTTTGAAGATTCTTTCTCTTTACTCCAAAACTTCTTAATATTCTAGTGGTTTCTCTCAGTTCTGGGGCACTTCCCATTTTATCCATATTAACTTTATTGGTAACTGTAGAAAGTTTAATGACTTTAAATACCGAGTATATTTCAACAATTCAAAAAATTTTATCTAGGCTCAGTCTGCTAAACTCCAGGCTCATATATCCAATACTTAGATTATCATAAATTCAGTATGTCTGAAAATACATTCCTAATCTTCCCTTCTAAATCGACCCCAAATTTAGTGTCTCTCATTATAATTTATGGCAACATTTTCTAATTGCTCAGGGGAAAACTTTGGAGTACTGTTTAAACCCTTTATATCACAATATATTTTCCAGGAATTGCTGTTGCCTCTACCTTCAAAATGGATCCATAATTGACTACTTTTCCCCATCTCCAGTACTGCCACCACCTTGTTTCTCACTTATACAAATGCAATAGTTTCCTAACAGATAAGAAAGCCCAGTGTAGCTGGGCATGTGGACAAAGAGGAAGAGGTAATACCAAAGAAAAGGGCCAATAACAGATTTTAAAAGGTTTTAGATAAAGGTAAGAAGCTTGATTTTATGCCACTGGGATAACGAACCTACTGGAGTGTTTTACACAGGGAAGTGATGTGATCTTATCTGTGTTTTAAGAAAGATAACTTTGCTCCTGCAAAGAGGATGGATGGTTTAAGGGTAAGGATGCCAAAAGAGAGGGATTGAATAGGAGGTATTGCCATAGACCAGAGAAAGATGATGATGAAAGTGGATATGGAGGGCAGATTCAGGATGGAAGTAGATAACAGAGGATTTGTTGATTGAGTGACTGAGGGAAAGTGAAAGAAAGAGAAATTAATGTAACTATTGGGTTTTAGGTTAAGCAACCTAGCAGATGGTGTTATTATTTACTAAGTTAAGGAGATTCATTAACTGTAGTTTCATAGCATTTTCAAGTATATAGCAGAAAGACTATTCTAATTTAAATATCCTATAGATATAAACCACATAAACTTCCATGAGTTCATTAAAATTGAGAATTTAGAGGCTGGTTGTGGTGGCTCATGTCTATAATCCCAGCACTTTGGGAGACCGAAGGAGGAGGAATGCTTGAGCCCATGAGTTCAAGACCAGCCTGGACAAAATAGTGAAACCTCATCTCAAAATAAACAAATAAATAAATATTAAATCAATTTGAGAATGTAGGAATTATTTTCATACATGTAATACTGTTTCTGTGCTATAAAATGAATTATTTAAGCATATCTTGATCATGTTTAAAGTAAATTATTTAAGCATATGTTGATTATGTTTAAAGATCATGTTTACAAACTTAAAGTAATAGAATTGAAAGTGTCTATAATGTTAAACATTTCACAAATATTTGGCTAACCTATGTGGTAACAATTCCAGGAAAAGGAAATTTACCTACCCCAAGGACTCTAGCACCAAACTCAATTTTTAAACCTATCTAATAATTAAAACACTCATCCTTACATTAGGCCAAAACCTACCTCCTGGAGTATTTATCTAATAGTCCTGATTCTGCCATCTGTGGCAAATAAATAGCACCTAATCTAAGATAAACAACATTTGTCACCTTTGGCACCACTTTTAATTCTCTGACTCACAGCAAACATTACTAATTTACCACCGCAACCTTTCTTGCTGATCTAGCAGGGTTCCTAATCAGACTTAACACAGTATTCTTGGCAGCCACTACAAATCAATAGAAGATAAAACTAATTCCTTCAAATAAAAAAAAATTCTTGAGTGTTTATTATGTTTCTGCATTCATTCAAGGAATCCACAGTTGACCTGTATGTAGATGGTTACACAATAATCTCATAAACATTATAAGAAATATAGAGTACTATGAAAGCTCAGAAAATTGGGTATCTGGACCAGATTAAACAGAATAAGGAAGAGTTGCCTTCTTGCTAACAGTCCTTTAGTTGAACAGACATTAAATGTATGTCAAATTTTCTTTTCTCCATTCTTAATGCCCTTAGTATCTTCAAACTTGTGTACTAGAGGAAAATGTTAAGGCATATTAGGGAAGGGATTTCTCATCTTTTTCTATATAAAAGGCACTTAAGACTTAAACATAATTAACATTAGAAGAAGTTTAGAAATGACTGTAGAGTTCTAATGTCAAAGTACAAATCAAGAAGTGTATACTCATCCAAGTGTTTCTTCTATAATGAATAGAAAGTCACTGACAACTGTGCAAGAGATTGGGTGATTAGTACATAGAAACTTTCTTTAAAAACATGGATACATAAAATTGACAATGAAATCTAGCCGACCAAGAGATTCATTAGAATAGGTCAATTAACAGAAAAATAGTGATACATCAAAAATATATAATGTTGAGTAGTGAATCTATTTAAATATAGAAATTAAACAACTTTGAGTTTGACATGGTTATAATTTCCGCTCTTCCAAAGCAAGGAAGTAGTAGATACTTTGTACACTTGAAACAATCAAAAACACTGGATGCCTATTCTGTATGACAGTTATTTTCTTAAATGTACAGGTAACTTTTTCTTTTCATGAAGAAACACTTGTTTCAAGGGCAACTATGCCTTCAGTTTTACATCTGTTCTTCTATCTCAGATATACAAAAGTAAAATTAATCAAAGTTTTCTATTTTAAATGAAAAGTATCCCATTTTCAAAATTAATTTCTTTCTGAGTAGCTATCTCACCTACCCTCTTCCTTTCTGCGTATATACTGAGAAATGCATGTATGGAATATGGGCAGAGAAGGCAGGTAACAATCCTTGTTAAAATGTCAGATTTTTATTCTTATTTGAATTTTTCTAAACAGTATATATCATTTTTTCTATAAAAACAATAAAGCAATAAATATTTTAAAAGGATACAGGTTAAAAATCTATATGTAAATCTATATGTAGGCCGGGCGCGGTGGCTCAAGCCTGTAATCCTAGCACTTTGGGAGGCCGAGGTGGGCGGACCACAAGGTCAGGAGATCGAGACCATCCTGGCTAACACGGTGAAACTCCGTCTCTACTAAAAAATACAAAAAACTAGCCGGGTGAGGTGGTGGGCGCCTGTAGCCCCAGCTACTCGGGAGGCTGAGGCAGGAGAATGGCATGAACCCAGGAGGCGGAGCTTGCAGTGAGCTGAGATCTGGCCAGTGCACTCCAGCTTGGGTGACAGAGCGAGACTCCATCTCAAA
>NW_016813614.1:210057-239273 GCF_001698545.2 Rhinopithecus bieti
AAAAAAAAAAAAAAAAAAAAAAAAAAAAAAATCTATATGTAAATTTAGTCTTATTTATTAATTTTCATCTTATTTAGTTTTATTTATCTGAATATTTTGAGATTTCTCATCTTTAAAATAGAGATACTATCTACCTCACAGTATGATTGTGAGCTTTAAAGAAACTGATACATGTAAAATTCTTACTAAACTATCAAGTGTTTCATATTTACGTAATTTGTTACTCATGTAATGTTATTATGTATTATATAATTGCATAACATATTACATATTAGTAACATGTTGTACTATTAATATTACGTAGAATACTATATCACATTAACAAAATCTCACAATATATTCAAAGAATCAAAAGTATAAGAAATTTAAATACAAAGACCAAATATGAAGTGGTATAAATACAAACTGATACATCTAGGGATAGATATATCTAGGGATATATCTAGGGATAGGTCTTACTTATCCGTTATTAAAGTACAATAAGGGAACATACTTTGAATAGATCCATGGTGAGAAAACACCAAGAGTTGATACAGAGGCAATGCAGAACCTGAGGCTAAAGAGAAAGGAAGCTGGAAACCCTGTACAGGGTTGTCAAATGCCAGTGCTAGTTCCACCCTAGAATGGCTCCTGGGCAAGGGCTGAGTGAAGAGATGGTGAGGCAACCCACTCTTGCCATGAAACTTTGGGATCCTAGCTACACGAGATCCCACAACCCCCATAGACATTTTAACTGCTGGGGGTGGGTGGGGGGTCTGACCAGAGAGTACATAGAGAGTAGAGAGAGACAGAGCTCCACCCTACATGGAGCCTGGTGTTTTTTGCACACAGGGCAGCTGCAGTGTAACATGGCCACAGGTGCCCATATCCCAAGGCTCCCAATCTTCCCCAAGTTGCTCTAACCCCAGTTGACTGTCGGGTCAGAGATAGCAGGGCCAAATTTTGCAAGAAATTACACATTCAAGTCTACAAAACAAAAGCTACCAATATAACAGTATCAAAATCTCACTATCAGTACTAACCCTGAAAGTAAATGGTCCAAATGCCTCAATAAAAAAGCATAGAGTGGGAAGCTGGATCAGAAGACAAGATCCAATTATCTTCTGTCTTCAAAAGACCCACCTCACATGTAATGACATGCATAAGCTCAAAGTAAAGGGATGGAGAAAGATCTACCATACAAACAAAAAACAAAAAAGTGCAGGAATCACAAGTCTTATATCACATAAAACAGCCTTTAAAGCAACAACAATCAAGAAGAAAAAAAAAAGGGGCATTATATAATAAGAAAAGATACAATGCAACAAAAAGTCTTAACTATCCTCATTATGTATGCACCCAACATTAGTGCACCCAGATTCATAAAACAAGTTATTCTTGACTCACAAAAACACATAGATAGACACACAATAATAGTAGGAGACTTCAGCACACCACTGACAGCATTAGACAAATCATCCAGTAAGAAAACTAACAAGTTTTGGATTTAAACTCCACAACTGAGCAATTATACCTAACAGATGTCTACAGAATGTGCCACTAATAATCACAGATTATATATTCTTCTCATCTGCACCCAGAATATGTCCAAGGATTGAATACATGCCGGTCATAAAGAAAGTCTCAAGAAATTAAAAAACTTGAAACCCTACCAAGCACTCTCTTGGACCACAGTGCGATAAAAATAGAAATCTATACCAAGAAGAACTCTCAAAACTACACAAATACATGGAAATTTAACAACTTGCTCCTGAGTAACTCTTGGTGAGCAACAAAATTAAGGCAGAGATCAAAAAATTCTATGAAATTAAAAAAATTAGAGATACATCTTACCAGAACGTTTGGGATGCAGCTAAAGTAGTATTAAGAGTAAAGTTTATAGAAATAAATGCCTTCATCAATAAGTTAGAAAGATCTCAAACTAACAATCAAATATCACACCTAGAGGAACTAGGGGAAAAAAGAACAAACCAACCACAAAGTTAGAAGAAGAAC
This sequence comes from Rhinopithecus bieti, assembly GCF_001698545.2. Taxonomy (NCBI): domain Eukaryota; kingdom Metazoa; phylum Chordata; class Mammalia; order Primates; family Cercopithecidae; genus Rhinopithecus; species Rhinopithecus bieti. The sequence goes on from NW_016813614.1 coordinate 212,053, forward strand.
AGAAATAACTAATATCAGAGAAGAACTAAATGAAATTGAGAAGCAAAAGTCCACACGAAAGATCAATTACACCTAGAGTTGGTTTTTCAAAAGAGTAGACAAAATTAGTAGACCATTACATAGATTAACAAGGAGAGAAAGAGAAGATCCAAATAAGCACAATCAGAAATGACAGAGATAACATTACAATTGATCCCACAGACAATATATATTCAGAGACTATTATGAACACCTATATGAACATAAATTAGGAAGTCTAGAGGAAATAGATACATTCCTGGAAACACAAAATCTTCTAAGTCTGAACCAAGAAGAAAGCGAAAACATGAACAGAGCAAACAAATAGATCACTGGGACAGAAAAGAGGACCCAGAAATAAAGCCAGAAACCTAACAACCATTTGATTTTCAACAAAATTGACAAAAATAAGCAATGGAGAAAGGACTCCCTATTCAGTAAACGGTGCTGAGATAACTGGCTAATCATATGCAGAAGAATGAAACTAGACTTCTTCAGGTCACCTTATACAAAAATTAACTCAAGATGAATACAAGATTTAAATTATAAAAATTGTAGAAGAAAAGCTAGGAAATACCCTTCCAGACATTGATCTTGGCTAAGAATTTATGGCTAACTCAGCAAAACAATTGCAACAAAACAAAATTGATAAGTAGTACCTAATTAAATGAAAAGAGCTTCTATAGAGCAAGAGAAACAATCAACAGTGTGAGCAGACAACCTACACAATGAGTGAAACGATTCACAAACTATGCATCTGAGAAAGGTCCAATATTTAGAATTTATAAGGAAGCTAAACAAATCAACAAACAAAAACAGAAACAATTTCATTAAAATAATGGGCAAAGAACATGAACAGACATTTCTCAAACAAGTACATTCCAGTGGCCAAAAAATGTATGAAAAACAGGCTCAACATCACTAATCATCAGAGAAATGCAAATGAAAACCACAATGAAATACCACCTCACACCAGTCAGACTGGCTATTAAAAAAAAAACAAAACAAAACAGGTGTCAGTGAGGCTGTAGAGAAAGAACACTTATACACTCTTGGTGGGAATGTAAGTTATTCATCCACTGTAGAAAGCAGTACGCAGATTTAGTGAAGAACTTAAAGTCCCATTCAACCCAGCAATCCCATTACTGGTTACATACCCAAAGGAAAATGAACCATTCTACCAAAAAGACACGTGCACCCATATGTTTATCACTGCACTAGTCACAATTGTCAAGACATGGAATTGATCTATGAGTCCATCGACAGTGGACTGAATAAAGAAAACGTGGTACATATGCATTATGGAATACTATGCAGCCATAAAAAGAATGAAATAATGCCCTTAGTAGCAACACGGATGCAGCTGGAAGTTATCATCCTAAGAGAATTAATGCAGGATCAAAAAACTAAATACCATATGTTCTCACTTACAAATGGGAGTTAAACCCTGACTACACATGGACATAAAGATGGAAACAATAGACACTGAGGATTACTAGAAGTAGGGAGGGAGGAAGGCGTGGGCTGAAAAACTACCTGTAGGGTACTATGCTTGCTACCTGAGTGATGGGATCATCTGTACCTAAAATCTCAGCATCACACTATGTACCCATGTAACAAACCTGCACTTTTACCCTCTGAATCTAAAATAAAAGTTGAAATTATTTTTGTAAAAAATATAATTAGGTGGTGGTGCAATTTTTTTTTCTTGAGTGACTACTTATTACAACTAGGTACGTTGAGGGGAAAAAATCTAGGAAGTATCAAGTAAGACTTAGTCTCCATTAATAATTCCTCAGCTCGAAAGGGCTGAGGAGTATATAATTTTCCTATTCATTATAGAATTTCCTATAAGATTAAATTTTATCTCATAAGTACCAGTAATTATCCCTAAAATTTGTTTTAATTATAACTTTGAATTCTAAATGTGTTCAACTACTGTTTGTTTACATAGGGACTGTGAGATATTTTTCTATACTCCTATTGTTGTTTGAAGTCCTTTTCAAGCCTCCTTGTAAACAAATCCCTACAAGACTCTTTGTAGATAAGGGCTTGTAGATAATTTTTTCAGATCATTAAGAGATGTTGATAAAATGCTCAAATAAAATATAAATAAATATTAGGCTACTTAAACAAAATCCAGAATCTGAGCAGATGGAAATCTTATCTAAGCACAGGATTATTATGGAAAGTAATACCTCAATTTTTTTCAATCTGATAACTTTCCATGCACATAACCTGCAGTTTGCTTTTGAAAACTATATTAAGAGGTTTTTTTCTTCTTAGTTGATGACCTTTTCCCTTACAGTTAGAGTTATCAGATATAGTCAACCAAATTACTGAGTTCAAATGCTTTTCAAAAGGAAATGTTCAACTTGTCCAAATTTAAAACCAGATTAATTTATCTGCCATACTTATTGGAGAGTATTGAACTTATCTGCTGCCAAGCATCTGACCCTGGTTCTGCATCTTGATTCATGCTTGATCTGGCAAGCAATCATAAATACCCATATATTCAAACCTAGAGGTAGCAAAGGTGTAATTGGTAGAAGCAGAACACAGAGGACACAAAGAAATTGAATTTATATAAGAAAAGGTCAGGGAAAAGCAAATTATATTTATTATTTTAGATGCTAGAATTCTAGTCTTTGATTTTTTTTTTCTAGGAATCTGATGAGTTAGGGTGGTTAGTATTTTAATCTATTGTATGATGACATGAGGGGAATTTTAAAACCTAAGAACCTTGTAAACACTGGCCAAAATGGAAAAGTTGTTGAAAATACTGAAACATAGCTACTTGAAAATTATTTTAGCATTATGAAGTTACAGAAGATCGAGCACAAAGACATTGTCAGAGAACCTGTGGAAAGCCAATCAAAAGAAGAACGATTTATCAGAAATATAAATAGAATTATTGTATGGAGAATGAGATAATCCCATTTATCATTTGTTTAACAATTTTCTTAAGCATTTTATTTTATATCACAAAGATTTAACATCACTAATAATAAAAATGTAAATTAATGCAATGCATGCCATTTTGCTGAAAATTGACAAAGGATAGAAAAGGATAATGTTCATTTTGCCGAAGGTTTAACAAAATTGACAATAATGAAAGTATAAGTGATAATTTATTATTGTGGATCTAAATCACAGAAATGATTTGATGTATGCAGGTTCTCTATAAATATATAAAGAGGAAGATAAACAGTTACATTAGTACTTTAAATACACCCTTCCTCTTAATAGATCTGGTCCCTGTAGTCCCATGGTAACACAGAAAAATGGAAGGCAGTCTGACACTTAGAAACTTAAAAGATTTTGTAAGACTCCATTGCCCACTGGTGCCTAGGAGGCATCAAAGCACTCTTAAGATAGGTACATAAAGCACATTCTGCCCAAAGATTTTATAAATTGAAACCAGATTTTCTCACTGTAATGGAAAACCATATTTTTAAAAGAATATCTATTCATTTCTCACGCCATCAAGTTCAAAACCATTTCCTCATTACCCTCCAGCACCATAGCAACCAGTAAGATTATCTGGTTTGACTTATAAAAGCATTGGCCCACTTTGAAATAGAGTGTCTATTCATGAAAACTGAAAAAAAATTTCCTTATGAAACCTGATTTTATGATAGCTTGTCCCCTAAGGCTTCACTTGGATTCTCACCAAAGACCACTATCATCAATAGAACAGAAGAATGTTAACTCTCTATAGCATCCTATATATCCATTTTGTGCACAGGTTTTCAAAGTCACATTTTCAAATGTTGGACTTGCTTTCTTAAGTGAATATTATGCAGAGCCCAGTATACAGAACAGATTAAGGTAGAGCTGATTTGCTAAAAGCAGAATGAGAGACGACCACCCTCCAAGTTTAAGGTCCCACTTTTATCTAGGAAAATCCTGAGGCATATCCATTGAATCTTAAGGACAGGTGAATTCAGTTAAAACACCAATGAACTAGAAGAAGGTAATAAAATGTTCTAAGGCAAAAGAAGATAAAAGGTTGTCAAAAACAGAGAAACTAGGTTTGGCAGGGTGACTGACGCCTGTAATCTCAGCACTTTGGGAGCCTGAGGCAGGAGGATCCCTTGAGCCCAGGAGTTTGAGACAATGTGGGGAGACCCTGTCTCCATATTTTAAAAAACAATAATTAGCCAGACATGCTGGCACATGATTGTAGTTTCAGCTACTCTGGGGTCTGAGGTGGGAGGACTGCTTGAGTCCAGGAATTAGAGGCTGCAGTAAGCTATGACTATGCCACTGCACTCCAGCCCAGGTGACAGAATGAACCCCGTCTCAAAAAATAAAAATAAAAAGACAGAGAAACTAGATGACTATTAGTACATCCTCTGATGGGGCCTTCTAGAACTAAAATGCTGGCAATGTTTGGTTTGTTCCTGAGATTAATAGCTGCTAAATGTAAGACCCAAGAGAGTCCTTTTTTCAGGTTCTTTTATGTTGTCCTTATTTAATTGTCAGTTTCTGGGAAAGCAAAGAAAAAAAGTAAAAACTTTTAATATTTAAGATAAACATATAGTTTATTTGTACCCGAGTATATTTGTATTTCTTTAAAATTTGATATAAGTATTACCTGACATTTATTTTGATATGTGTCAGGCTATTTTGTGTTGCTATAACAGAATAGCACAGACTGGTTAATTTGTAAAGAAGCTTCTCATAGTTCTAGAGGCTTAGAAGTCCAAGATCAAGGTGCCAGCATCTTGTGAGGGCTTTCTTGCTGTGTCCTCACATGGCAGAGAGCAGGAGGAATGTATCCACTCCCCCAAGCCCTTTTTACAGTTGAATAAATCCATTCATGATGAACAAAACACCTCCCAAAGGCTCCATCTCCCAACACTGCAGGACTGGGGATCAAGTTTCTAACAAATGACTTTTAGGGAACACATTCTGACTGTAGCAATATGCAATTATTAATATTGGTAATTTATTATATATTAATTCATTTTTAATAGCATCTCTCTTTGTAAATAGTTAACCTGGTCATTTGGTAGATAAAAACTTGTAAGACCCAAGATACTTGAAACTACTCTACCCAACTGGTCTTAATTGCCTAGCCATTAAGAATGGTTTCCCTTGGTTTAAATAGTTCCAATTCTTATACGATCATATTTGTTTTTATAATTTTGCAGCAGAAAAGGAATGCTTAGATTTGTTATTTAAGAAATGGCAGCATAGTGCAAACAGAGATCATGAATGTATTTTGTTTTGAAATCTAGACACATACGACATGAAATAATTGAGTTTCCTCATCCTCAAGTAAGAGATAAGTCCTCCCTCTTTTTTCTGACCCTTAGTAACCCCTATTTCTCTGTCTTTCTTTCCATTCTAATCACAATGAATTCCCTTCTAGCCCAAATAGCCAATATAAGAAGAGGCTATGGAAATTAAGTTCCTCTAACAGAAGACCTGTGATTGACCTTGGAAATGACCTTCCCATACAATCAATGGTATAAATGGTATCATAACAGTGTCACATGTGTTAATTAGGCATTTATGAGCAGAAATGGGGATCCAATAATAATTTATAATGTTATTCTAATATGTTTTAAATTGATATATTAATGGCTTATGAAACATAATTTACATATCTGTTCTGTTTTTTTTTTTTTTTAAAAAAAAAAGGAAATCTTTGCTTTCTAGAAACCAATAAAATTCATAAATATTTTTTCTTGTCTTTAATAAGTTCATAAAATTACTCTATTCCTCTACTAACACAGTGATGAATGGTATCATGTGAGCTTCACTAATATTTATTCCCTAAATTCTAGTAATGATCCATTTAATTATGTGTTTTATTTTTAAATCTTTTGTTTCTGTGATTTTCTGAAAATTTTTTTGAGTATTTCCCAGAGCAACAACATAAAATACAAACTACCTCTAAAAAAACCCCAAGAATGACATCCCAAAGATTATACTATCCTCAGGGTCACAGAGTCCATGTTAGGTGAGGTCTAATCTGAAACACTCCATTAGATAACAAAAAATGGCCCATTTTCATTTTCTTTTACATCAGTAAGATATAATAAATTTCCAATATTAACACTTGATTTTTAAAAAGCATATTTAATGCTATAGAAGCAGAGTACATTCACATCTATTCTTCACATATCTATATGCCAAGTACTGGATTGACAATAAAAAAACAAATATTTCAATAATGAAGACACTAACACATAATGCCTGCCACCATTGCAAAGTACTAAGTTAAAAAAAATATTCCATGTAAGATAGGGAAAAAGTATTCCATAAATAGGTAAGCCCAATAATTGGAACAAATTAAATCAGAACAGATTAGAATAGCATTGCCAACAAACATGTAAAAATATAACATCATCTAAAATTATAATTGCTTTGCAAATTAAATCACATTTTGGACTGTTTTCATCCAAAAGCTTTTTTGACATAACATGGTCCCCTATTTCTCAGATGTATATTTTTTCACTTATAAATAGATATCTACATTTAACATAGTCTTATGAGATCTTTTTCTCTGATAATCTATTAATAAAATAGCATCTTACAATCAATGAAATATAGTATATATGCATATTTTCCATTTTTAAGGCAAACACTACCACTAACTTGCCCTTTAATACATCTTTGAAAAATAATGTCCCTGCTATTTACGCTACCACAGAGGCATCTTGAGACTGTGAATATTAATAATGTATAAATGAAATACCATGTCTGCTTCTCTTTCAAAATCCCCAAAAAAGATATGGTAGGTCTCAGATTATTTATGTCCAAGGGAATAGGTTTATCTTGCATACGTAAAACATTAGAAATGTCTACTTTTCCACAGTGAATTTGCAACTTCCACGAACACAGCACCTGTGTGATATCTTTCTGACACTTTCTGAGTAATTCCATGTGGCCAAAATCTATGGTTCTCCATGGAATATTTTACTCTTGTAATTAGCAGCCAGTCCTTGCTTTTAAAGCACACAATAGATTCAACATCCTTTTCATTTTACTTGTAATAATTGCTGCATCTATTTTTGAGTCTGCCATTAGACTATGAACTCATTTGAGTCAAGAATTACCTTAGTTATCTCTCGGTTGCTCACAAGAAGCACAGTATCTGATGCAGAGTTTGTCAGTACTCAAGAAAATCTGTATAGAATGATAATTGTAATGAAAAAACATACACCACAAGAAGATGCTGCAAGAATAACAGAAAGACAGTAGGACTAAAGTTTATCTTTTTCTCTCTGTTCTCAGATAAGGATTTACAGCAAACTTTCCAGATATACTGAGGCTCAGGTCCCTTCCTTTCCCATAAATAGTCTGTCAGGCTTTGTTTTGGAATTAGGAGATGATATGTTTCAGTTACATATACCACTTTAAATGGATCCATATTTCTACAGGGAAGTGGCAAAGTCTCTGACTTTTCCTCACAAAACTCGTTCACACTAATGATCTGCCCCCCCCCCCACCTCTTTATTTTTTTGGATAATAACATTAACCAAGATGGATTAGGGGAAAAGGAGAAGAAAGTGCCATCACCACCACAGTTTGTTACATTTTTTATTGTAGCAGCAATGAGATATATAAATGTATTTTAAAATCACCTGAGGGGAAGAGCTGACAGCTCCCCAGAAACAATAAGAAATAGCTCCCTGGAGAAGGTCCCTAAAACTTGCTTCCTTACAGTCTCAATATGAAACACACTCCCTTGACTCACCGAACCTTTTTAAAAAGTACTGGGAATAGCTACCAGTTCAGACTTCATACCCACTGGCTCTGTACTAAAGTGACAAAATGCTACCATCTTAAAGACAAGTGACAACATTTCTGGTCTCAATAATCCACACTGGATCCAAAAGAACAGAACATAGGACAGAAGTTAGATATAAAATATTTATTAAAAGATAGTAAGTAAAGTAACAAATGAACAGATCTTTTGAAAAAAGCCATTCACACAAAAATGGACAGTCTACAAAGATGAAAGCATGATAAAATGCATAAAGTTGTAAAAAAAAGTTCCAAGTTTTCAATGGCAATAAAATATAAATAATTTCAAGCTTCTTTGAAAAATCACAATGTAGCTAGGTTAGAAATATTGCTAAAACTTACTTTCAAGTACATTAGTTGGGTATCATGTATCCCAATTATAGAAGTGAATACATGCTTGTGGAAATCTATTAAAAACATAAAAGTAAGAAAGATAGTATTACATAAATAACTTCATCACCCAAAGATAAGCACAGCTAAAATACATATAAATTCTCATTTGTTTGTAAGGGTCCTAAGGGTTCTCTCTGCCTCATTTTTCAAAGAACACTATTCCTATTTCTTTTTAAAAAACAGGTATGCCATCATATTTTCTATCCACCCATCAAGCTGCCTTCCATGTAGCAACATTCTCATATAATGAAAATCCAAGATATTTTTACCAAAAGTTTAAGGTGAGATGGGAAACTGTTGTATGTTTCTTTTTTCTTGCATAAAAATGTGGTGCCTGCCGGGAGCGGTGGCTCACGCCTGTAATCCCAACATTTCGGGAGGCCGAGGCAGGCGGATCACGAGGTCAGCAGATCGAGAATATCCTGGCCAACATGGCGAAACCCCGTCTCTACTAAACATACAAAAATTAGCAGGGTGTGGTGGCAAGTGCCTGTATTCTCAGCTACTCGGGAGGCTGAGGTAAGGAGAATTGCTTGAACCAGAGAGTCTGAGGTTGCAGTGAGCCGAGATTGCACTCCAACCTGGAAAGAGAGTGAGACTCCGTCTCAAAAAAAAAAAAAAAGGTGGTGCCTTAGGTGATTTTTGTTTGTTTGTTTGTTTGTTTGTTTGAGACGGAGTCTCACTCTGTCGCCCACGCCATCTCAGCTCACTGCAACCTCCGCCTCTCGGGTTAACGCCATTCTCCTGCCTCAGCCTCCCAGTAGCTGGGACTATAGGCGCCCGCCACCACCCCCGGCTAATTTTCAGTATTGTTAGTAGAGACGAGGTTTCACTGTGTTAGCCAGGATGGTCAGGATCTCCTGATCTCGTGATCCACTCGCCTCGACCTCCCAAAGTGTTGGGATTACAGGCGTGAGCCACCACGCCCGGCCGCGTTAGGAGATTTTTTAAAATAACCTGACTCCTGACAATTTTTCAAATGTAATAGAAATTCAGAGTTGTCCAAAATAACGTACAGAATTGTAGAATAACATGCTATTTTGCTTTACAACTAAGTCTTCACACTTATGAGTAAATTAGAACAGATTAAAGCCCTCCAAATGTCTGATATTTATCAGAGGCACAGCTTCTATTTCAGTTCCTAATCATGATTTTTATTGCTAATAATATAATAAATGTAAAGCACTGTCCACAATGGATCTAATTACAAGCATGCTATCAGAAAAAAAGGTTATATTCATGTATTTCATGAGAAAACATTTTCTGTATTGCCATCTCTTTTAAATAAAACTTTTTTGAAATATTCTATTAAAAGTTACAGAAAAGAATAAACAGCTTGGCAATCTGATTGCAACAAGAGAATGTACTATTATATATGCAATAACTAGAAAAATAAACTTTTATGGTATGTTTTTTAAATGCTTAACTCAAACTAATCCTATAGTAGTAGGATTATCAGTAAGAACTCTTAAATAAGGCCAGGCACAGTGGCTCATTCCTGCAATCCCAGCACTTTGGGAGGCTGAAGCAGGTGGACTGTTTGAGCTCAGGAGTTCAAGACCAGCCTGGGCAACATAGCAAAATCCCACCTCTACAAAAAAATACAAAAATTAGCCGGGTGTGGAGCTGTGCTCCTGTAGCCNGTACTATTATATATACAATAACTAGAAAAATAAACTTTCATGGTATGTTTTTTAAATGCTTAATTCAAACTAATACTATACTAGTAGAATTATCAATAAGAACTCTTAAATAAGGCCAGGCACCGTGGCTCATTCCTGTAATCCCAGCAGTTTAGGAGGCTGAGGCAGGTGAATTGCTTGAGCTCAGGAGTTCAAGACCAGCCTGGCCAAAATAGAAAATTCCCATCTCTGCAAGAAATACAAAAATTAGCCGGGTGTGGTGCTGTGCTCCTGTAGTCCCAGTTACTTGGAAGGCTAAGGCAGAATTGCTTGAGCCCAGGAGGCAGGCGTTGCAGTGAGCTGAAATTGCACCATTGCACGCCAGCCTGGGGGACAGAGTGAGACCCTGTCTGAGAAAAAAGAAAAAAAAGAAAAAACTCTTAAATATTTTTAACATTTTCTAAAATTGGCTAAAAGAAAGCAAGCATTCTTTAAATTAGCAGATCAGTAGCAGAAAAAGTATTGCACTCCAAAATCTCAGCTGCAAGATAAATACAAACTCAGGTTACAAATCAATAGTGTCTCAATATGTATGAAGTTACATTGATGAAAATTTCACATAACACTAAATGGTGGAAAGGCTCATGCAGTCATCCAGACTCTAATACCACCTTATGTATTAAGGAGTCATTATCCAACTTGAGACACCAGAATTTTGATTCTGTAAATATCTCTGAGTGACCATCTACATTTCCAGTGTTATCATACTCCATTTTCCCCATCAAAGCTTTTGTGTTTATTAAGCCCAAGAAGAATAAGACATGAAGAAAAATGGGTATGCGGTACACAAATCCCTCTCTAGGTGACACAAGAATTGACATATCTGACTCAGAGAACATATTCAATAAATAACTGTTTATTAAATGAAAAAAATGCCGTAAGAACAATAGTCAGAATTGAGGTAAAGTAGGTGGCCTGCATTTAAAAAATAGTTTTCCTAATCTTTCTACCACTTCAAGCATCCCTTGCATCAACACATTTTTTTGTTGCAAACTCCTGATACAAAGTCATTGATTATTCCCTGCTCGCTGGTAGTAAGAAGCAAAAAGGTGGTATTAAATGTAGTCAAAACAACAACTGGATGAAAAGAACCTCAGTGAATAGATCTGACTGGAAGAAAAAGAAGTTTATATGTTGGGCCCCACACGTGACTTCAGCCCCTAAGGGTGTTCTCTTTATTTCATTTCTCCTTTAAAATGACTGCTTATGCTTAATGGTTAGTAATTATAGAAATGGTTAACAGTTTCCACACTTACTACTCCCCTGAATGTTGTCAGCCTCTTATTCAGAAGTTTCACATAACATCTAGTCAATATAAAGGGAATAATAAGCTGCAATTAAAAGTAATATAAAGCCATTGATACCTTTTTGTTGTACTGTATTAAGTAATTGTAGATTAAACTCTTATACCTTTCCACTATTATGTTGATGGGTAAAGTAATTAAATTATAGGATATAATAAATCATGCTTAAGAAAGATGAAACAAGAAATGGATCTCTATATTTAAGAACAGTTAGCAAACACTCTTTGTTTTTACTAAGCCCAAGGTGACAGATAATTCAGGGGGGTTAGATGGAACTGTACTATATCTTGATTATGATGGTGGCCACAAAAATATATGCATTTGTTAACAGGGCATGGTGGTGCTTGCCTGTAGTCCTAGCAGGCACCTAGGAGGCTGAGGTGGGAGGATCACTTGAGCCCAGGAGTTAGGGGCTGCAGTGAGCTATCATTTTGCCACTGAACTCCAGCCTAGGTAACAGCTAGACTCCGTCTAGAAAAAAAAAAAAAAAAGTCCAGAACCAAAATCCTGGAATCAATAGCAAAGAAACCTGGTGGGAGAAGGTTTTACATTAAAATATTGTTTTGTAAGAATATTTTATGGTTTCAGAGTAGAATAAAGGATTTGTTTGATTAATCACATGCTTTATTCAAGTAAAATTCATATTAAAATAACTAAAATGAAACAAAACAACAGAATTCAGTGTGCATATTGCATCCTAGAAATAAAAAGAATTAAAAAATCAAAGTTTAGATAATTGAAAGTAAATATACATTAAAAATACTGTATAAGGCATATAAATAATCAAAGTAATTATAAATGAATTAATCTCAAATCCCCTAAAAGATGAGGATTACAATTTTGAATATTAAAAGTTTGAGTTGCTTCACTGATCAAAAAAATTTTACAAGTTAACAGAACAGAAATACTGAAAATAAAAGGATATTTTAAAAGTTTACTAGACACGTAATAACCAAGAAGATGCAGCTATATTTATATTAAATTTTAAAAGCAAAGATAAAGAGAATCACTTCTCTTTATTAGACAATTAAATTCACCAGGATGATATAAAACTTATAAACTCATATATACCTAATAATATAGTATGAAAATACATAAAAAATTAAGAACGCTATGAGAAAAAATAGACAAACCTATTGTTATACTAAGTGATTTTATATTTCCCTAAGTTAATAACAGATCAAGCAGACAAAAACAATTCAATGAGTCAGTAAGCTTACAGAAAACTTGAGAAATACTACTAACATGATTGATATAGTATAGGTGCATATGTTTACAATTTTTTACCCCAAAATGAAAAATACGAATATTTGTAAGTATAAATTAGACATTTATAAAATCCAACCATTTACTGGATCATAAATCAAGTTTCAAAATATTTCAAAGATTTTCTATCATAATAATCCTGTCACATTTTCTGTACATGGAGGATTCATATTGGTAATAACAATTTTATAAATATTTATAAATATTTAAAAAGTAAAAGCATTTCTAAATAAGTCGTTTGCTAGGTAGAATTAATAAAAATTAAAAAACTTAAAGTTCAATAATAACATTGCATATAAAAGAGTACTTAGAGGGAAATTTGTCCTCCAAAATGTTTGTATTAGAAAGACTAAAAATTAACCCGCTAAGTATTCAACTTAGGTAGACAATGAACACAAGAACAAAACCAAAGGAAGTCGAAGAAATTAAATAATAAATGTAAAAACAGAAGATTATAAATAGAAAATGAAGACAAAACAAAAAAATCCATTAGTTAAAAAGAGATAAATTAATAATTGCTATATCTCTAATATGCAACAGGCACAGTGCTATCTTCTTCTATCATTTTATTTCAAGATCGGTCAAGTATAATTATATCCTCATTTCATGTTAAATGACTTAACAAAGTACACATGGTTAGTAAGGTGGATATTAAAATATATGTCTCTCAGATCCAAAGCCTGTGGGGCTTTTTCTAATATAATTTAAACATCTTCATATTTCTTTATCAAAAAAGGTATTGCTTGAAATCTAGTCTCCTTAGTTCATGCTTTACCAGCTGCATGTGATAAAAAAAAAAGTCACAATAAATTAAAAAGCGAACAAACAATTTTCACAAATTGAAATTTGGAGGACCAAATCATAAAGCTATCTATAACCCTATTACTCATAGTGTAATTAATGAACTGGTATAACCTGGAAGATTGTTAAAAAATGAATAATCTCAGTCCTGAACATGTTCTGCCTAATGTGATGGACCAGAGCTTAGCCAACTGCCATCTCAGAGAGCTAAGAAATGTAAAATTTTATTAAATTTGTGGGCAGCAAAATTGGCCTTCTATTAGTAAAGAAGAACACAGATTTTAATAGCAACTAGTTCTCTTTGCCACTGACTATTTAAAAAGGAGAAAAAGAAGAAAGTCAGTTTAACAAATTAAACTATGTTCAGTTGAAGTCAAGCATCAGAATGACAGGGAGTCTGAAAAACCAAAGATATAAAGAGTGGCTAAAGGTACCAGGGACATTTTGACTTGAGAAAGTGACCTGACACCTGCTGTCCAATTTGCAATTAATTGCTTAACTAAAGCAGCCATAAACAAAGTCAGTAATTAAGAGCTATAAAGGAGCAGAATTAAGCTCAATACAAATAAAGATATTTTATTAGGAGATATCCAGTCACAAAACTAGTAAAGCTAGTGAAAATGCACCGTATCCTAAAGAATGTCACAACAAGCTGAGTGAATGTTTGCTAGGGATATTGCAGAAGGGTTATGTTCAGAAAAACTGAAGAGGCCTTCCAAGTCTATGTTCAAGTTGTACTAATAATAATCACATACTTTCTTTACTTATCATACCCATCATTCATCAAATTTACATATTTAAAAACAGATATAGTTCATCTATATCTGTTGTCTAAAACTGGTCTGTAATGGAAAATGCCTAAACATTCTCATATTGTGAAATCATTATACACTTGCTCATGTATGATCATTTTCAAAAGGAATGTCACTTCTAGAAAATAGTCCAGCACTAGATTCACATGTTTTTAATAAGTCTTATCAAATTATAAATATATTAACTGAAGTTCAATATGTTGTCATTATGATGTCTGATTAAAAATAAAATGTGAGCTTTTCTTTCTTTTTAAAATAGATTTGGTCATAAAACAAGACTGTTTCCACTATAATTTATTTTCCAATTAATTGCATAATTAAATCTCAAACCACAAGAGAAAATACTCTGTTTCAAGCTGCATATTAGCCTATGGTTTTCATCATATCAACTGACATAATGAGCAAAGTAGTAATTATCATGAAATAGGCCAGTGCTGTATACATAACTCTTTTTCTGCAAAATGCATGAATAGCTAACATGACTAAGTACCTAAATAACATCTCTGGTCCAAAATTCATAAAATGAATACAGTGTACATATTCAATGTGTAATACGTTAAAGAGACCTAGGTACAAGACAGGTGAATAACAAAAAGACTGACATCACCTCTGGAAGTTGCTTATAAACATAGGAATACGACCCATATTACAGTCACTATTACCTATTTCCATATACTAAAACATATCCCTTATCTATTTTTCATAACTATGTCACTACTCTATAGGTACAATATTATCCCATAATATAGTTATTCCTTCATCTATAATCCAGTGCTTTTTGTTTATAAATTAAGTAAAACCTTTCATAGCTCAAGATGAGAAAAGAAAACATTTAGGTGTATGTGATGTCTCATAGCTACATATGAAAACAGAGATTTCAAACTGGTATATCAATGTAGTATAATCAATCATTCAATCAATCAACGAGTGCTCATTAAGTTTTGAATCTATGTCTATAGTAAAGATTAAATTACAATGAACTCTTTTCTTTCCCTTTAAAAAAGTAGAACCTTTTCCATATTTGGATATTAAGAAAATTATCTAAGTCTCATTTTCCAGGTATAATAGACTGTGGACTAATAATAAACTAGCAGCAAGAATCACATGTAAATAGGAATGCTGCAAGTTAGAAAAAACTATGTATAATTTAACCCATTCTATTTGAAGATCTATATGATTTTGTATTTCAATATTTTATTGTCTGTATTTAAGTTTGTTACAGATATATCTTTTTTGATATGTTGTAAAATTTACAAGACCAGATATACTATTAAATGAGAGAGAATATGTGTAATCTATGCACACATCTTATTTAATGTTTATGGCCTCTCTCTTAACAAAGCATTGTAAAAGATAAAAACAAGAAAACTTAGATGGAAGTTTTAAAATAAAGTAATATGCTAATCAATAACAAAAATTCAAACTAACAAAAATATTTACTAAGATGAATATGAAGAAACACATATTGAATCACTGCCATATATCTTTTATAGTATAGTTATAAATTATAAACTCCAGGAGTTTACCCCAGAAAAGCATATTAATTTGAATTTGAGCAGGAATGATGATATTGATACACAGCACCTAGAGAACATAATGTATTGAATGGTAATTATAATAATAGAATATAGATTAGACAAATAACATTTATTTATTTGGTCTTTGACAAATCAAACTGATATTTATTTATTTATTTATTTATTTATTTATTTATTTATTTGAAACAGAGTCTCACTTTGTCACCCAGGCTTGAATGCAATGACATGATCTTGCCTCACTACAGCCTCGACCTCTGGGGTTCAAGCAGTTTTCATGCCTCAGTCCCCCAAATAGGGGGAATTACAGACATACACCACTACGCCTGGCTAATTTTTGTATTTTTTTTTTTTTTTTAGAGATGGGGTTTTTGCCATGTTGCCCAGGCAGTCTTGAACTCCTGAGCTCAAGCCATCTGCCCACCTCGGCCTCCCAAAGTGCTAGGATTACAGACATGAGTCACTGTGCTCTGCCTAAACTGATGAATTTTAAATCTAATAATTAAAAGCAGGTGTTTGTACTCCTAAATTAATTTCCATTTCAAAACTGTCTTAGATTCAATAAAAGTAATATTTCACAGAATTTGAAGATTCTTTAGAAGACACATATCTTACAAATTATATTATTCTGAGGATAAACAATATTCTTAAAATCCAGTAAAGTCTTTCAGCTATACTTAACTTTCCTTTACTCACAACATATTCAACAATGTATACTGTTGAATTTTATAACTGTCACAAAATGAAGTTAATTATAAATTTCAAAAAGGTATATGAACATAAAATACTAAATTTTAGTTCTAAATACTAAAATTTAGAATACATTAGAGAGAGAGGGCACTCATTGCAGATATTGTCTTGCCATTTAAATTATGGGTATAAAATATTTTTGAGAATTTTGGAAGAGGAAAATGACAAAAGACAGGATAATGAATCTAAAAGCCGTTTGTGTTTTTGATTTTAAGAGAATCCGTAAAATTCCATAAATAAGATTCCATTCTAGTATTTTCAAACTAAAATACTAAATTTTAGTTATAAAATAGTAAAATTATTTATGCTCACAGTTGCCTTACACAGTGTCAAGTTTTTGAAGGCAATGTCATCATAGGATCTATATCGTTTTCAGATATCTAAGTCCTTGGACAGATCTTTAAAACAGAAAAACTGAAAAAAAAAAGAATTGTATATTTTTTTAAAAACATGGGACCTGGTATTATTAAATTAGATTCAATTGAGAAGAAATATAACCTTTTTGGTTTATATGTACAACTCTGAAATATGTGACATTTTAGAGATCCACTTAAAACTTATGTAGTCCAGTGAAATAAATAGATTGATATGTAGTCCAGTGATATATGTAATCCAGTGAAATAGACGGACAGCATAAATGTTGCTTGTATGCCTGTATAATGGGGACTTCATGTATAATCTAGTTTTGAATATAGAAACAGCTTTAATACATAATTTCCAGGCCAAAAAACACTAAGTGTAATTAAATATTGAATTCAGTGATTTTAGTGCTGCAATAAAAATGGGAGCAGAGAGTTTTATGAAACAATCAAAATGTTAAAATGAAAATAAAATACAGATATTTAACACATTTTCAGCAAACTAATTTCTTCTAAGTTTGTCTCCTGATATGGCCTAAACCATTGGCATTGCTGGTTAATCACTTCCAGGGAAAAAAAAAAAAAAAGGGAAACTACTTCAAGATCATAGGCTTTCTATTTTACTATAAAAGTTTATGCTCTGAAATGTTTCAGTTAGCAGTCTTGGTAACATTAATTCACTACAAGAACCAATGATCAGATTCGTGAGTAAACTAGAGGAATAAAACATAATTAGTTACCACCAATGTGCAGAGACATTGTAAATGTGATTAAAAGTTTGTGTTTTAATTGTAAATTCTATTAACCTATTTCAATGTCTGAAAATCTTTCAACTTCATTAGTCTATGGTATAAGAAATCTGTTTTTATTTGTGTGAGTGGGTGTGCAGACACTACATATAAATTAATTATTTTCTGGATTCAGTAAAATACATTAATCCTTATAAATCCATTTATTTCACACTAGCTGGAATGTCAAGTACATAGATCACAAGACCAGAACAAAGCAGAATTGTTCCATGCTTCTGCAACCCCTATTTCTCTCTTCTTTGTATTTTTTTTTTTTTTTTTTTTTTTTTTTTTTTTTTTTTTTTTTTTTTTTTCATTTAGTTCTGAATTTAGGCTTGATGTTTCCTCTTAGGGCAAATAGTTTTCTAAGATCCTTTCTCGAAAAAAGAGTTAAGCCTTCCAATTTGTTCATAAATAACATTCCAACCAATCTCTTAGAATCAAAAACACAAACAGCTTTTAGACTCTTAACATTTATTTTGTCATTCTTCTCTTCCAAATTTTTCAAAAACATTTTATACCCATAATTTAAATGACAAAATAGACAATATCTGCAATGAGAAAGTGTGCTCTCTCTCTCCTCACCTTTATTTTTCTATCTTCCGTGGTGCTGCCTTCCTTCTCCAAATCATTTTCTCCAATAAGTAAGAGGAGTTTCTTTCACCACAAATGTAGATAATTTTTCTGTCTACCCATTACATCCAAATCAATCAGCTGGAAGGAAGAATTGTTCATTCAACCTCAAACTATAGGTATATACAGTAAAAAAATATTGTTCATCTTATAATTTTTTTTTTTTTTTTTTTTTGAGAGGAGTCTCTCTCTGTCGCCCAGGCTGGAGTGCAGTGACCGGATCTCAGCTCACCGGCAAGAGCAATGGAAGTCAATTTACCTTTGTATCTAAAACACTGGACACATTGAACATGTTCAAATAATATTTGATTGATGAATAAGTTTACGAATAAATGAAAAGCAACTGAAAGCAATTATTCATGTCATGCCAGCGCAGACATTTTTTTTTTTTTGAGACGGAGTCTCGCTCTGTAGCCCAGGCTGGAGTGCAGTGGCCGGATCTCAGCTCACTGCAAGCTCCGCCTCCTGGGTTCACGCCATTCTCCTGCCTCAGCCTCCCGAGTAGCTGGGACTACAGGCGCCCGCCTCCTCGCCCGGCTAGTTTTTTGTATTTTTTACTAGAGACGGGGTTTCACCGTCTTAGCCAGGATGGTCTCGATCTCCTGACCTCATGATCCACCCGTCTCGGCCTCCCAAAGTGCTGGGATTACAGGCTTGAGCCACTGCGCCCGGCCTGTCCACCTTATTTTTAAGAAAGTTATATTTTAAAATTCAAGAGTCATCAGCAGATACCATGGTATGTTTACTGCAATATAAGAATACCCACCCTCCTTGCCAATCGGATAGTGAGGCTGTCACTACAATGTTGAAAATCAAGTAAAGACATACAGTATTTAACATTCAATAGATGATGAAATTACAAAACAAGTCCAAAGCAAAGTAATAACAAATGGTCTTTATAGTGTGGAGCTGAGATGCAAGTGATTCAGGTTCTGAAAAAGAAAAAGCCAAATTAATTTATTTGTAACTCTCAACTCCTTGGCTTGATTGGATTGAAAAAGCAGATTACTGCCTTTTTATTCCTCTTGGTTCCTTCATTGTCATTATTTCGATTGTGTGTCAGCATCCTAGATGACATTTAAATGGAATGAACTAGTACGTAGCTTAAATAACTGAAACCAATGAAGATCTGTGGTCATAACCAGACTGCCCACACTTTTGTAGACACGCATCAGAAATAGAGAATCATAATTATTTTATAGTGCCATTTCCACTTTCAGTTACAAGTCTCACATTCTTCTTTGAGTTTTGGGTATATCTATTCATGATTTTTTAAAAAGTTGGATAGTACATGTGTATGGGGAAAGGTACACGTCTTTAGATTTCTAGGTAAAAAATATTGGAAAATGTTCCTCAAAGGTTTTTCAAATGATATACATATAGCTCTTTGGGAGCTCCTTGAGAGTGGCGGGAGTGTTTTCTTTCTCTTTATTTGTCAAAGCACATTTAGGTGCTCACCAAATGTTGGGTGTTTTAAGTCAGGTAACTTACTTAAAGGGCTATTAAATTGAATTGAATAGACTTCCTAATTGCATCTGCGATAGGAAGGGCATTCAAGCCAGGACTTGACTCGCTGGGGATCAATAATCTGTTATCTTTTCAGGATAAAATGAAGACATGATTAATACTGATGTTGGTCTTTTTTTTTTTTTTTTTCCTTTCCATTATTTACTTTGTTTTCCAATGCAAGAGTAAATAAAATTATTCAATCACTAAAATCTGAAAAAAAGCAATAAAGCATAGCTACCATATGAATACAGAACTAACTTCCATATACACACTGATGCACCCAGAAAGCAAATTTACATAGATAGATGAAAAAAGCATTACATATCCCCCATCTCTGCCACTTTTAATACCTAAGTTTGATATGCATCCCTCCACAACTTATTTATGCATAAATATTATGTTTTTATACATACATATCCATAGATTATTTGTCTTTTGTTTCTTGATATTTTATACAGGCTTTAATCTTCATGTGAAGACAAGTTTGTTTGATGATTGATCCAGGTAGTCTCCTGAAACAGTCTGGTAATGAGCTAGCTGGGGCCAGGATTTTCCACCTCTTCCAGCAAAGGGTGCTTTGAAGGATCTTAACTTCCTTCAATGTGTCCAGTTGGGAGGCAGTTGGCATTCTCATCACTCCCTTACTAGCTGATATCCTGATTCAGACTATCTTTTCAAACTCATACTGTTTCCCCCCATTTTTGAGGTCACTTTCATATTCATCTCTCATAAAATAAGAACACCAAAGCAGTGGGTAACTTTCGTGGAACAAATTTCCTTGGTGTGCCCTGCTGTGCCCAGCGGAGGAACCATGTATTCTGAAGAACTCCATGAAAACTGGGGATTTGTCTGTATCTGCGATCTGCCCATTAGCTCCTATCAGAGCAAGGTGACACTTCCAGTGTTTTGCCCAAAACTTCTGCTCATCAGTGGCAACAAATGCAGGGTGAGCACCACTATCTACCTAAAGCATTTAACTGAACACATTAACAAAGGGAGATATTTCTCTGGGGTTATAACAGGTCATAGTGAAGATAATAGTCATATGATCTTGTGGTCTGTCAGGCAGTGATGCCCTAAAGTAGGTGAATCACTTGGTTGCGGTAGCGTACCTATAATCTTTAGTAAAACTGCTCTTGAATTTTCTATTTTATTTATTTTGAGGCAACAAGAGTTTCTGGATCACAATAAACTCCTCAATAAAAATAAGTTTTCTCCTGCCTGTTAATGATTAGCAATGAGTAGATTTGTTAAGTTCTTCGAAAATTAGTAATTGCCATTTATTTAACCCATCTAATAAGCCAGGCCCTGTTTAGGAAAATACCATATATCATTCACTAATCACTTAATACAAAATTATTGAGTATCTACAGTTTACCAGGCACTAGCTTAGGCAATGGAGATATGATACCCTGATAAGAAATCTAGTTTAATAAATAAATGCTTATAAGACAGGGAGACAGAATAGGCACAGGATGATTCAGGAAGAATGTCTGTTAACCAAAAGAGTAAGGCAAGAGTTGGCCAAGCAGGATGTGAGGAAAGACATTCCAACAGAAAACAACATTTACAAAAGCCTGTAAGGCCTATCTGCCAAAGTTACGGAAACGGAACAGGCTGTGCAAAGAGCAGAGTAATGAGATAAGACTCAAGAGGTAAATCAGTGGCCAGACAATGAATGGTCATGTAAAATACGCTAAACATTTTGGAAAAGGGAAACTGTACAAGAAAGACAAATTAATGAAGTTAAAAGATACAGAAGGTGAAATAGAAAGGATTCAGTGATTGGATATTCTCAATCATGAAGATGGAGGGTTAATGATACCACTCCAAGGTCTAAGTTTGGTAACTGGTGGGATGGAGATTTCATACATAAGGAAAAGAAGAGGAAGCTAAACAATGGTACAGGTTGCTTTTGTTGGTGAGAAAAAACACAGAGATAGAGGATTCTGTTTTGGAAAAGTAAGTTTGAAATACTGTGGGACATAAAAGTAGATGCAGCTGGTGGTAGTTAGATATATTAGGCTGAAGTTATAGAAGATATTTGGGTTGATGATTTAGATTTGTAGCTGAAAAATAAAGACAATTGAGAAAGCATGGACAGGAAACTAGGAGGGGAAAATGCAATATCATAGAAGCCAATTAATAAGATATTTTATTTCCTTAATTACACAAGTTATATATGCTCCTTATACTATGATTCAAGCAATAAAATGTGCATCAAGAATGAACAATGTTTCCTCCACCTGACACAATCTAAATCACAAAAAGACACTAGTAACATTTTTGTGGATGCATAACTGGACATTTTCTATGCATATATAAATACATACATCTATATGCATAAACATGCACATTTATACAGTAGGGATCATATCATATATTCTTCAAATTACTTTATTGAAAAGATTGTGGATATATTTCACTATCAGTACACAGAGATTTATAATATTATTTTTAATGGTTGGATGATATTCCATTGTATGAATATAGCATAGTTAATATTTTAAATTTGTATTTAAATGTTTATTATAGAAATAATTCAAAGACATGGTGAAAAAAAGAAATAAGAAAAATAAAAAACCTTATACTCCTCCTCCTTTACCTCAGAGTCAACCAGTGTTAATCTTTTACTCTTCAGGACATCTGGAGGTTACATTTTCAAATATGACACTTAAAATTTTATTGTATCATTATCAACTTTAGATTTCCATTATTTGCCACCTTTAAAGATGAAAAATTTAGGGATTTTATGCAATCCCTCATCTCCCTTTCCCTCCACATCCAAATCTTTATGAGCTAATCATTTTAATTTCTTCTTGAGTTTTCACTTTTTAAAACTTTCTTTCTTTATATGACAAATTGTAATTTCTTTTTTTTTAATCTATTTTCCCCTGGATTAAAAAAAAGAAAATTAGCTCCTTAACTACTATCTTTTTTTCTATTTCTTAAAAAAAAATTAAGAGAAATTATTAACGGCTTACAATTTTTACATTCTCTTCTGTAAATATACATCCTGGAGAGAATTTTGTTTCTATAGCTTAGTACTTACAAGGTTAAACCACAGTGCATAATTTAACAAGTGATTATGAAAACATTATGTACCACAGAATTAAAAAGTGGGATTGAACCCATACAGATGCAAGAACAAGCCATTAAAAACTCTTGTTTCTAGCTTCCTTCCCATTTTCTGGATAAGATTCAGTAGTTACTCAAGTTTTGTATTCTATATTCCCATTTTTTGGAGTAGGGTAGTATCTTTTATTTTCTGGAAAACTTCCTAAAATGATTGTTTTCACAGAGTAAATATACATAATGATGTTTCTTAGTTATTCTACACCTGAAAAAGTGTGTAATTTACCCTCACATTTGATTGATAACACATCTAGATGTAGAACTCTAGGTTTAAAACACTTTTTTTTTCCTCTCAGACTTAGGAAGTCATTGTTCTTAGTTTCGGTGTTGCTGATGAGAAGTCTGATGTCTTCCTGAGTGCCAATCCTTTGAAATCAACATAATGCAATATACTTTGTTTTACTCCTTTCTAAATAGTTTTAAGATTTTTCTCTTTAATCTTGATATTATGAAATTTTTACTGTTTGAGTCATTTTGACTGACGTTGTTCAGTAATTGAAGACTTGGGTTTTCTATCCATGTATACAGTACATTAGATAAGACGAACTAGTGTTTCTCTAGTCTCCTTCTAGTACTCCTTTTGCACTGGGTGCTGTTTCCCATTTTTTTTGTTACTTAACTTTCCTCATAAGCATTTTCATCTGTTTCTTTTCTGTCCAAATTCTGTCAAATTTCCTTGATTTTTTTTTTCAGATTACTTATTGCTCTTTTTTGAGATAATTTGTTCTGCTATACACCTTAACTATGCTGATTTTTACCTTTTGGACTCTGGCTATCTTTCTTATTTCCACACTCATTTCTTAAATTTATAAACAATTTTTCCAATAGATTAAATTTACACCTAAATATTTATAAGGGCAGTTAGAATTATTGTTAAGGTTTCTTTTGTTTTGCTTTTTGTTCTCTGCATTATCTCTATTTCCTCCAGGGTTGATTTGTTTTGGTTTGTTGTGGTTTGTTTTTAGTTCATCTTGGATCTTTCTCTTGATGACACTGTCTTCAGATGTCATGCTGTTCGTCATTCAGAAATATAAATGCACTATGTTAACAAGCATGCCGAGCCAAATGTGTTTTCTCACCAGTTGTATATGTCTCTTCTAGATGATTACTCCCTCGAATTGGAGTATCAATTGCAATTTCTATAGAAATATTGGGGTATGCCAGCAGGTAATCTTTTTATAGTTTGAATAGATTAAAAAACAGGAAATTAGGCCGGGTGCGATGGCTCACGCCTGTAATCCCAGCACTTTGGGAGGCCGAGGTGAGCGGATCTCGAGGTCAGGAGATTGAGACCATCCTGGCTAACACGATGAAACACGGTCTCTACTAAAAATACAAAAAAACAAAAGAAAAAAAAGAAAAAAAAAATTACCCGGGCATGGTGGCGGGCGCCGGTAGTTCCAGCTACTCAGGAGGCTGAGTCAGGAGAATGGCGTGAACCGGGAGGCGGAGCTTGCAGTGAGCCGAGATTGCACCACTGCACTCCAGCCTGAACAGAGCAAGACTGTCTCAACAACAACAACAACAACAACAACAACAACAACAAAAAAAAAAAAAAAAAAAAAAAAAAAACCCCAGGAAATCATACTCCTAAACTTGTGAGAGTAAGGAAGCTGTAATTGAGCAGAGAAGGAAACACTTTACTGCTGTATGAAGCTATATTTCCTTTCATTTTGTTTTTTTGTTGTTGTTTTATGAGTCTCCAGCAGGAGTTGATATACCTAACAAAGTTTTAATGGAACAGAGCCATGCACATTTGTTTATATATTGCCTATGGGTGCTTTCTTGCTGTAATGACAGAGTTGAGTAGTTGTAACTACCAAGCCTGCTTACTACACGATCCTTTGTTTAACCCACTTATGCCTAGTGTTCCATTATTGGAATGCTAAGCATGTGGGAATTATTTGTATCTTGTTGCTCAAGGTCATTGCCAAGGTCTGATTTTTCACTCATGCAAAAATTCAAAAAATTGCAATCTCCAGCATAAATAGGTTAAAAATGTTTGCCACCTCTTGATGAAAGCTACCCTTAACTTCTGTAATACTTCTTTCTCACTCTCTAATACTCACTGGTAGCAGGGCCCACATAGATCATATAGATCACTTTCTGCTTTTAGGGAAGAATTCTCAGGATTTACCTGGATGTCAAAAACTCCAACTGCTAGATATTTGGTTTACAATGGAACAGGAAAGGAATGCATCTCTTTCAGATGTTTCTAAAAGGGTTTACTTCATAAATTAGCTGGTTGATTCACACTGGTCTTTGCATTTGCTGACTCTGAAGCTGAAGCATCTCTGGACTCCCTTGGGAGGCCCCTGCTTATATCTGGTATCATATGCTCCAATTTTTGCAGGATATTCTACATTAATACTATGTAGTCTACTTTCTATATTCCAACTATCATATAAACATTTCTGATCCATTCCTTGCATTTGTTTATGTTTATTATCATTGTAATGATGTCATACCGTCTGTTTTCTTTCTTCTTTCTTTCTTTCTTTCTTTTTTTTTTTTTTCAGAGATGGGTATCACTGAGTAACCCAGGCTCAAGTGGTGCAATGATAGCACACTGCAGCCTCAAACTTCTAGGTTCAAACAATCCTCCTGTCCCAGTCTCCTAAGTAGCTGAGACTAGAAGTGCATGCTACAATGCCTGGCTTGTTTTTGTGAAATTTCTGATGGGTCTATGAGAACTTTGGAAAGATGTGAGCTAGATTGTTGTGCTCAAGATGTCATCTGGAACATGAAAATTAAAAAACTGTTTTACAAGGAGGAATAAACAATATTGCTAAATACTGAAGAGACTTCAAGTCAGATGTGGGTGGCAAAGTGGCTCTAGATATAGAAACAAGGATGTCATTGGTTACCTTGGAGATAGAAGGTTAACTGACATAGTGAGGGAAGAGGGCAGAGAACAGCAACTTAAGAAATGGCTGGGATTTGAAGAAAACAGATAACGTGAACACATGCATCATTTTAAAGTTTGACTTGAAGAAGAGTAATAGGCCTATATGTGGTTGGAGATAGGTAATTAAATTGTAGACTTCTGTTAACTTATTTATTGTTGTTGCTGTTCTTTTTTGGGAGAGAAGAGAATGTATCAAGTTTAAAAGTGGAAGAAGCCTTGAGACAGAAAGGAGATTAAAAAAGAGAGGAAATACTTTATTACATGTATCCTTGAAAAAGCAGAAAAGAATAAAATCCTGGCACAGATAAAATAATTCACTTTAGGTAAGATGGCAGACAGGAGAAAAGGCAAAAATGAAGGATGTGGATGTAATCTAGAAATTGATGGCAGGACACTGCAAAGGTTTTCATTCGATTGCTTTTCTTTTCTACATGAAGTACAAAGTGTATGTTAGGTATTAGCTAACCTAGGGAATTCACAAGGGGTTGGAATAGCTGCCACAGATAATGGAAGATAGAGAGAACTTGGATAACACTGAAGTATTGAGGAAATACTGAGGTTTCAACTGAGGGTAGGTATCATTCTTTTGTAGTGACACAAGCTTCAATTTGTAATTTCTATAATAGGTTTACACAGCCTGAATAAGAGTATAAAAGAGGCCAATAGTTGGGGTTTCGCCCAGTAGGGGAGTGGGGAATTAGCAGGAGACTAACTGATATTTGGCCATGATGTCTAAAATGTATAGGGAAGGAAGCAGAATTAAAGATGACTAATAGAGATAAAAGTAGAGGATTTAGGGACTGAGTACCTCTGTGGTAAAAAAAAAAAAAAAAAAAAAAAAAGAAAAGAAAAGCAAAGCAAAGCAAAGCAAAGCAAGACAGGGCAAAAACATGGAGTGAAAGAGTTGCAGGAAAAGAAGCTAGGATTACAGTAAAATGCTTAAATATAAAATAATAGAGAAAGCACTTCTATGCCATGAGCCCTTCCCTGTGTAGTTGTGGAGATGAGTTGTCTAGTTAAATTCTCACATCAAGTTGAAGAATTATCATGAACTTCCTCTCAGAGATGAGAAAAATCTCGGAAAGGAAAGAAAATAATCTGGAATTTGGAATGGCAAAAAGTAAAGAAGTCGGAAAGCCAAAAAGTAGAGTCTGGAATCTCAATACCAAAATTGCAAATTATAGGTGTTTCTCCAGAAAGCCTTATGATTTTCTAACTCTTTCCATGTCTCAATGAGACTTCCAATGAGAAAGGAGTCATTAGAGAACTGAGGTTCTAGGCCGGGCACAGTGGCTCATGCCTATAATCCAAGCATGTTGGGAGGCCGAGGCAGGCAGATTACCTGAGGTCATGAGTTGAAGACCAGCCTGGCCAACATAGAAACCCCGTCTCTACTAAAAATACAAAAATTAGCTGAGTGTGGTGGTGCACACCTGTAATCTCAGTTACTTGGGAGGCTGAGGCAGGATAATCACTTAAACCCAGGAGGCAGAGGTTGCAGTGAGCCAAAATGGCTCCACTGACCTCCAGCCTAGGTGACAGAACAAGCCTACATCTCAAAAAA
>NW_016813614.1:242383-245862 GCF_001698545.2 Rhinopithecus bieti
AAAAAAAAAAAAAAAAAAAAAAAAAAAAAAAAAAAAAAAGAAAAGAAAAATAAAAAAGAGAGAGAGAGAGAGAGAGAGAGAATTGATGTTCTAATCTACTTCCATAGGGCTTCAAATCCTGGAGTAAATCACTCCTATCCCTTCCTATACTATGTACCCTTTCAGACAATTTCAATAAAGAACATGACCCCTTCATTAAAAATTCTGAGAACTCTCAGATCTGGAGGGACTTTTAAATTTGCAACTAAGTTATTTTAAGGGCACTTTAAAGAGAGATATTTTGGAATTTTCTTCAATTAAAACCTCATTTTAGATTCTAGTACTTACTTAAGTTATGAGAATACATGTTATGATTCAGATATATAGCTATACCTATTCACTAGGATTTCTCCTGTAAATATTGTGAAATAAAGCATCATACATTTTGGTGGTATAGAGAGAATCACTGAATAATAGACCTTGCCAAATAAAGCATTTTTATTTTAGAAGTATAAGTAAAACCAAAAAAGACTCTGATGGATTTATTTTCAGGAAAATTTTCAAAATTGTACTGGGATGCACAACAGTAAAGCAGTAGTTGTGCTTTAATAAATGAAAACAATGCTAATGAACATATAATAAATCCCTGTGCGATAGTGACTGGAAGAATAGCAGAGAGTGAAATGAAAAAATCCACTGTTTATTCCTGATTTAAAAAAACAAAAAAGGCAATTAATACCTCCTCTTTGCTAATGCACTTTAGTTAGTTTGTTTTTCTGTTTGAAGACATTTTAAGAAGGCAAGGAAAAGGATAACAAGATTTAAGTAGGAGCAGAATGATAGTGAAACTGGGTGGCATCAAAAATAGCATTCCCAGGTGTATTTGTAAATGTGTTTTACATGCCGAGAATCTGTCCCTAGCAATGCTCACGGGCTAAGAGGCATTTGTCACAGCAACTTTAATCAACCATCCTAGGTGAATACTTTCTACCTTGTTTAGCTTATCACTTCCCTGCATTCATTTCCTTCCAAGTATCTGTTTAAACACCTGTTTTGTTTTTAGTTACTCTTACTTCCTCGTGTCTTATTCTATTTTAACAATATAAGCAATTAAATCAGGAACAAAGCTCTTTTTGTGCACTATTGTCCACTAAGAACCTTACAAACAGTATGCACTTGATATCATTTGTTGATTTAACTAATGAATTTGCCATGCTCCCCAACTTTATGACAACAAATTTTCAAATTAAGACTTACTGTGTCACTTAATGATTGTATTTAGGCATAGTAACAGATCTTACAGTGGCTAATCCAAAGGGGACCACTGTTTTCTGTTTTAGTTTATGTTTGATATATCATAATAACTGTACTTATTTTTGGGGTATAGTTGATACTTTGATACATGTATACAATGTATAATAATCCAATCAGGATAACTGGGATATCCACCACCTCACACGTTTATCTTTTGCGTTGGGAACATTACAATATCCTTCTAGCTGTTTTGAAATATGCAATAATTATTAAGTATAATTCCCATACTGTACTATTAAATACTAGAATTCATTCCCTTTCTCTAATTGTACCCATTAACAAACTTCTCTTCATACACTCCTTCCTCCTTTCCTTTCCAGCCTCTGGTAGCTACCTTTCTATTCTCTACCTCCATGAGATAAACTTTTCTTAGCTCCTACATTAGTGAGAACATGTAATATTTGTCTTTCTCTGCCTGGCTTATCTCATTTAACATAACAACCTCCAGCTCCATCCATGTTGTTGAAGTGACAGGATTTTATGCTTTTTATGGCTGAATAATATTTCATTGTGCATATATATATACAACATTTTCTTTGTCCATTCATCCACTGATGGACACTTAGGTTGATTCTGTATCTTGACTTTGTAAATAATGCTGCAATAAACATGGGAGTGCAGATGTCTCTTCAGCTTACTGATTTGTCTTTTTTTGGTTATATACCAAGCAGTGGGATTGCTAAATTATATGGTAGATCTACTTTTAGTTTTTTGAGAAGCTTCCATACTGTTTTCCATAATGGCTATACCATTTTACATTCTTACCAACAGTATACAAGTGGTCCCTTTCTCCACATCCTTGCCAGCATTTAATTGTTCTCTTTTTAAAACTAGCCATTTTAACTGGGATAAGATGATATTGTATTGTGGTTTTGATTTGCATTCCTGTGGTGATTAATGACGTTGAACATTTTTTCATACACTATTGGCCATTTGTATGTCTTCTTTTGAGAAATATCTATTTAGGTCTTGCCCATTATTTAATTGGATTATTCGGCTTACTGCTTTTGAGTTGTTTGAGTTGTTTAATATATTTCAGTAATGAATCCTTTTGTCAGATGGATATTTTACAAATATTTTCTCCCTTGTGAATATGTCTCTTCACTTTACGTTTTTCCTTTGCTGTGCATTTTAGCTTGATATAATACCATTTTCTGTTTTTGCTTTGGTTGCTTATGCTTTTGAGTTCTCACCCAAAAAATCTTTGCCCAGGCCAATGTCCTGCAGCATTTGCTCAATGTTTTCTTCTAGTACTTTCACAGTTTTATGTGTTACATTTATGTCTGTAATCTATTTTGAGTTAATTTTTGTATATGTTGAAAGATGGAGATCTAGTTTTATCCTTCTGCATATGGATATCCAGTTTTCTCAGCACTATTTTTTGAAAAGAATGTCCTTTCCCAATGTATGCTATTGGTGCCTTTGGCAAGATAAGTTGGCTACAGTGCATAGATTTATTTCTGGGTTCTCTATTCTGTTTCATTGATAAATGTGTCTGTTATTATGCCAGTACCATGCTATTTTGGTAGATATAACTTTGTAGTATAATTTAAAATTAGGTAGTTTTATACCTCCAGCTTTGTTCTTTTTTGCTCAGAATTGCTTTAGGTTTTTGAGGTCTTTTGTGGTTGCATACAAATTTTAAGAAATTTTCTATTTCTATGAAGAAAGTCATTGGTATTTTGATAGGGATTGCACTGAATTTGCAGATCACTTTGGGTAGCATGAATATTTTATTTTCATATAATAACATGTGGCCAGGCACGGGGGCTCACACCTGTAATCCCAGCACTTTTGGAGGCCGAGACAGGTGGATCACCTGAGGTAAGGAGTTCTAGACCAGCCTGGCCAACATGGTGGAACCCCATCTCTACTAAAAATACAAAAATTAGCTGTGTGTAATGGCTGGTTTCTATAATCTCAGCTACTTGGGAGGCTGAAGCAGGAGAATCCCTTGAACCTGGGAGGTGGAGGTTGCAGTGAGTCAAGATTGCACCATTGTACTCCAGCCTGGGTGACAAGAGTGAAACTGCATCTCAAAAAAAGAAACAAAATAAAATAAAAATTAAAATAAAAAAAATAGTGTTCAGGGTAAATAGTTCAGGAAACGTATGACAACTCCAAACTCACCACTTGCCCTGGTTTTTTTCTGGAATTTTTTTTTTTTTTTTTTTTTTTTTTTTTTT
>NW_016813614.1:245879-278551 GCF_001698545.2 Rhinopithecus bieti
TTTTTTTTTTTTTTTTTTTTTTAATCCCATCCTTAGAATCCTTCATGAGAGCTGCTGGAAAAATGAAAAATTACTTTCAATGGCAAAAACCACAGTTACTTACTTTTGCACCAACCTGATAGTTTTTGTGTATTTGTTTAAGATGGGAAGTTCAAAAGTATCAAGAATCTGTTAATAAGAAATAAGCTTGGGCAAATAATAGTCTCATACTAGAATGTTTCCTGATTGATATACAAACCAAAAAAAAAAAAAAAAAAAAAAAAAAAAAAAAAAAACAAAAAAAAAAAATTTAACCCCCCGGTCTTTTCACCCCACAAAAAAAAAAAAAAACTCTAATAAAACATTATCATCACCTGGTCTGTATCACTCCAACAAGCAATAATGAGCTATTACAGACTATTCTACGTAGGAAACACAATTTTTATTACAAGAAAGTCCAGAGAGTGCTGAGTTAAAAGCAAAGAGAGAGCTAAATGAGTTAAAAATTTAATGGCAGGATAAGGCAGCCTAGTATGTACATACCAACTTTATGGATGGCTTTTCCAATTAGATCTAAATATTCAGGTTGTTAAGAAAGACATCCCCTCCTCTAGATCATATTTGTACTGACACAGTAAAGCTACTAATTCTGAGATCCTCTCTTTTCCATACATCATTTTATAACTAACTCTTTTTTTTGATGGGTACATTCTTTCTTTTGATATTTCACTGTATTCAATTGCATTAAGTTTAGTCTAAACAACTGCAGAAGCTAATCTTTCTCTTTCAGAGAAATTTGCATGTCTCTGATCTGATGCATTTACTTCACAGTTTAACTGTCAGAAAGTAATTTTGTTCCCACTTTTCCCAAGTTCTCCTGGAATTTTCCAGCACAGTCATAAAACATTGACAAATAATGTGAACATGGTTTTCAATCTTAAAGTTGACCAATAAATATTCACCATAAAATTTCCTTCAATGCTTGTTTAATTTTTCTCTCAATTGCTCCTGAGGTTGAGGAATTTTTCCTTGCAGTATTTTAGGAATAAAGATTTTTCTGCTCATGTTCTAATATCATTATTGGCTTCCCCATGAAGACTTTTGATAAATGTGTTTTCTTTTTTTTTTATTTTTTATTTTTATTATACTTTAAGTTCTAGGGTACATGTGCATAACGTGCAGGTTTGTTACATATGTATATTTGTGCCATGTTGGTGTGCTGCACCCATCAACTCGTCAGCTGAGCATCTGGTTGCTTAACGTTCATCAACATATTATCAAACTTCTCTTTTTAAGAGTAAAGAATTTGAAATTTGAATGTTCCAATTTCAGACTGGCTTTATATTACTAATTGTGATTTTAAGTAACTGTCTTGACATCCCTAAAGTTTATTTTCTTTATCAGTGATATAGCTGCCAACTCAACCACACACCACTGTTTTAAAGATCAGATCAGATTACATAAGCATGCGAACCACAAATAGGGTGGAAAGATAATCTTCGTTTAGGCAAGAATTTCTATGTGTTGCTTAACTCTAAAGTTCCACAGTTCTGTGTAAAAGAACTTTAAATGCAATTGTCTGTTTAAATGCACCCTATGTAAATATCTAGCCACAGCTATTTCTTTGGTGGTTTGGATGAAAGCTGGATGTGCAAATTGTGATACATGAGGTGTGCATGTAAGACCCTTTAAAATACAGGAGAAATTCAAAGTAAAGGGAATGGAATAAAGACTGAAGGTTGGGGGCTAAGGACTACTGCTCCTAGAACTGCTATATTCTAGAACTCTGAGGCATCTGAAAATTCTAAATTTAAACTTAGCCCTCTAGGTTCTTGTGAACATATATTGGTCAAAGTATGAAGACAGAGCCTATTTTATTTAACAATTTGTTTATTTGATAAATGAGTTTAAATATTCAGGCATATGAAATTTTAAAATAAAGTGTGTAACTGGATTGTTTGTAACTAAAAGGATACATGCTTGAGGGAATGCAAACCCCATAATCCATGACGTGCTTTTTTCAAATTACGTGCCTGTATCAAAACATCTCATGAATCCCATACATATATACACTTACTATGTACCTATAAAAATTAAAGAATAATAAAAATAATAAAATAAAACAAATATTCCAGGCATATGATATACATCCTTGCCCCAGGCACAAAAATGTTATTGGTAGGCTTGCTTAGTCTTTCTGTATTTCTATACTTAGAAAATATTAACATTTAAATACAGCCCTGTAGAAGGAGGTGTATCCCTATCTCCTTAATTCATAGGAGATATAATCAAGCTAGTGTTATTAGGTATAAGTCATCACAAACAAGAAAGGAAGAAATGTGTGCAGATATAAGATATACTTTACTTCTGCTTCAAAAAGTGGTGAGTTAGGAAAAAATTTAAACTTAATGCAGAAGTTCTTGAGACAGATTCTCTGAATGTAAAAACAAGCCAAATGTAACCAAGGAAGTCACTGTGCAAATGTCCAGATCAGTAAAGTGCTCTAAAATGTTGTATGGAACACATATACCTTATAATACCATTGCTTCTTCAGTTAGGTTCACAACTTTGTGCTTTTTCATTTGTTTTAGTCATTGAATAGATAAATTAATCTACGTTAAAAGCATCTTCCATGTTTAAGAAGTCTTTTGTATATTTTTAACTTATATTACTTTATATTTTGGGCTATTTTTACCTTCAGAACAATAACATAGCACCAATGACACTATGATTACACATGATTGGGTGCATGTGTATACGTCTATTTTGGTAGCTGTCTACATTTTTTTTTTGCATTAATTTTTACTTAAAAGTAGGATTCTATTTTGCACCTTGTACTTTTAATTCATCTATTTATATTATAAATTTATTTAATGAAAGGGAATAATTAAAGCCCACAGTATAATAAAATCTCAGATCTACTCCTGCATATTTTTACTTACCTGCAGGGTTAGAGTAGAATTACCAAGATAATCGCCTCTACTATCCATTGCATTTGCCTAAACAATTTAAAGTTTAAGCATCATTTTACTTTCACATTTTTGCTCCTCTTTCCTTATATAAACAAATATGTCTTTCTTCCTCTGCTTTACACTCTAGTTGTTTGTCTGGTTATCACTTTTTCTCTTCTTGTTATGTACTACGAATGTCCACGACTCTAGTTGTTTGTCTACTTAGTGTTTTTCTCTTCTGGTTATTTACTATGTATATCCATGACTGATACTCCTGTCTTTCCAATATATAAACATTTGAAGTCAAGTCATTTACCAGAAAGATTTCCATGCATGAGTAACAGGTATTCTGAGAGTGAAATTAACCAGCTCGTATTCCTCGTTCCTTTATTCTGCCAAATGAGAAAACTAATCTGGTTATGTAAGAAGTCATTACTTCATCTACTCATCAGCTGTTTTTGACATGCTCCAGTTGGAAATAAAATTGCACAAGGATGAAAATGAAGCCTGTTTCAGAACACTTTCAAGGAAGATTTGTTCCTGTAATGGGCTCTTTGCTAAAAGATATGGTTTTTAATTTGTGAGAAAATAAAAATGCAGTTCAAACAAGTGAAACATAAAGTCAGAGGTCAAAAGACATTCTTATTTTTATAGCAAGGAGGTTCAAACTCTGTATTAAGTGAAACTGAAAACACATTTTTTGCTGTCTTCCACTTGTAGCAGTTTGAGCAATGTATCTGTGAAAACAACTTAAAATTAAATCAGGTTTGGATCTGTCAGTTTTCTACACATATCAGTCTCAGAATCCACTTTTTTACCCCCAAGTAAGTATTGAATATGTTAACTTCAGTCTTACTATTTCTATTTCCTTATAATTATAGTTCTCTCCTTTGCACATTCTGACAACTGAAATATTTCTAACATGATGTGTGGAATAATAAAGAATGTTTGTATAATGTTCCCTACAGTAGCTCTGGTTGCAAGAGTTTTTATAAATATTGTAACTGACAGCAATCCCAAAGGGTATATTGAATTAATCAAGGCTCAGGAAGAACACTGAAGTCTGAGATAAGGTTACTTATCAATATCATTATTACTATTATTTTATTTAAATATTTATAAAAGTAGGAATTAAAATATAAAGATTCTGGGAAATAAAATAAAATAAAATAAAATAAAATAAAAAAACCTTTCCTGTATGCACATCCCAGATTTTCCACTATCTAGCTGTGTGATCTTGGGCACTCACCATCTCTGTGCCTCAACAGCCCATCTATTGAATGGAGGCATAAAAATGAAGTAGTTCCTAACTCATACAGTTGCTGTGAAGGTTTAATGTATCATTACAAAGAGCCATCATTTACTAAGCACTCACATTATATCAGACACTGTTCCAAGTAATTTAAATACAAACATTTGATAACTTTAAGAAAGTCTTAAAATACTAACTTCCAAAACACATTGAGGATTTACATACTCCTTGAGGGATATTTCTTTTATAGGAAAGTCAAGTAATACTTCTCTCACATCAAATACTAATTTGTTAGTTTACTAATGTTTACTAATATTTAAATTTATTAGTTTACTAATATTTAAATATATCTTGGATATATAGATCCAAGTACAAACACAAGATCCAAATAAAAACACATAATGATTAGAATTATTTCCTGTAGAAGGCATTTTGCAAAGAACATCAACATGAAAGTAAACCAACTCATAGAACTGGGTACTTAAATATATGTACTCTTCTTATATGCAAAACAGACTTTAATAAACTTGAATGAAAAACAAACAGAAAGTAAATCAAATCCTTGGTTAATCTGTTGATAGCATAGGTAACCATGTTGTAACTGACTTACTATATTTTTAAAGGATCTCTCCTAACAGCTACTAAACGTTTCTTCTCTGACTACAACAAATAGATTTGCACTAGAAAGAGCTCATTGCCCAGCTAAGTACTGGATGACCACATCATTGACATATACACTTTGCCAATCCCAATGGCTCTACCACATGTATCTTCCTGGCTTAAAGCAATTTGCACTCTATACATGTAGGACATCCATAAAATGTACAGTTATCATTATACATAGTAAGTATTTCACATAAATAATTTTAGATGATTTTCCGTTAGAAACACAAACTATTAACTATTCTGCAATAGCAAAAATCATGAGAATCAAGCTCCTAAATAATCAGTGCCATCCAAAGAGTTGCTTTTAAGCTTTGACAAATAATAGATGTGGCTGAACAGAGTGGGGAAAATAGTTCCAGCTTTAATTGAGTCTTAACTACCTACAAGTAATTTTGGAAAATCCATTAATCCATTAAAATTACAGAGCTCTGGACTTTACTTCATTATTGACTGTCAGTAGAGACTAAGTTTACCATCACTCCATGGCAGCTAAGGACAGGAGTATAAGGGGAAGGAAAACTGGGTTCCAGTCCCCATTCCGTAGACACTTAGGTGTCCAACTGTGCAAGTTACTTATTCTCCCAGGGCTTTTATATTCTCATCTACATAACTGACAGATTATAAATTATTTCTTATAGTCTTGCTAAGTTTTGGGATCATGGTTAGGCACCATGAGAAGCAGAGTGTTCTTTTTAGAATATTACATCAAAGAAGTAAATATTGCCTTAGGTCTTGAAAGAGTTAATGGGTTTCAATACTTCAAGAATAAATTCTCCACTTTTTTTTTAAGATAAAAAACAACCTTGCTGGGGTTTGTTTTGCTTGAAATCTGTTATATTTAAAACATGCTTAGATACCAAGAAATGGCTAATCTAATTACTTGCATTTTGGCAAAGATTTAGTTGTAGGGTCTTGAAGAAAATATTGAGAAAATATTGAGTGAATTTTGAGGAAAAGAAAATATTCTCTCCCATTGTACACATTTCCTAATAAGTTTGTATTACTTTATCTTCTAATATTTTAAAGGGTCCCTCTGTAAGCATTAATTTTAGTGACATTCAGGTGAGATAAACTGTAAAAAAATAAAGTTTTATATATATGAGCCGTTTATAAACTGGAAAGCTCTATATAGATGTAACACACCCATAGTCTCACACTCTTGATCTTAATCAGAAATACAATTAGCCCTTATCTTGCTTTGTGCAACCAGATTAGAAACATGAGTACCCAAGACAAACTTTTGTGATATATCATATAAAAGTAAAACAAATTTATTGAATGATAAAACAAAGGTGAGTTGAGAATATGAGACCCTGTGCTAGATGTAAAATTAACAACACTCTATCAGTATAATATTCTTGAGATACAAATAACTCTTGGAAGAGTCTTTTCCACATAAAATTTAAATATCTATTTTAAATTTGATCTTGCAGATTTTAGCTATAGTAGACAACAGTAAATGTAACTCTGACTTTTCATTTAAGACCACAGAGGTCTCCATCTACTGGAAGTCAAAAGAATAACATATGATATCTAAAATATTTCACAATCTAGCCACTATGTCCACTGTATGTTCTATATAGAAAAACCCCATCAATTCAGAAAAAAAAAAATGCAATGATTTCTGAGGGCTCTGCTCTGTTTCTTTGGTCTATATCTCTGTTTTGGTACCAGTACCATGCTGTTTTGGTTACTGTAGCCTTGTAGTATAGTTTGAAGTCAGGTAGTGTGATGCCTCCAGCTCTGTTCTTCTGGCTTCGGATTGTCTTGGCAATGCAGGCTCTTTTTTGGTTCCATATGAACCTTAAAGTAGTTTTTTCCAATTTTGTGAAGAAAGTCATTGGTAGCTGAATGGGGATAGCATTGAATCTATAAATAACCTTGGGTAGTATGCCATTTTCACAATATCGATTCTTCTTATCCATGAGCATGGAATGTTCTTCCATTTGTTTGTGTCCTCTTTTATTTCATTGAGTAGCGGTTTGTAGTTCTCCTTGAAGAGGTCCTTTACATCCCTTGTAAGTTGGATTCCTAGGTATTTTAATTCTCTTTGAAGCAATTGTGAATGGGAATTCACTCATGATTTGGCTCTCTGTCTGTTATTGGTGTATAAGAATGCTTGTGATTTTTCCACATTGATTTTGTATCCTGAGACTTTGCTGAAGTTGCTTATCAGCTTAAGGAAAGTTTGGACTGAGACGATGGCTTTTCTAAATATACAATCATGTCATCTGCAAACAGGGACAATGTGACTTCCTCTTTTCCTAACTGAATACCCTTTATTTCTTTCTCCTGCCTGATTGCCCTGGCCAAAACTTCCAATACTAAGTTGAATAGGAGTGGTGAGAGAGGGCATCCCTGTCTTGTGCCAGTTTTCAAGGGGAATGCTTCCAGTTTTTGCCCATTCAGTATGATATTGGCTGTGGGTTTGTCATAAATAGCTCTTATTATTTTGAGATAAGTTCCATCAATACCGAATTTATTGAGAGTTCGTAGCATGAAGGCTGTTGAATTTTGTCAAAGGGCTTTTCTGCATCTATGGAGATAATCATGTGGTTTTTGTCTTTGGTTCTGTTTATATTCTGGATGATGTTTATTGATCTGCATATGTTGAACCAGCCTTGCATCCCAGGGATGCCACTTGATTGTGGTGGACAAGCTTTTTAATGTGCTGCTGGATTAGGTTTGCCAGTATTTTATTGAGTATTTTTGCATCGATGTTCATCACAGATATTTGTCTAAAATTCTCTTTTGTGTGTGTGTCTCTGCCAGGCTCTGGTACATCTACAACCATCTGATTTTTGACAAACCTGACAAAAATAAGAAATGGGGAAATGATTCCCTATTTAATAAATGGTGCTGGGAAAACTGACTAGCCATAAGTAGAAAGCTGAAACTGGATCCCTTCCTTATACCTTATATAAAAATTAATTCAAGATGGATTAGAGACTTAAATGTTAGACGTAAAACCATAAACACCCTAGAAGAAAACCTAGGCGATACCATTCAGGACACAGACATGGGTAAGGACTTCATGTCTAAAATACCAAAAGCAATGGCAACAAAAGCCAAAATTGACAAATAGGATCTAAGTAAACTAAAGAGCTTCTGCACAGCAAAAGAAACTACCATCAGAATTAACAGGCAACCTACGGAATGGGAGAAAAATTTTGCAATCTACTCATCTGACAAAGGGCTAACATCCAGAACCTACAAATAACTCAAATAAATTTACAAGGAAAAAAAAAAACCTCATCAAACAGTGGGCAAAGGATATGAACAGACACTTCTCAAAAGAAAACATTTATGCAGCCAACAGGCACATGAAACAATGCTCATCATCACTGGCCATCAGAGAAATGCAAATCAAAACCACAATGAGATACCGTCTCACACCAGTTAGAATGGCGAGCATTAAAAAGTCAGGAAACAACAGGTGCTGGAAAGGATGTGGAGAAATAGGAACACTTTTATACAGTTGGTGGAACTGTAAACTAGTTCAACCATTGTGGAAGACAGTGTGGCGATTCCTCAAAGAGATCTAGAACTAGAAATACCATTTGACCCAGCCATCCCATTACTGGGTATATACTCAAAGGATTATAAATCATGCTGCTATAAAGACACATGCACAGGTATGTTTATTGTGGCACTATTTAAAATAGCAAAGACTTGGAATCAACCCAAATGTCCATCAGTGACAGAATGAATTAAGAAAATGTGGCACATATCCACCATGGAATACTATGCAGCCATAAAAAAGTATGAGTTCACATCCTTTGTAGGGAC
Organism: Rhinopithecus bieti; assembly: GCF_001698545.2. Lineage (NCBI taxonomy): Eukaryota > Metazoa > Chordata > Mammalia > Primates > Cercopithecidae > Rhinopithecus > Rhinopithecus bieti. Next base: position 254,517 of record NW_016813614.1, read on the forward strand.
ACAGATGCAGCTGGAAACCATCATTCTCAGCAAACTATTGCAAGAACAGAAAACCAAATACCACATGTTCTCACTCATAGGTGGGAACTGAACTATAAGAACACTTGGACACAGGAAGGGGAACATCACACACCGGGTCCTATTGTGGGGCGGGGGGAGGGATAGCATTAGGAGATATGTTAATGGGTGCAGCACACCAACATGGCACAGGTATACATATGTAACAAACCTACACATTGTGCACATGTACCCTAGAACATAAAGTATAATGATAAAAAAAAAAAAAGAAAATTTCACATTTTAACAAAATAAAGGAAATGCTTTAGCAACAACAAAAAAAGTATTAAAAATCTAAAATTAATGGTATAATTATCTGAATACTTAGTTTTACTGCATCAACACCCTCATAACAATGTAAATTGAAAATGTGAGAGCTAAGGTGTTCTGTGTATAGTCCGTTTTTCTCTTTCTCTCCCTGATAGGCAGGATTCTTGAAGACTACTAAATATTAGATATCATCTGCATTAAAATCAGGAGGAAAATAAAGACAAGTTTTGACCTAGAAGAATGTGATACTTTGTATTGTAAAAGAGAAATAAATAACATCTTGTATAAGAAAAAAAAAATGCAATGAACATGTCAGCTTTTTCTATTATCATTCTTTTTTTCATTGTAACTAAAAACCTCACATTTCAGATTAGGTATGTTTGAATCACACCAGTCAGGTGGATCTTTTGGTTAGTCTTACCGTCATCAGTAATATGTTGTTAGAATTTCCTATAAAATCTACAAATGTGGGGTCCTACCTCAGGTGGATACCGCACTTAGTAAAAATTATACCCGCATTGAATATTAGCCTGAAACCTCAGAACAATACTGTCCTTACTTTTCCATTACACTGTCACTGGAGAGTCCTAATGTTTTATTTGGTTCTGCTGATCCCAAATTTCTCTTCTTAGTTTATGACTTTTTAGAAAGTTTATACATCTGGAATTAGTTTAACATTCCATGTTTCATCAGAGCTTTATTTTTCATGGTTGTTATCATTATCCTAGAATGTTAGCTATTTTGCATCTTTGTAGTGACTATTATAATAAAAAGTAAGTAGTTAAAATGTAGGAACCAGTTATGAAGAAAAACTAGCATCTAAAATCAGAGAGACCTGGTAATAAATGAGAATCTGACAATTACCAGAGGTGTGAACTTAAATAATTCAATTAATTAATTTTTCTGAGCCTCGGTGAATACGTCTATAAACTACCAAAAAGGTTGCTATAAAAATTAAATGAAGTCCTATAAGTAAAGCTCAAAGCAGATAGTAAAAGTAGGTATTCAATTTCATGCTGGGGTTGCTCACGATGACAATGAGGGCGATGACAAAGACAGTGTGTCCATCAGGATGATTCAAAGCTTCAATCAGTTTTCTGTTTGAGCCAGAGAAGAGGGGACATTGGTACAAATGCAGTTTCTCAGAGAAGACATGAGGCATACCACATCATGACACTCCCTCTTCCTTGATCCTAATCACTTGTTATTAAGGAATAATAGATTTTTTATGAGGATACAGGAAAAAATTCACTTTTGTAGATTAAATACATTAAATATGCTTTCATCAATGGAAAAGTTTTTCATAATCCTAGGTATGTGGAGAAGGCATGATGGCTTCACATGATTTCTAAAGGAGTTCATTAAAAAATAAAATATGAAAAAAATACATTTTTGAAGTTGTCTTCTCCTTCTCAGTTTGTCAATCGCTTTTTGATAAAAAGAATAGTTCTAGACCGGGCGCGGTGGCTCAAGCCTGTAATCCCAGCACTTTGGGAGGCCGAGACGGGCGGATCACGAGGTCAGGAGATCGAGACCATCCTGGCTGACACGGTGAAACCTCGTCTCTACTAAAAAAATACAAAACTAGCCGGGCGAGGTGGCGGGTGCCTGTAGTCGCAGCTACTCGGGAGGCTGAGGCAGGAGAATGGTGTAAATCCGGGAGGCGGAGCTTGCAGTGAGCTGAGATCCGGCCACTGCACTCCAGCCCAGGCGACAGAGCGAGACTCCGCCTCAAAAAAAAAAAAAAAAAAAAAGAATAGTTCTAATTATCATGCCCTAAATATGTATTCTGCATCATCCATCCTCGAATACTGTTAGGAAAAAGTAAGGACCAGAGTATTAATCACATGCAGGCACACCCAGTGTTGAGAGCATTTTAATTCAATGCTGATAAAAATAAAACTAGCTCCAACACACTTTAACAACCCTATTAGTGTAAAATTATATTATTTTGGAAAATATGTCTGCCCTATATAGCATTACTTATTATATTACAAAGAACTGAGAAAAAGATTTGGGCAGAGAAAACAGATGGTAGATAGGTTAACAGCAAGATGTCATTCTTGTTGTAATGAATGTAACATACATGAATTAACCAATGTGCAAACAAAACTCATTACCATTTTTCAATGGAAAACTCACTGTTTATCTTTCCTGTCTATTTTGAAGATGATAGTAATTTATAAAATTTGTATATTTTTATTGAAATTACATATATACATATATGGAAATATATGTGGAGATGTGGAGCCATATATATAGCTATATATATGTGTGTGTGTGTGTGTATATATGTAGCTTTATATAGAGAGTGAAACCCTACAATAATCGACATCTATATATATATACACACACACACATATAAATTCATATATATGGAAAAAATATATATGGATATGTATGTGGATCTATATATACACAGAGAGAGAAAGCGAGATAGGAAGTGAAACCCTACAATAATCCATATAAATAACTGTATCTTTCTTAAACCAATTCTTCAAAAACCCAAAATAAGGCACAAGTAATGAAAATTATAATACAGTCACTCTACGGAAACTAGTAGATACTCTCAACTGAAACACGGTCCATATTTCCCTCCTATTGTCATTCCTTTACCAGAAACAAAGTTTAAGGCAATATGCTGAAAGAAATGCTCTAAGTAGTCAGAGGCGTAAATTTCACTGATTGTTCAATTATTTTCTAGCTACACAGTCTCTAAATTTCAGTGTTCTTAACTATCAAATAAGTGAGAATAGATCATCTATCGTTTTTCCTGGTTTTCTTAGCAACTAACCTGATTTTTCAAATACAGTCTATACAGAAACTCAGTATGCTTCCAACAGATGACTGGATCTGCTCTGTTGGAATTAAGATGAGAGAAACATGGTCCAGGACCTTCAGCCTTCTCTGTTACACATGGCTGTTATATAATATACCTTAACATTGTTTCAAATCAAGTACTTGCATTTATAAAATATATTAATCCTGCCTACAAATTTCAGTCTTTACACAAAAAGGAATGAAATATTATTCACCATTTTTATTCTCCATAGATTCATACAGGATAAGTTTTCAGTAACTAGTTGTTGATTTCATCTGCAACAGTACCTTACATTTATGTGCTATTTTACTTCTTACAAAGCATTTTCTCACAGTTTCTCATTATCTCACTTGTTTTTTTTACCAGTAATACAATAGGCAGGAAAGGTTCAAATGAAAGAGAAATAGGTTCATTTTCACTGTATTATCTCTTTTACTTTTTTTTTTTTTTTTTAAACTCAATAGTTAGGAAAAGACAAATCCATCATACAAATTCTATCATAAATTTTTCCATTTTTACAGTACCATATATCACATATGTTCCAAATGCATATCACTGTTTCAAAAATGCTCTTGGTTTTACACGGCAGACCAGAGATTCTCAACCTTGACTCTGTTGTTGTCAGTTGTGACAACCAAAAATATCTACAGGCATTGTCAAATGTCTCCTCAAAGGGAAGGCACCCTCAATTGAGAACTACTTGAAACACAAACACTAAGGCTAATTGCAGCGACCAATTCACTTCAATATACCTGCTATGTTCACAACTATTTGTATCAATTGTCCATAATGATTATGGGGTACTGTCTTTCTTTGTTTCTAATGGCCAAATAACCAACTGATCACACTAGTTCCTTCTCATTGTGATCATAGGGAGACAGTGCAATGAATATCTCATAGAATATACAGACACAGTTTTAGACTTTAGAAAAGACTGTGTCGCCGATTGATATTAAAGATGAAGACAGACAATCCAACACAGGGACCAGGAAATATGTCAGCCTATTATCAATCTGTCTCAAATTACACACAATAGCAGGTTGTATAGAGAATATCATGCACTTTAAAAAGTCACAAGCAAACCAAAAGAAGGCTTTTATAGAAAACATTCTTAATAAAAACCTAGGCTACTGTCTTAAGTAAAGATGTAAGTCAATACTTAAAAATTGTGCTTTACTCACAACCCTCCTATGATGCACAGGCGTAGTATCAATCAACAAAGGCAAAGCTGAGCACAAGAGGGGTAGATATAACTAAGGTCAAGTCTCTCATGATTCCTAGCAGCAGTATATAGCTAACAGTTGTTTCAGCAATGTGTTGATTGCTACCAGTCATTGACCTTATCACTCATCCATTTCCTCATACATTTATTAAGTGATCATTTTTATCTGGTAATAGGTAATAGATTAGAAAGTAAAAATAAGATGACCTAGGAGCTGAGTTAAGAATGTGATGTTATATTGAGATGAATGACAGGCATGATACAAGAGTAATATGTGAAGATGGACACTTCTTTGAAAGAAAACTTTTTAAATAAAAGGCAAAAGCATAAGGCAAATCCAAAAGTAAAAAGAAGTGATTGCTATCTTATTAGGTGCCAAAAAAATTAAGAAAAAATGTCGACCACTCAATAATCTTAGAAAGTATAATATTTATGTTCCTTCATATGCTATAAAAGGTATAATCAAAATACATGGATCACGGACTGTTGGAAGTATGAGAAAAATGGAACAAAATACAATTGGAGAAATCACTACCAATTTATAGCTAATTTCAAAGATAGAAATTAGGAAACTTATAGAGAATTTGAAGAACAGAATTAATAAAGTTGAGTTAATTGCTATAGTAGATTGAACTTAGCACCCTACAGAGAGATAATTCTTTTCAGTGAACCACTGAATATTTTTTAAAAGTCACTCAATGCATTGGTTGTCTGCTGTGTGCCAGGCTTTCTTCTAGTTACTATGATACAGCAAAGAAAAAAAGGACAAAATTCTCTTCATTGTACAGTACCTATTCTGGTTACAAAGTATCCAAGAAAACTTCAATAAATTTCAAAGCAGAAATTCTACAGGATACATTTTCTGAATACAACATAATGAAGGAAGAAATTAAATTATACATGGTCAAACAAAAGTCTCACTAGTTTTTTTATGTGTTTATGTCTATTTCATCTAGTCAGACTAGTTTTGAGAATTTATTCTAAGAAACAACTGAAAGTGGGCATAAAGATTTACTAAGAAGGGTATTCATCAAGGCATAAATTGCATTAATGCAAGTCTGATAGGGATTAAATTATAAACATATGAAAACGTTTAAAAATCGCCGGGCGCGGTGGCTCAAGCCTGTAATCCCAGCACTTTGGGAGGCCGAGACGGGCGGATGACGAGGTCAGGAGATCGAGACCATCCTGGCTAACACGGTGAAACCCCGTCTCTACTAAAAAATACAAAAAACTAGCCGGGCGAGGTGGCGGGCGCCTGTAGTCCCAGCTACTCGGGAGGCTGAGGCAGGAGAATGGCGTAAACCCAGGAGGCGGAGCTTGCAGTGAGCTGAGATCCGGCCACTGCACTCCAGCCTGGGTGGCAGAGCGAGACTCCGTCTCCAAAAAAAAAAAAAAAAAAAAAACGTTTAAAAATCATATGCTGTCATAATGTGCAGCCATTTAAAATAGAAATTTTGGGAGAATATATAACAATGTAAAAAAATCCTTGAACATAACAACAACAAAAAGGAAAACCAAGGATATCAACTAATGTACATAATCTGGTCACAAAGGAATACACCACCAATACTAGAACTACAAATACTAGGGAACAGGAAATGTCATGAATTACAAGCCCATTAAATAAACAAATACACTTCAGGAATTTTGAAAGTTTGCTCAATTGCTTAATAATCAAAATGAAACCCAAACATCCAATTGCAGATTATCTGGAATGCATTCAAAATGAAAGTAACCTATCAACATTTATTGAACATTCACACATAGTGGGCAAATTCACAAAATGACTAAATTTCAATTAGACAACGGAAAAGAACATAAAAATATGGTTTCAGATGACAATGAAAAGCAGTCAAATGGACAATTAATCAAGATTTGATTCTGGCAAAACTTTTTTTAAATGGTGTAGGTAGAAAGCACAAAGTTAGGATTAAAAAGTTACATATAACAGATGTAAAGAATGTAAGTTATGATACTATGCACCAGTATATTCTAACAAAGTTGATCATCTCAGTGTAATGGAAAATAATTTTAAGTGAAATACTTAACAAAAGAAAGAAACAAAATCCTGAAAATACTGAAAAGACTATTAGCCACGGGAGACATTTGGTTGTTATTAATATTTTAATCTAAAAAATAAATTTATTTCATCTACCAATTTTATATTAAGGGAAGAAAAATACCTTCTTTACATATAATCTGAACACCAAACCCCGAGACACACAATTTACCCATATAACAAACGTGCACATGTACTTCTTGAACCTATAATAAAAGTTGTAAAGAAACCTTAAAAAGATGTTTTGTACAGGAGTTGTTGGGGTGTTGGTGGAGCACAGAACAATTTTCACTTAGATATTCATTAGAAGTAAATTTAAAAATTTTTAAATAACTCAGGAGATATTTTAAAGATAAATAATCTTCTACAAAATGACAGTTTTGAGAACTATTTGTGAATTTGTAATGCTTTTAGAAAAGACATAAATAACTGCTTTTAGAATACTTTCAGGAAATGTTTTAGGAAAAGACCTAAATAACCCCTGTTATATTTACAATATAGATACAGATACAAGAAAAATGATTTTCTAGAGAGTGCAAAAGAGAAAAACATCCTTTGTCTCAACAAAACGACTACGACCTTTTGGGAACCCCAACCCACAATAGAAAAAAAATAGAAAATTTAAATTTCTGAATAAAATATTAGCAAGTATGATTCATTAGAATATTAAAAACAATATTAACAAACCTAGCAAAGATTCATCTCAGAAATATAAAATGGCTCTAAAAAATAAATATTTTATCAATTGGACAAATTAGAAAAAGAACATCTTCATACAATTGAAAATTCATATGATAGGTTTCAATACCACCCAATTAGAAAATCAAGAATAAGTAATCTCTTTAAATAAATAATATTTAGGGCAAGGAAGCCTATCATACTCAATTAGACAACATTTTATTTATGGTAAGTAAATGAAGGAACCTGCATCAAAATCAAAATCGAAAAATGTTATTTCAGGTTTACAAAACAACAAGACATTAAACAGATATGAGTTACAACTATGAGAGAAAGCATGACTATTTGCAAATCATAAATTGAAAAACAAAGCTAAGAAAATCTCATTTAAATGTCTGGGAAGACAATGAAACTGAAAATATCAGCAACTTTTATCTGTACCAGTAACAGTCAGAAAATATAAACAGTCACAATATAATGAATTACAATATCCTGAACAATAAACAATAAATGTATGATATCTACATGCCTTTATTAGGAGATACAGAAATAATTAGTGCTTTGTTTTTAAAGAAAGAATAAAATTATATCTTCACTGTATATCAAATAAAACAATAAAATGAAACTGCTATATAACAAATCTCTAAATGAGAGAAGTCTGTTTACTTTAAGAAAGATTGAATAAATTATGGAAAACAAATTAAATAAAATTTAAATGATAAATTGGAAAATATTTAGAGTAAATATATCAAAAAGGGGGTTAACCCAGGAGATGATCTGAACTAGTATGTTATAAAAGAAGAAATAAACACAGGTAATAAACACCTCTAAGATGTTCAATTTAACTAATAATCAATTATAAACTGTATGTTTTTTTTGTTGTGGCAAATTAGCAAATATGTTTAAACAATAACTAAAACAGATTGTTGGCCTGCGTGCAGTGAAGACAGGCTGGAGGGAGTATAAATTAGTTCAATTATGATTAAAAATCCATTTTAAATGGTCAAACCTATGAAAAAAGGACCTTGATCAAAATTATTTCAATTAAAATAATTACATTATTTTAAAAGGAAAAACTATAACCTAAAATAGCATATATGCTATATGTTTTCATAGAATATATACAGGCAGCTGGGTGTGGTGGCTCATGCCTGTAATCCCAGCACTTTGGGAGGCCAAGGCAGGTGGATCACAAGGTCAGGAGTTCTAGACCAGCCTGACCAATATGGTGAAATCCTGTCTCTACTAAAAATACAAAAATTAGCCGGTTGTGGTGACGCACACCTGTAGTCCCAGCTACTCTGGAGGCTGAGGCAGAAGAATCACCTGAACCCAGGAGATGCAGGTTGCAGTGAGCCGAGACACTGCACTCCAGCCTGGGTGACAGAGCGAGACTCTATCTCAAAAAAAAAAAAATAATAAAAGTGTGTGTGTGTGTGTGTGTGTGTGTGTGTGTGTGTAGTCATTAATTGTTGCTTCATGAAAAATTGCAATAATGTGGTACTTACAGCACATTGTTGAGTGTGTAAAATGTTAAAAGTCCAAAGTTGTACAAATGACATGAACTGAACTATTTAAAACTATATATCCTGGTCACAGGAATAGTAGTAATATTTTATTCTGCTTAAAATGCCCTTAAAAATGCCCTATAACGGCCCGGCCGCGGTGGCTCAAAGCCTGGTAATCCCAGCACTTTGGGGAAGGCCGAGACCCGGGCGGATCCAAACGAGGTTCAAGGAGATCGAGACCATCCTGCTAACACGTTGAAACCTCCGTTCTACTAAAAATACAAAAACTAGCCCCGGCGAAGTGCGGGGCGCCTGTAGGTCCCAGCCCTACTCGGGAGGCTGAGCAGGAGAATGGCGTAAACCCGGGAGGCCGGAGCTTGCAGTGGAGCTGAGATCCGGCCCACTGCACTCCCAGCCCACCCGGCGACAGAGTAAGACTCTGCCTCCAAAAAAAAAAAAAAAAAAAAAAAAAAAAAAAAAAAAAAGCCTATAACTTAACACATTTCTTTATTTACAATATATGCAATATTTATGATAAAAATGGATATAAGTGCTTAAGTAAATAGAATACCATGCAGCAATTAAATTATATTGTGAAAGATTATTCAGTGATATACAATTACCATCACAGTCTGTTTAATGAGAACAAAATACATTTGAATCAGCATTGCATCATCAACCTGTTATTATAAATAATATATAGGTACATGGGTAAACAGGTTGAAAATATACAGCAAAATATTAACAATAGTAATCTAGTAATGAAATTAGAGATGATGTGTATTTTCTTATTTATGCTTATCTCAATTTTCAGAATATTCCATAATGGAAATATATCATTTTCATTTTAAAAGAACATAAAAGTTATTTTCAAATTAGCATTAAAATAATCTGACGTGGTTTACTGTTTTGTAAAATCTGTAATCCAGGATATTAAGATGTCAGAAGAGCATTGAAATATACCTAAGAGAAAGGCAACTGAAGGTTTCACAGGTAAAGCGTATATCTCTAGGAAAATTATTCAGTGAAGACCACCTAGATGCATGACAATATGCAACTTACGCTTTGTCTCTATGAAAACTGTAGAATATCTTTTTTTTTTTTTTTTTTTTGAGACGGAGTCTTGCTTCCTTCCATAGGCTGGAGTGCAGTGGCGCAATCTCGGCTCACTGCAAGCTCCGCCTCCCGGGTTCACGCCATTCTCCTGCCTCAGCTTCCCAAGTAGGCGGTACTACAGGCACCCGCCACCATGCCCGGCTAATGTTTTGTATTTTTAGTAGAGACGGGGTTTCACTGTGTTAGCCCGGATGGTCTCGATCTCCTGACCTCCTGATCCACCCGCCTTGCCCTCCCAAAGTGCTGGGATTACAGGCGTGAGCCACCGCACCCGGCCAGGAATACCTTAACAGGTAGCGCAACATGACTTTTTCTCTGATATATGCTCTCAGGATATTAAAACAGATATGTGTGGATGTGTGCGTGAGTGATACCACATGTGTGGCTTTGATTTCTGACTTTAATGCAACATATAAAAACTTTTACAAAATATTATGGGGAAGGTTTCTGAAATTTGTGATAAAAAATTTAACAAGTGCATGTTTCAAGAGATATAATTACTAAAGAGCTCTATAGTAGAGCAAATCAGATAAATTTTTCAAAAGTAGATATATTTTAAATTGAACGTTTTAGAACAAGGAATTGGCAGGGAAGATGGTGAGAAAAATCTGCGATTTTAATAGAAAAAAGCTCTCTTTGTAAGTCCCTTATAGACGCACATGAAAACAAGTATATAAGAGAAAAAAAAGATTGGGCCTTTTCTGAACAGGAAAGCACATTCCGAATATTAAGTAGGAAAATAATTTCCATTTTTCAACAACTTTGCATGCTAGGGGAATAGAGATTTTGGAGGCAAGAAAAAAAATGGTTAGAGTAAATCTATAGTTAAAATATTGATATTGAGCCTCACTGACTTTCTCTCCCAAATGGAAATGTTACCTGTCCAATATCCTGACAAGAGCTGTCTGAAGGCCAAATGTAATATAGAAATTTAGGGTTAATAAAGTGATTACCAATTGTAATGTGGTTGCCTTCTTTAAAAACTGCAAAAAGTACTTTAAAAAATTCTAAATATATTAACAGTAACTCATGTCTTATTTATTGAAGAAAGAGAAAATACAATCTTTGGAGACAACAAAAAATTTTGGGGACCTGTGTTAGATATACAGCAGAAGAATCTCTCAGATCACAAAATAAATTTTCAAAGGGCACTAACTATTATTCTAGAGTTTTTAGAATCCCTAGCAAACTTCCAAACATACTGGGAGCAGGATTTAAGAGCAGACATACAGCAAAAGACCCAACTTGATAAAATTAAACCTAGGAAAATTGTGGGGTTAATATCAAAGTAACTTCTGTTTAAGGAGTACTATACAAAATAAACAGGGTCGATTCAAATGATAAAAGGGTCAATCCATCAAGAAGGCATAACAATTGAATATATATATGCACCTCACAATGAAGCTTCAAAAAACAAACAAAATGACACTATGAAAATGAGTAGACATTTCTGCAATTATAGTTGAAGGTTTTAACACTCTTCTCTCAGTAATTAACAGAACAAGGAGACAAAAATATCCATACAGATATAGATTTTAACTTTCAACCAGCTTAAAATAATTGTAAATTCTAAAATGCTACAAAAAAATATTGAGAAGGAACATACACCAAAGCAGACCAATATTTTGAAAGAATTTAAATCATACATAATATGCTCCCTGATCACAATATTAGAAGTTAATAGCAAAATTATATTTCAGATAATTGCCAAATACTTGAAAATTAAACAATTAGCAGTTTTATAATAACCATATGAAAGACTTGTACACAATAGAAAAACAATGTTCAAGTCAATATATTCAAGTCAACAGACAAAACTCAATAAAAAATGGAAATCAACTTGACCAGACAGATCAAAAGAAAACATAAAAATGGTCAATAAACACATAAAAAGTGTTCAATGTCATTAGTCTTCAGGGAAATACAAAAAAAGACTGTCAGCACCAAATATGTAAAAGGGTGTGGAGAAACAGAAACTCCTATATGTACAGCTACTTTGGAAATCTGTTTTGAACTCTCATAAAATGAAATAGACACATAATTTGATACAATTCTACTCCTGGACTTGCCCAAGGTAAATAAAAACATATGTCCACACAAAGAATTGTACAAGAAAATATTTATAATACATAAAAGTTGGAGGCAACCTACATATGTACTTTTTTTCTTTTTCTTTTCTTTTTGAGATGGAGTCTTGCTCTGTTGCGCAGGCTGGAATGCAGTGGCGCGATCTTGGCTCACTGTAAGCTCCACCTCCTGGGTTCATGCCATTCTCCTGCCTCAGCCTCCCGAGTAGCTGGGACTACAGGTGCACACCACCATGCCCGGCTAGTTTTTTTATTTTTTTTCTGTATTTTTAGCAGAGATGGGGTTTCACCATGTTAGCCAGGATGGTCTCGATCTCCTGACCTCGTGATCCACCTGCCTCAGCCTCCCAAAGTGCTGGGATTACAGGCATGAGCCACCACATCCGGCTGACATATGTACATTTTAAAGATCGATAGTTAAACAAATTGTGACATATTTGAAAATGGAATACTATTGAGCAATAATAATAACTGAACTACTGATAATGCAACAACATAAACCTGAGCAAAGCAAGATGACCACTCCAGAGCATATACTATATTATTCCAAAAGTCCAAGTTCAGGCAAAATTAATCTATGGTGATAACAATCAGAAGAGTGCTTGCCTTGGAGAAGGAGTTATGATGAAGACTAACAGGAAAAGACAGGGTGAAATTTTCTGATGTGATGATATGTTCTACATTGTGATAGGATCGTATATTATATGAATGTATTATATATATAACATATATAAAATATTTATAAATTTTACTGACTATAAATAATACCTTAAAGAAAATTTAAAGTCCACAACATGAACTTATGTACAGCCATACCTTGGAGATATTGTGGGTTTGGTTTGAGACCATAGCAATAAAGCAAACATCATAATAAAATTATTCACATGAATTGTTTGGTTTCCCAGTAGCATATTAATGTTATTATTTAAACTGTACTGTAGTTTATTAAATATGCAATAGCACTTTTTCTAAACAACATACATACCTTAATTAAAAATATTTTACTGCTAAAAAATGCTAACTCATCTGGACCTTCAGCAAGTCCGAATCCTTTTGCTGGTGGGTATTGATGGGTGCAGACTGAGAAGGGTAGTGTTTGCAGAACACTGACGTGGCTGGAACAATTTCTTCAAATAATACAGTGAAGTTTGCCTCATTGCTGGATTATTCCTTCTACAAAGGCTTTCTCTGTAGCATGCAATGGCATTTGATGTCACTTGACCCACAGTGAAACTTATTTCAAAATTGGAGCAAATCCTCTCAAACCCTGCTGTTGCTTTGTCAACTAAGTTTAAGCAATAGTCTAAATGCTTTGTTGTCATTCCAGCAATGTTCACTGCATGTTCACAGCATCTTCACCAGAAATAGATTCTGTCTCAAGAAACAACTTTTCTTCCTCATTCATAATAAGCAACTCCTCATTCATTCAAGTTTTATCATTAAATTGCAGCACTCCACTTTGAAATCTAGTTATCTTGCTATTTCTACCCTATCTGTGGTTACTTATTCCACTAAGTTTTGAACCCTACAAAGGGTTGGAATCAACTTCTTCCAAACTCCTGTTAATGTTGACATTTTGACTTCCTCCCAAGACACAAATGTTCTTTATGGCATCTCTAATGGCAAATCTTTTCCAGAAGATTTTAAATTTACTTTACCCAGATCTATACGAGGAATCGCTATAGACAGCAGCTATAGCCTTAGGAAATGTGTCTCTTAAATAGTAAGGCTTAAAGGTCAAAATTACTTCTTGATGCATGGATCTGCTCTGTTGGCAGGCAGAAAACAACATTAATCTTGTAAATCTCCATCAGAGCTCTTGGGTGACTAAATCCTTTTTCAGTAAGCAGTAATATTTTGAAAGGAATAGGCCAGGCATGGTGGCTCACGCCTGTAATCCCAGCACTTTGGGAGGCCAAGGCTGGCTGATCATGAGGTCAGGAGATCAAGACCATCCTGGCTAACACGATGAAACCCCGTCTCTACTAAAAATACAAAAAATTAGCTAGGCGTGATGGCAGACGCCTGTAGTCCCAGCTACTCGGGAGACTGAGGCAGGAGAATGGCGTGAACCCGGGAGGCAGAGCTTGCAATGAGCCGAGATTGGGCCACTGTACTCCAGTCTGGGTGATAGAGCAAGATTCCGCCTCAAAAAAAAAAAAAAAAAGAAAAGAAAAGAAAAGAAAGGAATATGTTTTTCTGAGCAGTACGTCTCGACAGTGGGCTTACAATACTCAGCAAACCATGCTATAAACAGATGTGCTCTCATCCAGGCTTTGTGATTCCATTTTTAGAGTACACGTTGAGTACATTTAGCATAATTCCTAAGAACTCTAGGATTTTCTGAATGGCAAGTATTGGCTTTAACTTAAAGTCATCAGTTCCATGAGATACTAATACGAGAGATAATCTGTCTTTTAAGCTTTGAAACCAGGTATTTACTTCTCCTTCCTAGCTATGAAGTCCTAGATGGTATCTCCTTCCAATAGAAGGCTGTTTTCTACATACTGAAAATCTGTTGTTCAGTGTTCCTCATCAATTACTTAGCTAGATCTTCTAGATAATTTGCTGCAGCTTCTGCATCAGCACTTGCTGCTTCATCTTGTACTTTTATGCTATGAAGATGGCTTCTGAAACCTCATGTACTAACCTCTGCTCACTTCTAACTTCTCTTCTGCAACCAGCTCATCTCTCTCAGCCTTCAGAGAACTGAACTGAATAAGGGCCTTGCTCTGGATTAGACTCTGGCTTAAGGGAATGTTTTGGTTGATCTTCTATTCAGGCCACAAAAACATTTTCCATATCAGCAGTGTCTGTTCCACTTTCTTATCACTCATGTGTCCAGTGGAGTTGCACTTTTACTTTCCTTCAACAATTTTGCTTTTCCACTCAAAAATTGGCTGTTTGGTGTAAAAGGACTAGCTTTTGATCTATCTGGATTTTTGACATGCCTATCTCACTATGCTTAATCATTTTAGCTTCTGATTTAAAGTGAAAAATGTGAGACTCTTCACTTGAACACTTAGAGACTGCTGCATGATTATTAATTGGCCTAATTATAATATTGTTGTGTTTCAGAGAAAAGGGAGACCCACAGAAAGGGAGAAAGATAGGGAAAAGCCAGTCAGTACAGCAGTCAGAACACACACAGTATTTACTGATTAAGCTCACTGTCTTCTATGGGCACAGCTCATGGTGCCCCTAAACAATTAAAATAGTAACATCAAAGATTACTGATCACAGATCACTTAAACAGATATAATAATATCGAAAAAGTCAGAAATATTGAGAAAATAACCAAAATGTGACACAGAGACAGGAAGCAAGCACCTCCTGTTTGAAAAATGGCTTGCTCAACACAGGGTTACCAAAATCCTTCAATTTATAAAAAAATTGCAATATCTATAAAGTAAAATAAAGTGAAGCCCATTAAAATGAGTCATGCCTGAATAAAGACATTAAGCTTTTAGGGTTTTGACAACAATAAAATTGAAATTTAAAATACCCAAATGTAGTTTAATGTTAATAATCACATTAATAACCTGTAATAGAAAATGTTATGCTGAACAAAATCAGTGCCTACTACCTGAAAATTAACTGACCACATTACAGGTTTTTTTTTTTTGTTGTTGTTGTTTGTTTGTTTGTTTTGTTGTTGAGACACAGTCTCGCTCTGTCACCAGGCTGGAGTGCAGCGGCCCAATCTCTGCTCACTGCAACCTCTGCCTCCCAGGTTCAAGTGATTCTCCTGCCTCAGGCTACCAAGTAACTGGGACTACAGGCACGCACCACCACACCCAGCTAATTTTTGTATTTTTAGCAGAGACAGGGTTTCATGATGTTGGCCAGGATGGTCTTGATTTCTTGACCTCGTGATCCACCCACTTCGGCCTCCCAAAGTACTGGGATTACAGGCGTGAGCCACCATGCCTGGCCCACGTTACAGGTTAATTAATTAACTAATTAATTTTTTAGAGACAAAGTCTCATTCTGTCACCCCGGCTAGAGTGCAGTGTTAAAATCGTAGCTCACTGCAGCACCAAACTTCTGGGCTCAAGTGATCCTCCCACCTCAGCCTCCCAGGTAGCTAGAACTACAGTTGTACACCACCACACTAGGCTAATGTTTTCATTTTTTTTGTAGAAATGGGGTCTCCCTATGTTGCCCAGGCTGCACTCAAACTCCTGGCCTCAAGCAATCCTCTTGCCTCAGTTTCCCAAAATGCTGGAATGACAAGGTTAGTCACTGGTCCAGGTATGTACTTAATACTAAACTAATTGTATTTTTCTCCATTCAAACTACTATGGAACTATCAGTTGCATAGACTATTGTGACACTACAGGATTGGATTTCATTGCAAGGCATCCTTTGCACATTAAGCCTCCTTCTCTCCTTTGTTATTTGCTACAAAGTTACAGTAGTGCTACAGTACAGGCCTAAAAACAAAAACAAATACAGGCATGAGATGTGGTATTCTGACATAATGGCCAAGGAGTTGATTCACAATATGCTTATATTATTTTTTCAATTATCACTGAATTTAAAACAGAGAATTTTAATATTAAGGAATTCCTACAAATATGTGCAAGGACTGTGTGTTATGGGCCACCATTTGAGAAACACTGCTCTAAATTTACCCTTTCTGTTAGCAATACACATTCCTCTAAGCAACAGAGAGTTAAATATTCATATTTGTTCCCTCCTCACTGTTCTTCAGCTTAAACTTTAGCTCTCATTTTTCTCTTCTTCTTTGTTTCTTTGTTCTGTCATCAAGTCCCAAGAGATCACTTCACTGCCTTTCCTATGCCTTCTAGACATACTATAATTGAACTACTTTAGTATGTTTCTCAAGCCTGAATAGACAGTTTCTTCTTTCTTATGTAGGTATTTCTAGGACTTATTTTGTTCATTTATAGTAGTCTAGTATTTAAGAATATTTTATTAAGTACTAAGAACAATAAGTTAGCCTTTAAGTTTTAATTTACTGTAGTAATTATTTTAACTTACTCAAAATCCCCTTTTAATATAAACTATTCTAATAAATAATAAATGTAAAAGAAGAATGAATATCATAGACATTCAAACAATAAAGAAAATTGAAAATGTTCTCAAACATATTCTTGGCAGGTTGGAATAAATTGCCCCCAAACATGGTTTCAAAAGTACTCTCTGGTCAGATTTATACAAGGCAAAATGAAGAACTGGTAAAATAGTAATAAATTCTAGAGGTAAATTCAACCTACAGAGATAGTTAAAATAAAAATAAACCATAGATCCCAGCTATCTAAAAGACTATTTAATACACCTAATTTATCATATAGCATTCACAAAACATTAAGTGCTGCAGAGAGCTAGCAAAACCAGGATCAATTTCATTAACTATAAAAAATCAAAAAGTTTATACATTTAGCATACATACTGATCAAACTTATACCTTCTCTTTAGGCCCCAAATATAAATATACTCTCCTCTAGTCAAGAGCTGTTCATGTTTGTTTGCTTGCTTGTTTGTTTAGAATCAAATTGCTTCTTACCCTCTCAACTAGACTACACATGTTTGAGTATAAGATTTTCAATATAGCCTAGAACTGGGGAGAATACACGTATGTGTTATATAATTTAAGACTGATTTATACATTATCTAGATGAGAAAACAAATAGACTTGTAAAAAATTAAATATAAAAGGTTGCATTCTGGGAAACAAAAAAAACATACACACAATGAAAGAAATATAAGAAAAAATCTAGATGCTTATATGCTACTAGAGATTTCAATCTAGTTAAAGAGTTCATAATTTATATGGCAATGCTGTAATTTTAACAAGTTGCTACCTTCTTAAAGAAATGGTATGAATATTGTTAGATCTGCATTTGAATAGCTGATCAGACTTAGAGACTTAGAGATCAATATGATCCCATTTTCAAATTCTAGAGCAGTTTTCAAGTTTTTTGTTCAAATGACTATATGTACACTTCTATATCTCGATCTAGCTTTTTCAAAATCACCTTAGGATCATAAGATCATTCTGCCTGGTTTCTTAGTTGATTGCTGTAACTGGATGCCCTTAATCCTCATTCAAAAGATATTTATTGGGGAGATATCATAGCAGACTGCAAAAGCTGTGATATTTTATATCTTCACATTCTTATATTCTGAAGATATTTTAAATTCAACTCCCATGTAAAATTGTGGTGATATTCAAAGTGACAATTTCAATTGTCACAGACATTCTTTATATTTAAATTCTAGTCACTGATTTCAACTAATTTCAGCTTGATTATACAACTATATCACATGGTTAAAGTAATTAAAGTAATTAATAAAAAAATGGCCAGAGGTTATTTTTAGTGGCAGACTTCAAGTTCAAAGAAAAGATGAAACTGACTCAAACTAAAAATATATTCACATACACATGTCACCCACCTTTTGGCTGCATGAAAGAGACTGGAACACAGATGACAGCACTAGTACAAAGAGAAATGTGTCATGCTGACTGACCCTTCTTACTTCTCCAAGTCACCACAAACTGAGACTCATTTATAGAGCTTGTGCTCTTCCTAATTACATACATACCCTTTAGTTAAAGGAAACACACGTCTTCATGTTTAATACGAGGGACTGGAATTGTAAACTTGGTTTTATAAACCATGAACACAAAAAGTAAAGCATATATTTGGAGAGAAAAAGACTACTGAGATCTGAATTGAGTATCTTCTGGGCTCAGTGGAAAGCGAAGAAATAAGTCCAGTGTACCAAAGAATTGTCTAGAGTTCTTCAGATTGAGGTACTCCAAGACACATTATCTTGAATGATATTATGGCCCACAACATCAAATACAGCCATGTTATGGTTGGGTGTGTAAGCAGAGACTGCTGCTCAGATGCTGTAAGAAAGGATATAATTCCAGACCTTCTTAAAGTGAACGTCATGCTAACTTGTAGAAATAAGCAATTGCTCACATTATTTCAAAGCTACTATCATACCTTATTACACATGGTAACATCAGTGTTAAGTACACCTAATAAATGAAAGGTCAGCTGAGTTTGTCTGGTTAAGGTCCATGACAATCATGGTTGGACATGGGCTCTGGGCCACAGGTGGAGCAGGTCAGTTCTTCAATATCACCAATGTGGCACAAAACAGACATGATGGCAAGTGACTCAGCTTTCATTGGCAACTAAATCACTAGGATAAGAGTGCACCCTTGAAGAAACCAAAAGCCAATGGCTACTGGTCAGTGGGGACCTTCCAACCACCATCTTTAACATCTGATCCTGGAAGAGGAGTTCCATTTAGAAACCCCTCAGTTTGCTCCTATTAGTTCCACATTGTTTAGTGCAGTACTCCTGAGCTTTTTCAACTAAACATCTTTAGTTGACAAAGAAGTCCAGAAAACCATTAACAAGTAAGTAATGCATAATCTTTTTATATGGCCTCAATATAACTAATGAGAAAATAATATTAGATGAAAATGTGAGCATTATCAACACTGATATTTATAATTAATAATAGAATTTTATATATAACTTTTCAGCTATAAGCTTTTAAAATCAGCTGTGAATTTAGCAGTATTATATGCATAAAACCAAATCATGCTAATGGTAATGTAAGCAGTCACATGTTCCTCCTGGTACCATTAAATAAATAATTAGATACATTTATAGGGGGAAAATGCCATTATTATTCCTGTAGGGCACAATACAGCCTTTCACTTGAAATAAGTCAGCAAGTTACCTTAACGATAAATAATGCTATATGAATATCACAGTTGGAGAACTGTTCTCTAAATACACACAGCAAGTACAAAAATTATAGCCCAATTTTGCTTAGAAATTCACCATTCCTTCCTAATGAGTGTATCTAGCTTCAAAGTACATAGAAGGACAAGGTAAAGACCATAATTAAAATGACTGTACTACACAAAAAAGAACATGCAACTTTGCATGGTAAAGACATTGTAGGTCAGCTATGAAAATCACTAAATAAAATGGCACAGTTAATTGGGCTAAATATTAGACAAGTAAAGAATATTCAAAACCCAATTTTTCTACTTCCATTTTCGTAACTCAGTTTTAAATAAATGCAATAAAGGCACTGGCACATGTAACACTGATCAGAAAGTCCAACTTGAAAATACAGGTGTAAATCAATTTCAGGGAATATTACGCTTAGTGCCACTTGTTTCAGTGAGGGTAGAAAATAAATGCAAACTACAGTGAAAAATGAATATAAACTAGCCAGAATCTCAAAGAAAGATGCAAGTTAAGTGTGTATGTATCTTCAGTTTGTTTTTTTGATCAATGATATTCATTCTAATAGTGAATATATGTGTGTCTTAACTACTATAAGTATTTATTTGTGTATTAATTCCTCACTAAAAATACTTATTAGAAAAGCTATACATATTGCTTTAGAAAGGAAGTGATAATGATGTGTTGAACATCATTAAAGTCTACACATATGATTCTAGATTAGTGACCCTTCTCAGTCCTTGTTGCTTACAGCCATGTATATTCACATTTAAGAACAAAAACACTTCAGACACATGCACAAAAACCGGTTTTATGACCTTCTTGCTGTGTTCACCCTCCTTGACAGGTTGGCAGTATTTCTGGTATTGATTCCCTCCTGCTTATTGAAACTCTCCCTTCTCAGCTGGCACAGTTCTCCTTCTTACTACCCTTGAGCCTCATTTATTCTGATTTTTTTCTCTCTTTCTTCAAATACATCTTTTTAGATATAAGTTCTTGAAATGGCATATTTATAAGGTGTATTTCTAGCCAAGACTATAGAAAAACGTAAATGATGCTAATGTCTATCCTTAGTATCACCACCACCGCTGCCACTGCCACCACCACTACCACCACCAACACTATCATTATCATTTAGCAACAGCTCTAGCATCCATCTTCACTTTTTGATTTTCATGCTTTGATGATCCTAGGATAAACATTTTGAGATGAAGTTAGGAGTGCATGTGGTTTGTCAGGGATAATGTCTGTGAACAATAAAAAGAAGAAGAAGAAATATTCATAGGGAAAGCCTTCAGAATGTGATGCAGATCTGAAAAATGTTTAAGGAAAGGAAGATGGGTGAGGAAAACAGCACTGGGCAGGGGGCACCTCAGATCACAATAAAGGCAAAGTTTTGGCTAATCCAATGGGAAGCTTGAGAGCAAGAAATGTCCATTGCAATTGTCCAACATGGGGAGGAATGACCAGGCTCTAGCACCCTTGACCTGTTCTGTCATAGGTACAGAGCTGTCCCAGAATAAAGCATGACTTTGGTTCAAAAGCTAACGGGGGATCCTGAAAGCACGAAGGACTAGAAGCTGTCCACTGACTGTACAGCTTACAACTCACCAGCAGGTTCTTTCCAGAAGGGAGAGCTGAGAGGTGCATTTCCATGACTGCCATTCCCTAGATACCTTCCAATTACACGACTAGATTTGACTTATGCTTCCTATCCTGAATCCTCCATTCATAGTTCTATTTTTTTTCCAAGTAATTTTCCAAAGCACAACTCTGATTATATCAAAGCCTATATTAAAATCCTTCAATATTATTTAATATTATTGTTATATTAAATATTTATTATTCATTATTTTAAAGCAAGTTATTTTTTTTTAATTGGCATCCAATACCCACCAAAATCTGGGCCAAATAATTCTTTCTGGGTTGATTTATGAAACAGTAAAGACCAGAGGAGAACACTTCAGAGCTAGAGAGAGATACGCTTTAGAATATTGTTTCTATCTACCACTGACTAGTTATATAACTTCTTTCACTTTGATTTCCTCATTAGCAAAATAAGAATATCTGGTATAGATCTTGCAAATGTTTACTGAGATAACATTAGGGCACAAAAATACTTAATACATTTTGATTCCCCTTTACTATTCTTCCTCCTCTGCCTGTATCTGATAATTTTCCATCTATTAAATATGCCTCAGACTTTCCTGCCTATGTTTTAATACTGATTCCTTTCAAAATTCTTTCTATGCATTATGCCATTTTCCCCAACACCTTCACAGTTATCAAAATCCTACCCATCATCTGAAGCCTTACAGTCTAATCCCTTCTGAAAACCAGATGTTCTTCCATAATTTAGCCAAAACTAAAACTAAAACTAAAAACAAAACCAGTTTGGAAGAACATCCATGAACTGCCATATGTTCTATTTATTTCTGCACTCTTGTGTTTTCATGCATTCCTATAATAAGTGGGTCATTAAGTCAAAGTCAGTATATATATTTGTCTATATGTAAATATAAATACTAGAGCTTCTAGCACAACACTTGAAATAGCAGCTCCTAAAAAGTATTTTAATTTAACATCAGCTCACAATATGCAAGCTAACGACTCCAAAGATTTTTTAGTGATGTTCTAAGGACATCTTTTATGTATGACTGCTCTACAAAAGATATATTTTAAAATGAATAAAAGTATTCATTGTTTAGAAGAATATTTGATAACCACTACTTTATGAAATGCCACCAATGCAAAATGGCATTTAATGAATCAGAAAAAGTAGACTATCATTTCCATTATTTATTTAACAAATATTGATTTTCTGCCCGAATTCAGCCTAAGTCCTTGAAAGGGCTGTCAATACCTACTCCGTTCTTCATTTCTCCTCCTATGTTCCTATCCAGTCCAATCAGACTTTCGTCAAAATTACATGAATGCAATCACTATTGCATTCACCAATTAACTCAATATTGGCTACCTGGGATGTCTCAGGGTAGATTCCAATTCACTCAATATGTCAATTTTATTCAGATATATTTCCAAATTTAGACCCTTGGCTTTCCTGACCTCCATCTAGAAATGAATTCCCTCCAATTTATTCATTCCTTTAATGTGCTCTGTCTTCACATTATTATAATTATGTCTTTATTTACATACTGATTTTTAAATTGGTGAATTTTGTCTGTCTTCTTCCCTAGAATGCAAGTTCAATGAAAACATGAACTATGTCTTATTCACCATTTTATTTTCAGCACCAGGAATAGCTCCTGGCTGTATAAATAATTGTGAAATGCATTAATAAATTATGTTCTGGGGATAACATTATGGGTTAGTTGATCTGACATTTTCACCACAGGACTCAAATTAGTTCAATTTTAAGTCATTAAAAAGAATTTGTGTGCATTAAAAGTACCCAAACAAACCCATTTAGTTGTTATGAAACCAAGTTAGATTTCCATATCATTTTGGCCGTTTCTTCAGAAAACCAAATAACACAAATTGCTACAAAATTATCTTGGTCATTGGTTTTTAAATTATATATTCATGGACCATAAAATTTCAAGAATGTCTACAAATTTCAACAGGAACCTACATATCTGTGGAGATGTCTGAAATCAGAAGAACACTGAGTTTTAAGGGCTTAAGGTTCACATTCTTTAACAGTGTAACAATCTAGAAAATATCTTTAATGTAAAGTATCACTATGGTACAATAGAACATAGAGGTCATAAGATCCTTGAAATAATGAATGTGGCCTTTCACTAACTGAACATTTTGTCTCTGCCTAGAACACTGGTGAGTACAGCAGAGAGGGTATAGTTATTGGGTAGTTATAGCCACCCAACTGAACTGAAAATGTTTATTTATTCTTTATTAAATATTTTATTTCCAACTTATTCAGTCAACATTCAAACTCCATTAACTGTCACAGCAGGCATAGTCTAAAAAGAATAAAAGAAAATAAGTATTTCTTTTATTTATTTATTTATTTTCTTTATTGGTGATGAACATTTGGCAGGAAGAAACTGAGACTGGTGACATAGAGAACTTCTTACCTGGTCACTGCTATGGACTCAGACATTCTCTTCTCATTCCATGTACCCTAAAGCTTTTGCTCATTTCTGTGGATGAGTCCCAGGATTCATTAAAATGATGCCAATTTACCTAAATGAAAGTCTTATTAGCCATATGGGCCAGACTTTTGTCAGCTTACATTGAAATCATGCATGTTTTTCAATGGCCTGTTTGGGTTCCAGAATGCCTCTGAAGCACTGGAATGCTGACTTGTGGTTATGTATGTGATATACGTGATGATGGTTAGCCGGTAACACTAGGGTTTCTCAAGGATAATACCTAGCTTACTTGATTGATAAGGATGGTAAATTTAGTAAAAAGAGAATAGAAACACACAGTAAAAGAATATAAACAGAAATATAGTAAAAGAGAATAGAACATAAAAAGAG
>NW_016813614.1:278986-287320 GCF_001698545.2 Rhinopithecus bieti
ATTTATATTATTTTATACATGTTATATATTGTATATTAAAATTTATTATTATTTCTTCTAAAATTAGAAATAATAAAGAGAATAGAAAGACACTGGATTTTAGAAATCATGGAAAATATAAAACAGATTGAAATATAAGAAAAGTATTTTATAATATCCATAATCTAAAAGTAGACATTCACTGTATCCATCTATGTATATTCCTATCTATGCTCAAAGTGGAAAGCAGAATGCATAAAAAGGTATAGGTTATCTTTAGGCACCTTTATGTAACACCTCTCTATCTTCTTCTACTCCTGAAGTAGGTAGTCAATCTGACCATACTAGAATTTTTGTAAGCATCCATCTCATTCTCTCCCACTACAATATCAACTGCTTTTACCAAAACTCAGGTTGTGCTTACTTAGCTATAGACATTTTTTATTGTCATCATTTTTACTTAAGTATAAAGGTACGTATGATAAAAATTCACTTATTTTAAGTGTACAATACAATGAGTTTTGGCAAATACCTACATGTAAGTGATGATTATTACTAGAATAAAGATACAGAATGTTTCCAAAAACCAAAAGGTTATCTTACCACACTGCAGTCAATCTCTGCCCTTCTGGCCACAGACAACCACTAACCTGCTAGAACTAAGTTTTGTGTCTTCCAGAATTTCACATAAATGAAATCATAAAGTTAGAAATCTTTTGTGTCTGCTTCATTTGGTCAATATAAAAGTACTGAAGTTCATCACTGTGGTTGTGTGTATCAGTTCATTTATCCTGCTGTTTTTATTATTTTATATATTTTTGCTTTTTTCATTTATAATTATTACAAGTATAAAAGTAATATATATTTATGGGGTACATGTGATATTTTAATACAAGCATACAATGTGCAATAACTAAATCAGGGTAATTAGTGTATCCAGCATCTCAGGAATTTATCATTTCTTTAAGAATGGAGCAATTCTATTCCATTATTTTTAAATATACACTAAATTATCATTAACTATAGTTTCCCTTTTGTGCTTCCAAACACTAGGCTGCATTCCATCTAACTATATTTTTGTATCAATTAATTATCACCTCTTTATCCCCCCTCCCCACTACCCTTCCCAGCCTCTGGTCACCATCATTCTACTGTCTCCATGAGTTCAATATTCTTACCTCCCACATATTAGTGAAAACATATATTTGTCTTTCTTTGCCTGGCTTATATCACTTAACATTAGCATCTAGAATGGAAGCTTACGGTTACTGATTTTAGACCTTTTCACCTTTCCAGCGTAAACTTTTAATACTGTCTCTAATCACTGTTTACCTCTATTCCACAAATAGTTGTTACTAAGACAAATAGTTGTCCATTGTTATGTAAGACAGAGCTACTACAGTCCAGTTATGTTATTGGGGTTGGAAAATATGCTTTGGATTGCTCCAACCACTGGATTGGTAACCCTGCAACCAACACTTTTTAAAAAATCTAGTAGATACTCAATCCAAACAAAAGTTATTTTTCTAACATCCTTCTATAACTCCCCTTTCATATTTTATTACCATACTTCTAATGCTTAGATTTTTTTGCAATAACATATGTATCCTTTCTACCAATATTTTTTCAAACTAAACATATTAATCTTCTATGATAAATTTTAATCATATCAGCTTCCAGCTTGAACATATTTAAGTTCATTTGTTGTGTGTGTGTTTATTTGTCTATGTTTAACTCCTAATTAAAGTAAAAACCTCTTAGCTTGGCCTAGCAATCTTCCAACTCCCTGGCTTCAACATTACATTTCCAGCTAGTTTGATTCCATTCCTTTATGCTTACTTTTCATACCAGGGAAACTGGATGACTCTTCCCTAAGTATAGCACAAAGTCTCACCTCTGAACCTTGGCTCAGGTCATTTTCTCCACCTAAAACAGCCTTCATTTTCAGAGCCTTACCTTCTCCACTTGTCCAGATCACATCCGTATGATCCATCTCAGATACTATATTTTTAATGAAGCCTAAAGGAGATGCAACCTCCTCTTCCTGGATCATTTAATACATTCTTATTTTATCAACTTATTGACCACTTACTGTCTGTCACTTAATTTTCTAAGTGTTCCGTGCAAATTATTTCATTTGAGCCTTGTAAAGTCCTCATGGGTAACTAGCATTATCATCCCTATGTTACAAATGGAGAAACTAAGGCACAGGAATGTTAAATACTTGTAAGCACCATGCTGTGTTGCTTTACTTAACATACCCTTACAGTATTATAGATACAGTATAAATTCCCCAAGGGAGAGCCTGTAAAACATTTAGCAAATAACTTGCATACAATGGATATCATTCAGTTAGTATTTATTCCCACTCCTAAAGGCAAAAGAGTGAAAATAACTATGAAATGCTCTTCATTTTAAAAAGTTGATATGATTGTGAGAAAATGAATAAAAGCCCAAAAATTGGGAAGTAGGAAGTAAATAATAAGACAGCTTTAGCTGTCTCAACACATTGTCTTATATAATTGTTGTATTAAAACTAAATATTCAAGTAGAATACCTTATGAATATTTGAATTAATTGAGAAGAATTCAGTATTGATATTTATAATGAAAACTGTTTCCAGATAATTGAAGTTTACTCCTGTATTCAATAAAGTATTATTTAAAAATTACTAATTATTGTTGAAAGAGAATTATCAAAACATGATTTTTTCTGTCTTTCAAAACAGAGAACACCAATGTATAATTTATCCTTCCCTGAATAATATAGTCACTAGAAATATTGATTACTAAACTGTGCAGTGATAAGGTCATTTTTTCAGGAGTTAGTAAGATCAATTAAAACATCTGCTTTATAGCTGAGCGTGTTGCTTTTTTTCTTTCGTCTTTTTCTCATTAAGAACTATGACAAAGTGTTTTAGGTTTTAGTAACTCCAACTCATGCTGTTAATATTTTGTGATCTCAAAACTAAATTAACTAATTAACCAATGTAGTTTTATGCATAATTTAAAAAATATTCTTTGCCATTATAGATGGTTCTAATTCCGTTATAATACTACATGAATTTTGTAATATGTTTGCCATGAAGAAATTGTTCTCATTTATTTCTGAGTTAATTTCTGTTTTGACAGCTAGGGTTGAATTCTGTGTAGCGTATTTAGATAAACAGAATAAATTACTATTCATCCAATCTCTTCGTGAAAATTATTTGGTCTATATATTGAAGACATGGGCATGATAAATTAGAAATCAAAATTAGCATAGTTCTTCATTTTATAATATCAATCTCAAAGTAAGAATGTGGATTATTTGTCTTCTATTAATATATGGGGCAGTGCAGTTAATTAAAATGTTTAATAAATGAACAAAACTGCTGAAAGAGTTAAGTATAATCATTAAAGTATATAAAATAATATATTTTATAGCTAAAGTTAAATAAATTACAAATCTGAGTATTATCATCAATAATCACTAGCAAAATGATCACTAAACTTAGAATATGGTTGTACAAACAAGTCCACACACATATTCAACCCTAAATATACATACACTACTTATAACTTCCAGCCATACAGGCTTTGCCCCTCATACTTGAGTACACTTCCTCCTAACTTACTCCCCAACTTATTCTGAATTTTTCATAATTTTCAGAATTTGACTATAGCTTAAAAGTATCCAGCTTGATTCAAATGTCTTTTTTACTGCTTCTCGTTCAACTATAATATTTTACCTGCTTTATCAAAAATTTAGTAAGACCCCAAAGATCCCAAGCAGTTTGCTGTGAATTAAGAATGACTGATGTGGTCTCTCTTGTATTTCTTTGAATCATTTCTTCTTTTGCGGCAAAATAAAAATACAAAGAAAAGACTAACCATTGTAAGTTGACAGTTATTGAAAAAGAATTAATCCCACCAACAAATCGGTCAGGTTATTCTTAGATCAACACTTTTTCTACCTTCTACAAAGAATCTGGGAGGTAGTTTCTTTTCCTGAGACAGAGTCTTGCTTTGTTGCCCAGGCTGCAGTGCAGTGGCACGATCTCAACTCACTGCAACTTCCACCTCCTGGATTCTCCTGCCTCAGCCTCCCAAGTAGTTGGTAGCCGAGTAGCCACCACACCTGACTATTTTTTTGTATTTTTAGTAGAGACACAGTTCCACCATGTTGGCCAGGCTGGTCTCGAAGTCCTGACCTCAGGTGATCCACCTGTCTCTGCCTCCCAAAGTGCTGGGATTACCGTGGTCGGTAATCCTCACGGTGTGAGCCACTGCTTGGCCTGGAAGGTAGTTTCAAATGAAAAGAACAGTGCACTACAATTTATGTCATCCAAATTCCATTTCTGTCTCAGACACCTGCTGTCCATGGAACTTAGAGACTTGTCTGTGTGAGGATATTGATGACCATCATGCCTATGACATAAGATTGGCATAAGACTAAAATTGCTTCTATATTTAGAACAATATTTTGAAAACTGTAACATACTATGAAATTACAAGATATAACTTTTGTAGACTATCCTCCTTTGTAAGATGTCATGCCATTTCCAACAAAACTCAATTTTAAAGGCATTTATATCAAAGAAATTCGAGGCAAAAAAAATTAAAAATTAAAAAAAACCTTCAAAACAATATATAAACAGTTAAAATTTACATCACATGAATTAAACCACATCTCTTCCTCTATCACATCATTCTACTCCCCTTTCAAAGATGAGAAAATTAAGAAACAAAAAGAATAAATAACTTGACAATGGCAACAAAACTTGTAAAGTGGTGGTACTCAGGCGACCTGACAAAAGAGTTAGCCTTTGTCTTTCTTTGCTAGGCTGCCTTTTTCTCCTTTTCTCCCTTCTCTTCCATCATTACCAAACCACTGGCACCAAAAGTAATAAACATTTGAACAAATGCATGAAGCATTTGTCTTCCCTTAAGATTAATTCAAGAGTAATTATAGATAATACCATAAAATTCCTACTACGAATCTAAAACAAAAGACCAAAAGCTAAAGTGTGCTATAAGAAAATTTCACAGTGTGAAGGATTACTTAACACCACTATTAATGGCAGAGGACTCTCTGCCTAAAGCCAATTCTCTTAACAAAAGGGAACACAGAATATTAAGCTAAAGTTCATGAATAACTCTGCTTAAAGGAATCATTAGAATTAGACGTATACTTCAGAGGATGTGATCGTGAATACCACATATAATGATCATCATTCTGCATTAAAATTTAAGGAAAAAAGATAACTTCTGTATACATTTTTTAAGTAGAGATTTCATTTCATGCATTGTACCTTCTTTTTGAATAAATGCGCTCCTCTGGTATCATCAAAATAAAAGGAAACGTGAACATTAAAGGATTATTGTATCAGCACAGTAGTTATTCTCTCTAAATGCAAACATCTTTTATTATTATTATTATTGTTGTTGTTGTTGTTATTATTATTATTATTATTATTATACTTTAAGTTCTAGGATACAAATGCAGAAAGTTCAGGTTTGTTACATAGGTATACACATGCCATGGTGGTGTGCTGCACCCATCAATCCACCATCTACATTAGGTATTTCTCCTAAAGTTATCCCTCCCCTAGACCCCCAGCCCCCAACAGGTCCTGGTGCACGATGTTTCCTTCCCTGTGTGCATGTGTTCTCAATCTTCAACTCCCACTTATGAGTGAGAACATGCGGTGTTTGGTTTTCTCTTCCTGTGTTAGTTTGCTGAGAATGATGGTTTCCAGCTTCATCTATGTCCCTGCAAAGGACATGTACTCATCCAATTTTATGGCTGCATAGCGTTCCATGGTGTATATGTGCTACACTGTCTTTATCCAGTCTATCATTGATGGCCATTTGGGTTGGTTCCAAGTCTTTGCTATTGTGAACAGTGCTGCAATAAACATACGTGTGCATGTGTCTTTATAGTGGAATGATTTATAATCCTTTGGGTATATACCAGTAATGGGATTGTTGCTGGGTCAAATGGTATTTCTGGATCTAGATCCCTGAGGAATCGCCACACTGTGTTCCACAAGGGTTGAACTAATTTACACCCCAACCAACAGTTTAAAAGTGTTCCTGTTTCTCCACACCCTCTCTAGCATCTGTTGTTTCCTTTTTTTTTTTTTTCTTTTTTCTGAGACAGTCTCGCTCTGTTGCCCAGGCTGCAGTGCAGTGGAGCCATCTCGGCTCACTGCAAGCTTCGCCTTGCCGATTCACGCCATTCTCCTGCCTCAGTCTCCCAAGTAGCTGGGACTACAGGTGCCCGCCATCACGCCTGGCTAATTTTTAGTAGAGATGGGGTTTCACCGTGTTAGCCAGGATGGTCTTGATCTCCTGACCTCATGATCCACCCGCCTCAGCCTCCCAAAGTGTGTTTCCTAACTTTTTAATGATCGCCATTCTAACTAGGATGAGATGGTATCTCACTGTGGTTTTGATTTGCATTTCTCTAATGACCAGTGATGATGAGCTCTTTTTCGTATGTTTGTCGGCTGCATAAATGTCTTCTTTTAAGACGTGTCTGTTCATATCCTTCACCCACTTTGATGGGGTTGTTTTTTTCTTTTAAATTTGTTGGTTATTTGTAGATTCTGGATATTAACCCTTTGTCAGATGGATAGATGGCAAAATTTTTCTCCAGTTCTGTAGGTTGCCTGTTCACTCTGATGATAGTTTCTTTTGCTATGTAGAAGCTCTTTAGTTTAATTAGATTCCATTTGTCAATTTTGTCTTTTGTTGCCATTGCTTTTGGTGTTTTAGTCATGAAGGCTTTGCCCATCCCTATGTCCTGAATGACATGGCCTAAGTTTTCTTCTAGGGTTTTTAAACACTGTTCCTTCTTCTATTAACTGACTTTCCCTGAAACATCAAATGCTTTTCTAATTGACATTGTATTAGAATGGCAGGATAAAGTTTATAATAAGAATAAAATGAAATAAATTTTGCATATGCCAACTTATTTATAAAACATATTAATCATCTAAATCATCAGTTATTTGTAGACTGGATAGTAAATATACCTTAGGAACAGAGAAAGAAACAACATATGTAGGAAATTATCAGTAGACCTTGTTTTTATATGTACATTCTCTTGTACTGAAGTAAAATAAAATTCATAACACTCAATCTAAGTAACTTGTTTTATATAAATGTTATTTATTTCTTCATTATTTAACTCTCTTCTTTTGCTCTTGCTGCTTGTGAGACATAACTTATGCAGACCGTGAATTAAATCTATATAGGGCAATAATTTTTATTTAGGCTTAGATACAATTTCTAGCACCACAGACCATTCTAAATAAGTTCAAAATTCATCATGAGACCAGATAAGAGAGGTATTATTTAAAATTTGCATGTAGTTTTTTCCTAAATATTTTCAAGATGACAGACATTAACAAAATCATACATTTTTATTCTACCATCCTGTGATGCAGAGAAAATATACATATTTATGTGACTTTTTAAAAATAAGGGACATTATTTCAGTAGGGTTAAATATCCAGTTATGTAGATTATTACATTAAGGACACACATACATAGTAACAATTAACCCCTTCTCAGGGGTTGACTACTTTCCCTTATGATACGGGGCACTAGGAATGATTCAGTGAATTTCTTCCATAGACAGAAGTTAGCAGTAATACAAAACTTAAATGTCCTTTATATTTTAATAAAATATTGTATTCATAAAGAGGAATATATGAAAAACATAAATTACAAATGTAATATAATGAAAAGGCAGATTATCCCGATTGTTTTATATACACCATCCAAATTCTCTAAGAAACTATAAAATTATTTGCTTTATATACTCCTGGCCTCAAATAAAAGACAAAAGAAGTAAAGAAGAGCCTTGTTCCCTGTTGTACTTTACACACTTAGTACATATGATTTGCTTTCCATCAGTGCCATCCAGGGTAAATAATACAGTCATCTTTCATGGATGTTTTCATAAAATTGCTAAGGAAAACTTAGACATAGCCAAAGAAAAAAAAACCCAAGCTGCCAGAAGGAAAACAACAATTATACTAATGGATGATTTTAATTATCACTACATCCACTGGAAGTCTAGAGAAGTAAACTAAGGAACAAATGTTTTCTTATTAAACAAACAGAGAATTTTTTTTCAAACAACCAGGAGCATTGAGAAAGCAGAATGAAAAGGCAATCTTTATATTCAATTCATTAAAGTGAAAACAGAGAAATCCTGAAGAGATGCTATCTAAAAGGTGATCATAAAAATTTAGTATCTGAAGGCTTTTAATTTTAAAAAATATATCAAATCAATGCACAGCCAACAATTCTTTAAATTTCAGATTAACAGGCATTAAATATCTATTGAAAATTCAATCTA
>NW_016813614.1:287344-308796 GCF_001698545.2 Rhinopithecus bieti
GAGATGCTATCTAAAAGGTGATCATAAAATTTAGTATCTGAAGGCTTTTAATTTTAAAAAATATATCAAATCAATGCACAGCCAACAATTCTTTAAATTTCAGATTAACAGGCATTAAATATCTATTGAAAATTCAATCTACAAAGGCTCTTCTGTGCCTTATTTCATTTACTTATGTTTATATTTCTTTCCTCATGGCTTTTTTACATTTGATTCCCAATATTTCTTCTCCAGTTTTCTCAAATGCTCTTTTCCTCTCCCCTTCCACCAAAGTCCATTATTATCTCTTATTTTCTATCTCAAAGTAGAATTTCCCTGAGAGCCATCATTAAAAGTCTTCATATATGTCATTATGTTCACCTAATCTCAAGCAAGATAAGATTTTTTTTTTCTCCCTTGATCGTACTCACTTCAAGTTTTTCATTGACATATTTCATCTGCCATTAAAATAGCTCTCAGGTTCATTTACCACATTCATTTTAAAGATCATTATTTACACGGGAGACTATAAAATCAGTTTTCCTTGGAATAATTAAGACTGGAAGAGCTGTCTTCTTGTCAGAACTGGTTTAGGTAAAAATTGCCTTAAAGTATGGAAAATATACTAGACACAGTAATGTCTTTCTAAGTCATATAGTATATAATAAGACAATATTCATTATTTGGGCCATTGTTTAACATATTCTTCTCTACAAAAGAACACTCACTCAATAATACAATAAAGCCTTCGGTGTTGAGATGGAAGGGTCAGAAATGAACTAGATACTTTTAAAACATGAAATACTTAGTAGTAATGCCTCAGTTTCTTTCCTGAACAGGAGTAGATTTGTCAAACTCTTAAAAAGTAGGAAACATTTCTGCTGTTAGTCAATTTGAACTAGTTTTCTAAACAATAATAATTTTTAAATACTCAAGGTGATATGTAGTCTGCATTGCTGAAATGGTACGGTAGGTCCCCTTGAGCCATTGTAGGAAAAACACAATTATACTAGATTCTGCCAATTTTAATGATTTAATGAGAAAAAGATTGATCTCTATGAAAGGCAATCTTGAAATAATAGGATATTAATGAATATTAAAAGCTAAATAATACATTAAATCACCAAGTGGTTGTAGAAAGCTTTCTTTGTGTCTGATGTAGTTCTAAGTGCCATAAACATGCATAAGTATAATACTGGCCTTGCTATTGAGTACCTTATAGTCAGAAAACCAGAAGTAACTATTATCCAAAGCAATAACTGTTAAGTGTCATAAGAAAGTAAAAATCTCAGAGCCCCACAAATCTCAGAAAGAAAAAGGGTCATTTTAGGCTGTTCACATTTAATCAAGAATCAGGGGATATGCTGTTAGTTGGCTTTAATGGATTGGTAGCATTTCAACAAATGATGAAGGGAGAGGAGATAAAAAATTCCAGGCAGCAGAAATATAAATAGAGGTGAATGTACAGAAATAGAAAAGCCAAAGACAGGATAGAAAAGTTCTGAGCAGACTTTGGCTAAAATGCCAGCCACATGTAGGTGAGTCAATGTAAGTGCTGACAAGTTGTCTGAGATCAAATTTTGGTTGATTTTAGGTGCAAAGTTAAGAACTTAGAACTTTATTTCTTAGGCAGATGAGAAGCATAAAGAGAATATGCAATATTTTATTTTAATCACAACCTCAACTGTTATGAGTTTTCTGGTAATACTTCAACTTGGGTATTTTAGTGTCTTTACTATAAAATGAAGCATGTGTCTAAAAATCACAAAGATAGTAAGCAGTATTTGTTCCAAATCCATAGTATTTATACAAAACAATACAGAATGGCTCCTATAATAATATGAGCAGGGTAGCATTTGTGGAAGATCAAATAGTGTTGTAGAATGTAGGGCAAAACAGTGAAGGAAATGACTCAAGTGAGGACATCATGAAATGATTATAAAAATAGTCCAGGTGAGTTGAAATAGAAACCAGGGGTAATTGTGGTAAGAACATAATGGAAAATAAATATTTCAAATGATACTACAGAAAATCTACTCAGCTTCTCTATGAATTATAAAGAGGATACCAGTATAACTTCAAGTGGCTAGTTTCTTCTGTGTTAAAGGTAATTTTTTTTAACAAAATCTCATTAAAAAGTTAACTTATTTAGGACCCAAAAAAATTTAATAGCAGATATTTAAATACTAAGAAATAGCTCAGTGATTCCAAATATAATTTTTAAATACTCAAAATGTTATAAGATATATTTATAATATTTAATCCATCTGCTTTATGTTTTTTCTTTCTATAATGTGGGTTAAAACAGGCTAGCTAGTAAAATTAGGGCCAAATAAGCGTGTTGTTATATGTTGTTATATGGCTTTAAATTATTTTTTAAATTGATATTTTCAATTCATTTATATTGGAAAGGAGGTTGTGTGCAAGATGGTAATTTAACCAAGGAGCTGGAGGAATTAAAAATAAATTTTGTTTTCAAATCAACGGAAAGCATCATTAATTATAAGTACGTTTTTGATCCCTGTCACTGTGGCATCAAATCACAGAATTATTAGAAGAAAATCAGTAAAAGGAACTGAAACTCCTATGACTTTTTTATTCCATTGTAAGCCATATCAAAGCTTTAGAACTAAGAGAAATGCTTCCAAGTTATTTATTCTAAGGTTAAATTAGAGGGCATTTAAAAATGTATATTTGATGTGTCCCTACAAATTGTAATCCTGGGACTAGAACTTCTCTCTCAGGGTAAGGATCAGGAGGAGCTTAGGCATCTAACTGACATCTTGGCCTCCAGCATCAAACAGTGAATGCAGTTCACTGCAAGCCAACAAAGACAAGGATCAGACTTGAGTAAAATGAGATGATGTAAGAAGGACCAAGAAAGAGAGGGGAGATGTCAGAAGACAGAATTTCTCCTCTAGGCACATTTGTAATTTTGCACCAATTTGTGAGTAATCCTTTATATGTTCAAAACAACATACTGGTTCTATTCAAATTAAGCAACATGCAAGTGTTGCTGCCAGGGATCTCTATCCTAAATAAAAGACTCCTAGTATACATACAGTAGTCACTTTTATTGCTTTCATGTAGAAATGTTTAGCTACCTCAGCTAGCTAAACATTCATATCTGCACTTAAATCAATAACCACATTTATGTCTTGGTATCAATAACATGGGAGTTGGTTGAAGAACAAATTTTGTCCAACTGTGGACAAAAAACCATTTGTGGTGCTTGAAAAATTAAATGTTCTTATGTAAAAGAAAAATTAAACATAGATCTTACACCTTTAACCAAAAAATCAACTAAAAATGGATCATGGATCTAAATATAAAACATAAAACTATAAAATTCCTATAAGATAATAAAGGAAAAAAATATATGATCTTGGATTTGGCAGTCACTTTTTAGATATAACATGAAAAGCACTATCCATAAAAGAAAAACTTGATGTTAGAGTCATTAAAATTAAAAACTTCTGTTCATCAAAAGACAATGTTAAGAGAATGAAAATGCAAGTCATACACTGGGGAATGTGTTTGCAACACATATTCTGATAAAGGACTTGTATCCAAAATACAAAGAACTCTTAAAATACAACAGTAGGAAAATAATAAAAAACCTAATTTTTAAAAACAGTTACAATATTTGAATAGATACTATACACACAAATATTACAGATGGCAAATAAGTAGATGAAAAGTGGCTCAATGTGATATGTCATTAGGGAATTGCAAATTAAAACAATGAGCTGCTACTACACACCTATCAGAATGGCTAAAATCCAAAACAGTGGCAAAACCTGAGGGTAAGAAAATGGCGCAATGGGAACTCTCATTCTTGATGAAAATGCAAAATCGTACAGCCCTTTGGAAAACAGTCTGACAGTTTCTTGCAAAACTAAACATAGTCTTATCATATGATCCATAAATTGTACTTTATCCAAATGAGTTGAAAACTTATGTCCATACAAAAACCTGCACACAAATGTCTAGCAATCATAGTCATAATTACCAAAACTTGAGAGCAATCAAGATGTCCTTTAATAGATAAACAGACCTATAAGCTGTGGCTTGGAATTATTCAGCAATAAAAAGAAAGAAGCTATCAAGCCAAGAAATGACATGGAGGGAACTTAAATACATATTGCTAAGTGAAAGAAGCCAGTATAAAAAGGCTACATGTATGTGATTCCAAATATATGACATTCTGGGAAAGGCAAAACTATAAAGCCAGTTAAAAAAAAGTAAATAGCTCCCCAGGGTAAGGCAGGGAGTGAGGGAAGGAGAGATTAACAAGAGGAGCACAGGATACTTTTAGAGCTATAAAACTATTCTGTATGAAACTGTAATGGTAGATACATGGCATTGTACACTTTCCAAAAACTGTAGAATGTATAATACAAAGAGTAAGCCCTATAATAAACTATGGACTATAGGTAATAATAGTGTTTTAATATTGGTTAATCAGTTATAACAAATGTACCACACTAATTCAAAATATAACAGGGAAAACTGTGCAGGGAGAGTGGTGGGCATATGGGAACTCCCTGTTTCTGCAAAATGTTTCTGTAAACCTATACGTTTTCTAAAAAATAAAGTCTATTAATACTTTTTGATTAAAAAATTATGAACTAAACAGTTCCTGAGAAAAACAGAACTATGCTTAAGAACATTAAGGAAAAAATGTCTTTATAATGTTAATCGTGTCTAGTTCCACCAAAATTATCAAACTGTACTTGAATTAAAAGGATGATTTCAATGTGTACAAAGAAAGGGTATGTTATATTAATCATTGAAATATTTTAAGACTCTTTAGCTATTTTAGATGAATTTATAAAAATGAATGCACCAAATGGAACATGGAAATGTTGAGAACAATGACATTGAGTAAAAAAACAAGGTAAATGAGAACAGTCAAAAGGTATCACCTGTAACCTTTTATAAAGGCAAAAAATAATAATCTTAACAAAATAAATCTACCCACTCTTGGCAACAATGTGGGATAGAGGACAGTATCACCCGAACTGATAAAGATTAAATTGTTCCAAACTTTTTGGAGGGCATATAATTCTGTATTGAAATTTTAAATGTGTAAACCACATGACCCAGCAATCTCATCTAGAAATTTATCCTCAGGAGATAACCAGTCATGGGCAAAAAAGATTTAAGTACAAGAAGATACATTCAAGTCTTGTATAATTCGAAAAATTGGAAGTAACACACATGTCCATCAAAGAGGAAACTATTAAATAAATCATGGCCACACATTACAGTGGATTACTATGCAATCATCAAAATGGAGCTGCTATACATTTCTTTGACAAAAAACACCTTGATTACAAATCCAGTTTGTAAAGGAGGTTGTAAAATTACAATATGACATGATTTATATACAATTATATATAGGTTGTTGGCATATATACATTTGTATGTATTTCTCTGTTTTTTTTGGGTGCAAAGATAGTTTGCTTTTACTTTTATACTTTACTTTTTAAGACTGTAGACCTAGAAAAAAAAATCATTAAAACAAGCAGGCAAACAAACAAGACATGGAGGCTTATATGTGGGGACCTCCATGAAGGAGACTCAAATGGTTTGGCTCTGTGTCTTCACCCAAATCTCATGTTAAATTGAGATTCCCATTGTTGGGGAGGGACCTGATGGGAGGTGATTTGGTCATGGGGGTGTATTTCCTTCTTGCTAGTCTTGTGATAAGGAGTGAGTTCTCACAAGATCTGATGCTTTAAAAGTGTGTGGCACTTCTCCCTTCACTCTATTTCCTGCTGCCATGTGAAGATGTGCTTGCTTCCTCTTCGTCTTCTGCTATGATTGTAAGTGTCCTGAGGCCTCCCAGCCATGCTTCCTACTAAGCCTGCAGAACCGTGAGTCAATTAAATCTCTTTTCTTCATAAGTTACCCAATCGCAGGGAGTTTTTTATTTATAGCAGTGTGAGAATGAACTAATACAGAGACATAGCCATGTGGATTACCCTACTTCATCAAATTATCATCATCAGCAGCAGCAGCATCAATGTTGTAGCCACAGTTCCTTGTAGTAGGATTTGGAATTACAAATATCATTACCCATTTCTGGAAACTTCATTAAGCAACACAGTCTTCCACTTACTACCCTTCTGTTATTTGTATAGTCCTAGAAATCTTTAACCATATGGCAGGTGTACACTCTCCTCCCTCCAATTATTTCTTCACCTACTTAGAAAACTTTAATGAGTTCTCATTGCTGTTACAGCAAAGATGAAATGTTTTAAGACCCTGCATGAGTGGCTGATAGACATCCTCTCCAAACTCACAGTAAGCCACATTCTTTGCTGCAATCCAGTCACAGTAGTCTTCCTTCAGTCCCTCATACTTGCTGGGCTCCCTCCTTCTACAAGCTCTTCACACAGTCTGTTCCTTCTTCCTTTTCCTCTTTCCCTTCCCCTGGTTAACTTCTGCTTACCCTCTACATCTTACCTCAGGCATAGTGTCCTCAGGAGAACCCTTTTTGACCTCCCTCACTAGTAGAAATCCCCCATTATGGAATCACATAACATCATGTATTACTTCTTTTTTGTTTTTGCTCTTATTATGGTTTCAATTTATGATAAATTTGATTAATATCTGTCTCCCCTACTTCAGAATAAACTCCAGTAGTACAAAGAGAATATCTAGTTTTGCTTACCATTGCACTACAAGGACACAGCCTGATACACAGAAGGAATTCAACAAATTATTCATTTAATGAATACATGAATCAATCAACCAACCAATCAATCAATCAATCTCGAAGCTAACAGAACTCTTAGATCCTCCATTATTGGACCCAGTTTAGCACAGGAGGCTGTGATGTTTACATTTTACATTACAACAAGAAATTATGTATATACAATCATGGACCTTATACAGAAGTATTTTCAAATACCAGCAAAATCA
Source organism: Rhinopithecus bieti (assembly GCF_001698545.2). Classification (NCBI taxonomy): domain Eukaryota; kingdom Metazoa; phylum Chordata; class Mammalia; order Primates; family Cercopithecidae; genus Rhinopithecus; species Rhinopithecus bieti. The sequence goes on from NW_016813614.1 coordinate 294,257, forward strand.
GAGTAAAAGGTATTTCCTCTTAGTACTAAACATTATGTTGGCCCCAACCCACTTGAAATTAGAATTAATGCCACTATTGATTCAATTAACTAAATGTGTCATTGTTGAAAACCTCTAAGACAGCTATAGAAAAAATGACGATGGTGTTTCTTTTGCTGACTTTCAGTCTGATGATCGAGGCAGATGCCTTTTCAAATCTTTCCAGCTATTGAATGTATAAAATATAGCAAGTGACACTATAGAAACCATCACCCATCAAAGATATTCATGATTTGATATAATATTTAAAGCTTTTATTGTAGGTTGCTATCTTAAATGATGATAGGACAAAAAAAAAAAAAAAGAATCCAGAGTAAAAAAAAAAAAAAAAAATTTTTTCTTCAAAAAATCTTTTGGTTGCTTTATCAAGATGTCAAGAAGCTGAAGGCCTCTGACATGAATAGTCATGCCCTGCCAGTGAGATTAAGGATAAAATCAAGATTTGCACAGACAACATATAGAACCTCTTAAAGAGTTTCTTCAGTTTCTGGTTTATATTGGTCTTAAAAGCAAATTGGGATGGCCATGTTGGCTCACACCTGTAATCTCAGCACTTTGAGAGGCTGAGGTGGGCAGATCACCTGAGGTCAGAACTTTGAGACCAGCATGGCCAACATGGTGAAACCCTGTCTCTACTAAAAATACAAAATTAGCCAGGCATGGTGGCACATGCCTGTAGTCCCAGCTACTTGGGAGGCTGAGGCAGGAGAACAGCTTAAACTCAAAGGGTAAAGGTTGCAGTGAGTCCAGACTGCACCACTGTACTCCAGCCCAGGCAACTGAGGAAGACTCCTTCTCAAAAAAAGGAAAAAAAAAAATCGAATTCTGCATAAGCCATATTCTGGAATTCAGCCAATTACCACTGAAACTCAATGACACTAATAGTTTGGGGTGAGATTACGTGGAGGACAACATTTGAGTGTATGAAGAACCCTTACAAATACGGATAAAATTAGCTATGCTTTAGATCCCCTGACTGTTGGAATTAGTCAGTAGCAGAAAGATAAATATGGATTTTGGCACCCAGAACTGGAACAAGTTTTTTGAGGAGAAAAGCTGTTATGTAAACTATAAGTAAAAAAGTAAGCCCAGAGACAACAAACAATAAGCCCTATTGATTCATCTTTGTCCAACAGTATTTTCAAAATCACTTGCCTCAGAGAAAGCAATCTCAATTCAGATTATAGTTAAATATGAAGGGCAATGATGACATTTGAGAAAGGATTAAAGTTTCTATAATCATTAAGAAAATACACTTCCTAGAAATCTTACCTTTTGGCACATTTCAGTATCTGCAGTGAGCTGCTTCTGCCTTGATTTTACACTTGAATGGACTTCAGTGAGTCATCAGGATAGCCACTGCTCAGTTATTTCTGTCCTGTTTTGGCAGTTACATGTAAGCTGGTTGGCCACCAGCAACTCCACTCAAGTATTCATAGTAGCTGAATGCACACTGGTATAAGGAAGACGTGGAATGAGAAGGTTCCTTTCTGGTTAAGGGGAAAAAGTCAGAGTACTTACTAGGATGAAAGAGCTTTTACACTGGAATGAGAATGGATTAAAGAAGGAGAGAAATTCACTTGGCACAGTCTTCTGTAATTGATTGGACAGAGATTATTTAAACTCCTTTAACATGGTTTGTACTTCTAATTAGGTCATGTTTAGGGTTCTAGAAAACAATTCCCAAAGAAAAAAATATCTGCCTTCTACATAGAAGAGTTAATTGCCACTTCAATATACACTCCATTGTTCAAAACCAGCTAAGAGTATGTTCAAAAGAAAAAACCCATTCCATCCTGTCAGCAGGATTCACACATTTTATATGAAGGAGTTTGCAAATTACAGAGCACTTAACATGCCAGGTCTTCTGAATTTTGCTAAACTTATTTGATAACCACTTATAAAATAAAAGGGATTGGTGGAGCAAGGTGGCTCATGCCTGTAATCACAGCACTTTGGGAGGCCAAGGTGGGTGGATCTCCTGAGCCCAGGAGTTCATGAACAGCCTGGGCTACGTGGCAAAACCCTACCTTTACAAAAATTAGCCAGGCATGGTGGCACATGCTTGTAGACCCAGTGACCAGAGAGGCTGAGGTGGGAGAGTCAGCCAGGGGGGTTGTGGTTGCAGTGAGCCAAGATTGCACCATTGTACCCACAAGCCTGGGCAACGGAGAGACAGCCTGTCTCAAAAAATAAAAATTTAAAAAAGGCATAAGAAACTACCGTAATCGATGGACACAATTGCTTTCACTGGCATTTCTTTTCTGAGCACTTACAGTTTTGCTTTTTTCTAATAAACAATATCATACTTATTGGCTAGAATTTTACTGTAATTTACATAAATTCTTGACACAATTTTTGAATTAAAAAATAGCTACATATTCAAATGCTGAAGAAAATAGAGATGAATGAGAACTAACTTCTCCTGACATTGCAATTCTGTTTCTGTCATCTTAGATATCATGGTTGAGTTCTCTTTCACCTGCAAACTTCACATCAGTCTGGTTTTTTAAGCAAAAACTTTCCAAAAATCCAGTACTAGACTTCAACTTAAATCCCATAGGCCATAATTAAGTTACATTGCTTAGTCTAGTTAAAAGAAAAGTGCTAAAAGTATTTCTTTTCCAGCCTCAATTCCTAGAAGTGGCAAGGGAGAAGGAGGTAGAAATGAATGGTGAATTAGCCTAACAGTACTGGCCCCTATATTAGTCAGGGTTCTCCAAAGAAATAGAACCAACAGAAGATACTGTAAACTGACATATAGAAAGACATTTATTGCAAAGAATTGGCTCATATGATATGGAAGCCATGAAGCCCCACAATTTGCTGTCTGCAAGCTGAAAGGTGAGGAAAGGCAGTGGTGAAATTCAGACTGATCGCCTGAGAACCAGGGAGGTCAATGGTGTAAATCCAGGTCAAGTCTGATGGCCCAAGAACCAGGAGCACTAATGCTGGAGGACAGGAGATGGTGAATGTTCCAGTTCAAGCAGAGAAGGTGAATTTGCCCTTTCTCTTCCCCTTTGGTGGTAATCATGCAGTCAATTGATTGGATGATGCCTGCCTACTTTGGTGAGGGTAATCTGCTTTACCTGCTCAACCTATTCAAATGCTCATCTCTTATATTCTAATAGGTACTTCCAGGAATACTGTTTTATCAACTATCTGGGTATCACTTAGTCCAGTCAAGTTGACAAATAAAATTAGCCATTACAACCACAAAAATTGTATGTTTGAAACAAGTTATATAAGAACAGGGGCTTTTTCTATTGGTTTTATATCCCTGAGGTAGAGCACACTGCTTGGCACAGAGTAATGTCCAATAAGTGGCTGATGGATGAATGGATTGGTAAATGAATGGAATATAGGTAGTTGTTGAAAGTATATTATCAAAGCATATTGAAAGCATTGGAGGTTATTCCCAATTAAATATTAAATGAAAAAAGCAGAATGCAAACATATATATTATATGATCTCAATCCTAAAACATACACATAGAAATAGGTTTGAAAATAAATTCCAGGTTGTTAAAAGTGGTTCTCTCTAGTTAGTATTTTTATGAGTTACAACCCTGCTGCACGTCAGCATCTACATTGTAAAACAGATGAATCCCCAACTCAGGTCATGATGATAATAAAATGAAATGAATATATCTCATTTGTTAGGTATCCAAAAGAACATATTTTCTTCCCTTTCTTATTTTTTATTAAGGTTCTGGCCAGTTTTTAAATTTTGTGATCCAGCCTTGTTTTCTTTCTATCCTGATTCCCTCAATCTCTCCTCTGCATAACTTATAAAGCTTACGGTTACATTTTTCTGATCCTCTACTATAAAACAATATTGTCTATGAAATGGTAAAAATAAATTGGTGACCATCTTTATATTTCTGAGGAGCAATGCATCTGCTTTTTCTAATTGAAATAGCATTATTCCCTACTAGAAAATATTTTCATGCTATAATTATTCAGTATTTTAATAAGCACAGTGTGTCACTCACTCTATCAGACTAATATAATAAAGTTCTTACTATCCAGGGGGTGACATTCCAGAAAAAAACAAACAGATGTACCAAAAATTATTGGTAAATTAGGTAGATGCACCAGTGAACAGTGTGTTACTCACTCTATCAGACTAATGCAATACAGTCCTTACTCTCAACGGGCTCACATTCCAGAAAAAAACATACAGATGTACCAAAAATTAGTGGTAAATTAGGCAGATGCACTGGTAATGCTAAAGCTACACTGAAGGTACAGGCACAAGCATGGTGAAAAGCTACAGGATCAACCTAAGGGCAGGAAGGATCAAGGCAGCTTTATTAAAGAGGAGGTAACAGAAGAGCAGGTCTGTATTTCAGGAACAGTTAAACTGAGTGGAAGCAAAGGGGTAAAGAATTAAAGAAGAAAAAGAGGATGTCTTCTGAAGAATTCCTTATTTCTATGTAAAGAAACTTTTTTTTCCCCCTTCAGTCTGTTTACTTACAAACCTACTTCAAAATCTAGAAAGTTTCTCATTTAAAAAATATTTCACTCTTTTAGAAAAGAAAGGTCTTAAAGCTGATAAGATGTCTTTCCAGCCAGAGATTTGTGTCTTAATTTATGCTTTTTCAAATCAGGCCATATTTCATAGACATTACTTTAATTCTTTTAAAAACCTGGGACACGATTACAAGTTGCACGCTTGCTGCAAAGAAATAATTCCACATTATCTTTCATTGCAACACAACTATAATTAACATCCCAGCTGTATCAATGGCTTTAGAAATTCATATGGTAGGTTTCAGCAGCTCACATAAAACATGGACACTTTTCTATTCAATAATATAGAATTATGCATCTGTGGCTAATATTTTTTCTTACAAATTTGCCATCTCTTTCACTACATTTACATTACATTTACAATGCTTATAGACTGAGACCCTCAAAAAAGGTCAACAGAGGCTGGGCGCCGTGGCTTACGCCTGTATTCCCGGCACTTTAGGAGGCTGAGGCAGGTGGATCACGAGGTCAGGAGCTCGAGACCAGCCTGACCAACATGGTGAAACTCTGTCTCTACTAAAAATACAAAATTAGCCAGGCATGGTGGCACATGCCTGTAGTCCCAGCTACTCAGGAGGCTGAGGCAGGAGAACCGCTTGAACCCGGGAGGCAGAGGTTGCAGTGAGCCAAGATCACACCACTGCACTCCAGCCTGGTGTCAGTGAGACTCTGTCTCAAAAAAAAAGAGAGAAAAATGGTCAATAGAGTATTGGGATGACTAAGGGCTCCAGAGTGGGGCTGCCTGGGATCAAATCCCAGCTCTGCCACTCACTCGCTCTATGATTCTTGGTACCTAACTTGTTTATCCCGCATTTCCTCTTTGTAAATGTAGACTGTAAGAATACCTACCTCATAGTGTCATTATGCAGATAAAATGATTTAATATTTTAAAGCATTTATTCTGTATCTTGACCCATAGGAAGTATTATACAAGCTTAGTTGTTTTTAATTATTTTTTTAATCATCAGTGTATTCCAGGACTAACATGATTCCTGGCACTCAACAGACAGTAAATATGTCTTCCCCAAATAAATGAAAAATATCATTACCAGATTGTTTTTTCCCATCTTATTCTTGTATTTTTCTCAGACTCTCTTTCTTTTACTTTCCCATGCCACATGCCCTTCTAAAAAGATTAAGATAATGATCTCTTATTCTTTCTCCCTCTTTCATTCTCATTTCAGATGTCCAGTCAATACTCCAACATAGTATGAAACCTTGGATTAGACATTGTGGTGTAATATCTCAGATCTCACTCATCACATTAAAAGATCGGCTTAGTTCAAAACATGTAAATTTGTTTTTTTCCAAGTACTATTCTTTAGAATAGTATTCTTTAGAACAAAAAATATTTTAGGCAACTACATAAGCAAGGTAAGGGAAGATTACAACCTTCTTGGCACAATTTTGGCAATCTCCAAAATCAGTTTATTATGTAGGCAATGGCCAATATTCTTTAAACTAGGTTACTTATAATTTTCTTAGATGACTGCACAGGTTTTTACTATACCCTAATAGGTAGACCCCAATTTAAAGTGAAGATTAATGCAAAAATGCATATAGATGTGCTTGTTGAATAGAAAGGACAATCAAGATGCAGAGGAGAGAACAGCGGGCAGACCTAAAGACTGCTAGCTCCCACCTTTTCTTCTGCAGTTTGCTTGCCTCTCTCTTGGCCTTCACAGAATCAGAGTTAGTGTCTTACTCTACAGTAAAGGAATGCTGGCTGAAGAGAATGTTGTGGCTGGTTCGATCTTCGATGCAGACCACTTAAGCTTTCTCCGTATCACTAATAAGGCTGTTACATGTTCTTATCAATGTGTGTTCACTGGTGTAGCACTTTGAATTTTCTTCAAGATCTTTACCTTTTCATTCACAACTTGGCTGTTTGGTGCAAGAGACATAGCTTTTGGTCTGCCTTGGGTTTTGACATGCCTTCCTCACTAATCTTAATCATTTCTAGTTCTTGCTGAAAGTGAGAGACATGTGACTCATTTCACTTGAACACTTAAAGGCCACTGTAGGGAGGCTTGAGGTGAGGGAGAGAGATGTGGGGGGAGGCTGATTGGTGGAGCAGTCAGAACACATATAACATTAATCAATTAAGTTTGCCATCTTCTATGGGTGTGGTTTGTGCCCTCCCAAAAAAACAATTACAGGAGTAACATCAAAGATAACTGATCACAGATCATCATAACAGATATACTAATAATGAAAAAGTTTTAAATATTGTGAGAATTGCCAAAATGTGACACAGAGACATGAAGTGAGAGCATGCTGTCGGAAAATGATGCTAATAGATTGTTTGATACAAAGTTGTCACAAAACTTCAATTTATTTTAAAAAATACCTGCAAAGTGAAATAAAGTGCAGTAAAACAAGGTATGCCTATACTTTTAAAGTATTATGACATTCATTCACCTGAATTGTTTATGTTTTACATTAAGAGACCTCAATATTGGAAAGTTAAGCATTGTGTCAATTATTTCCATGAAGCAAAGGATATAAGACAATAAAGAGTCAGACAATGTGGCCAGTAGAGATGAGCAGGGGCAGCCTGCTGAGGAACACAAGGTGTATGCTGGGAGCAAGAGGTAAGAAACAAGGAAGACAGAACTCCAGGAAGTATCTGAGGCAAGGGATAAAGTGCTAGGAAATTCTACACAAAAGCGACCAAGATAGAAATCAAGGTAGCCTAGGAAAGTACATACAAATGAAGGAAGATAAATTAGAAAGATAGGTAAGAAAATAGGCGGGTGAAGGAATAGGAGTAAAACAACAGTCAATGAGTCAGGAAACAAGTGCAATGTGAAGGCATCTAGAGATTGCTGTGAGATGTCTCTGTTCCTGGGTTTTCACTCGGTGAGCCAAAGACCTCTGGGCTTCCACAGTAGCCAAAGGCTAGTAATTATAGGATCTGTATCTTCAGATTCCAGGTTCTCTTGAGCTCCCCTGGATTACAGCAGTCTACGAGAAAACCTTTTATTGCCAAATCCAACTGAAAGCCAGAAGTAAGGGAGTACTTTGAAATAATCTACAAAAATTAGCTTCGTGGTGCGCAGAACCAGGTGGAGAGTCTACTGGGAAGGCAGAACAGAGGGTGAGTCTCACACAAGGTTTGTCAGTCATGACAACAATAGATTATTTAACAAAACCATATTGTTTGCCTGTCTTTACTTTAGGGGATTATACTTAATTCCCTCGGAGATTATACTTAATCTCTTTCTCACACCCCAGAAAACATCCTTTGCCTTCACAACTCAGCAAGGGTTGGAGGAAGTATTTTGTGTCTCTCTACTCCTCACTCATTAATTTTCTTCTATATCCTTTCCTCCCTACCTCTAAGGGAAGTGATTATGTGGTTGGAATGATTGAGACTGCAGAAATTGCTGCCACTGGTTGCAATTATTGTTTCTCTGAAACAAGACCCAGATTTACCACTCATAACTCCCTCACACGCTGCATGATGGATGTACCAGAAAATAAAATCCAGGATTTTGTGGACCGTGCATGTTCTTTCCCTAACCCCCACAGGAAGCACACCAGAGTCAGGCCCCCAACCTTCATTCCTGAGGTTAAGACTGGAATTGTCTCTTCTCATGTTCTGTGGTGCTCTCTAGTTGGCTCATTTAGGATTGCATGGGGTGCAAAATGTTCCATGCAGCCAAACGGTAAATGTACTTAGATTTGTGAAAAGAATGTAGGGCTGCCACCCCTACTTCAGCCTTAAGACAAAATCATGCTCTCAACAGTTTCACCAGAGAGAAATGCACTTTGAACCTGTGGGGACTTCACATTTATAAAGTTTATTTTCTTTGGCCTTAATGACCCAAGTATCTACTGTTGATGTTTTCTACTGGGATGAAGACAAAGAAGAAACCTATGTGATTTTCACCTCACTCCAATAATACATGTGAGAAACACACAGTACTAATGCTGGCTATGTGCCAGGCAATGGGAATACAGAAATGAATGAAAAGTGATGCTTTTCACCAAGGACCTCACATTCTAATCAGGGATATAAAAACCGTACTAGGACTCAAAGGAGTAAAAGGAGCACCAACAGAGAAGTACTTAATTCTGACTGGAGGAAGTCAAAGATCACTTTTGTTTTGGGTCTTGAAGAATGTGTGTCAGGTTCTTAAATTGAAAAGGAGAGAAGGGCCTTCCTGGCAAAGAAAGTAACATGCAGAAGCAGCAAGAGGCAGGGAAAGATGAAGAATCTGTAAATCACTGGGTTGGTTGAGTACATGGAATGACTGAGAAAGACAGAGAAACAATCCTTGAGAAAAGACTTGTCTCCAACATTTGCAGGACTCAGTAAAAACATAAATGAGGCCCACACACCACATGTTTAAGTATTTAAAAGGTATAAATCAAATGAAGCTACTGTTAAATAAAATATGCTCTAGCCTCCTCCATTTACAAATAAACAGTCTTAACAACATGGAGGCAACACTAGAATTTAGAATTCTTACATTCCTTAAGGCTTCATGGCAGTGCTCGGTAATGTGTGGAAAGACAGGTTCCATACTCTGGCCAGCCCCACTTCTCTTCCTCCCCTGGCTCCTTCTCTTAATGTGAGGGTTTTCTCTCACACATGATTGGACACTGCAGCCTGCAAAACTAAGCTCCATTCACACTTCCTGAGAAGTGCCATTTCTGGGCCATCCCTTAGGTGTAAGGGAAAGCACACTGGCAAACAGTCTACTCACGGAAGGGCAGAGCTATGGAGGAGGCCAGCACAGGCTCAGGAAGCAGGCTCAAGGCCATTTTTGGCAGGTAGAATTATGGGGTCCTGAGTGCCTCAAGCATAGCCTAAAAGAAGGCACAGCTGCAGGGTGGTCACCAGTCCTTGGTCCCAGATGTAACTTATGCTTGGGAAAAATCAGAACTAAAGAAGGGCCAGAATGGGTCCAGCTTATGGTGTCCAGGATACAAGTTCCTCTTGCTTGAGTCTAAACACTATTCCACTACAAAAGAAAGAAAAGAGAAAAGTCATAGAGGGATTTGCTCTTTACGTCTTCTGTTTATTATCTTGTAGGTAACATGGTTTCACTGAAGAAAACCACATGATTACACAGGCCTTGACGGAAGCAGTGTGGACTTGCTATCTTAAGGATCTGTAAGCTTGCTTGTACTATATTACGTCTTCTTCTTTCCCTTCCCCGCTCTTGTGAAGCTTTTCTTGAGCCCAAGCATTAGATAAAAAATCATTCCTTTCTCATAGTCTTTTTTTTTTTTTTTTGAGACGGAGTCTTGCTCTGTCGCCCAGGCTGGAGTGCAGTGGCCGGATCTCAGCTCACTGCAAGCTCCGCCTCCCGGGTTCACGCCATTCTCCTGCCTCAGCCTCCTGAGTAGCTGGGACTACAGGCGCCCGCCACCTCGTCCAGCTAGTTTTTTGTATTTTTTAGTAGAGACGGGGTTTCACCATATTAGCGAGGATGGTCTCTATCTCCTGACCTTGTGATCCGCCCGTCTCGGCCTCCCAAAGTGCTGGGATTACAGGCTTGAGCCACCGCGCCCGGCCAATCATTCCTTTCTCTATTTTCCTAGGGAACACTTTTCATAATTCTGTTTGCCATACATAGGCAATTTTGCTGCACAGATATTTGCTTTCCTCCATAGACTGTGAAATGATGAGATCACCTGTATGTAAAGTTAACTCTTAGTAAACTGGGAATTCTCTTTGTTAAATGAATGTATCACCTATGATGATACATTATGATGGAATGATTATATTATTGAAATATGGTGCATGTTACTGACTAGAGCAATAATTAAAGATAAAAACCCAAGTTATGCCTATTTCTCCTTACAACTGATAAAAGAATGAAACATTATTTCACATCTGAGTTATATTAGAGCACAGCTATTACATGAGTCCCAAGTCACATAAAGATTTGGGGGTTGTATTGGTTTCCTAAGGCTGCTGTTACCACAAATTTTCTGCAGTTATAAATTACAATAAACTTGGTGTCTTGAAACAACAAAAATGTATTATTGCATAGTTCTGGAGGTCAGAAGTCCAAAATTACTCTTAGTGGGCTAAAATCAAACTGCTGACAAGACTAGTTTCTTCCAAAGGCTCTACAGGAGAATCTGTTTCCTCTTCTTTGCTAAGTTCCAGAGGCCACTTATATTCCTTAGCTCATGACCCCATCTTTCATCTTCAAAGCCAGCTGCAGAGCATCTTCTAATCTCTCTCTGACTCTGAACTTCTTGTTTCTTACAAGGATCTGCTGTGATTACATTGGACCCACACAGATAATCCAGGATAATACCTCCATCTCAAGATCCTTAACTTGAACCATTTGCAAAGTTCCTTTTGCCATATAAAGTAACATACTATCAGGTTTCCTGGATTAGATCATGGACATCTTTGGGGGGTTATTATTAAATCTATTCAGGGGCAATTGTTTTTATTCACAAGTAAATCAATACTTTATATGAATGTAAAAGTTAGTTACACTTTGAGCATGCAATGTAAATGAAAAATGACTAAATAAAATGAAATTGTGCAGAACTGTCCCTAACCTTGTGAAGCGAACACACCTTGGAATTAGAGTGCACCAAGTGATAGACTACAGCGATCTATTATTAGGATTTTGCATACAGAAGATTACCACTGTATATACTTGATCTTGGCCAAGGAAGCTCTTTTTATTTAATTTGGAAATTTTATACAAATCGTGGGATTAGTCCATGGAAACTAAAACCATTGCAGGTGTGTGTGTGTGTGTGTGTGTGTGTGTGTGTGTGTGTGTGTGGTTAAGCACACATGCACATATGTATGAAAGGGAGACAAGATGGCACTTCACAAACTTTCCATGTTACTTACAGCTTACTGTAAAATAACTTCCATTAGATGGCACACTGCAAACGATATCAGCTTTATAATTTGATTGAAACACCATATTAAACTAAGTAATGGATTTAAGTATTGTTGCCAAGCAAAATTACATTAATTTTTACATTAAAATTTGTATCTGAATCTATCCTATTGCGTGACCACCACATACACCATGGTAATCTAGTAATTACACAGATCTGACTTATATTTTAAAATCACACTCAAAGCCTAAAACTTTTATTGGTTCACTTTGTAATTTCCCTAATATAGTGAGGTGTTCTTTTTTAAGTAAATAAAAAATATTATCATATTTTATATTTATCTTGTATATCAACACTGAATTTAGCATTTTCTTATAAAGATACACATTATCTAGCTTATACAGATATACATACTGACATAGCCATAGATATAGATCTGTTTTTTCCCTAAAGTGTCACACTTAAATATACAACTTACCAGTAATTGTGAGCCTCAAGATTAGCCTTAGGTAAACTGCAGAGAAATAAAATTTACCTCTTCTTTTACTGTTCTATGATGTGACACTTCATATACACCATCCTTCCTTATAAGACCCTCCTTTTTCTAATGGTTCCTAACAACGTTATCAAATTAAGCTACTCCAGATTCTACTCTCAGGTCACTTATACAGCCTATTCAAACACAACCAACCACAAAATACAGAAGTAAATCTATTGAATACCTTGACCAAATGGAGAATGAGTGCATGTTAAAATCAATATTGGCCAAGGTTAAGCCCAAAGTCGGTATTTTAATTATATATAATAAACTGCAAGGTCATAAGACAAAATCTGAGATGTTATCAAATAATTTTAATTATTAATTTCATATTAATATAATTTTATTATTTAAAATGTTGACAGTCAAATTTTAAAAGTTTGACATTATAGTACATAAATGATAATTTCTTACTACAGAGTTTCCACGATGCTTCTGTGGTCACCAAATTTCACATCTGCAATCATAAATACAGGTTCACTTTGCAGTGAATAAAGGCGATGCTTCTGTGGTCACCAAATTTCACATCTGCAATCATAAATACAGGTTCACTTTGCAGTGAATAAAGAAAATATTTAGGGTGTACGTCAATTTGCTCTATCATGTTATTTTCCTCATATGTTTTATATGTTTTTATGTCTACATTGAAGATGATTCATCATGTATCTTTTTAGAATTTGGGGGGTTTTCCTCTTACAAAATGTTGAAGTGCAAAGTTCACATTATTTTTCACTCTTGTCTACCAAATGTGAAGACTCCCAAAGTGAAACCTTCCTTTGTTTAATTTTTTTAATTAGAATTATGAAGTCATGTAATCTATTATTCTACCATTTATTAAAATTAAAATGTCATAAACATTTGTGGATTCAAAAAGAATATAATGTCTACCTCAGATATCTAATTAATACACTCACTCTTAATAGCCCCATTAGATTTCAATATATTTTCAAATTTATTTATGTGGAAATTGTTAATATTTCTGTTAATAAAATTAGGAGCATTCACAATTATTGCTCATGCTAGTATTTAACTCATATACTAATGTATACTTCTATATATAAATTCCATGGAAGATTTTCACTCTAAGTTACATCTAAAATATTTGCCTACTTTTAAAAATGAATGCTTATCTCCAATTTACAAAACCTCTAGAACTAATATATGAACTCAGCAAAACTGTAAAATTAACACACAAAAATCAGTAGTATCTCTACACACAAATAAATAATCAGAAAGGAAAGTGAGAAAACAATTCCACTTAAAATAGCATCAAAAATAATAAAATACTTAGCAATAAAGATACACATAGATTGAAAGTGAAAGGATGAAAAAAGATATTCCATGCAAACAGGAACCAAAATTAAGCAGGAGTAGCTATACTTAAATCAAATTAAGTAGACTTTAAGTCAAAAGTATAAAAGAGACAATTATATTGTTTGGTTGTTTGTCCCCTCCAAATGTCATGTTGAAATGGGATTGCCAGTGCTGAAGGTGGGGCCTGGTGATTAGATCATAGAGGCAGATCCTTCATGAATGGCTTCATGTCATCCCCTTGGCAATGGCTGAGTTCTCACTCAGAGATCTGGCTGTTTAAAAGTGTGTGGTGCCTCCCCACTTCTCTCTTGCTCCTGTTCTCGCCATGTGATGCACTGGCTTTCCCTTCACCTTCTACCATGATTGGGAACTTCCTGAGGCCCTCACCAGGAGCAAACACTGGCACCATGCTTGTCCAGTCTACAGAACCACGAGCCAATTAAAACTATTTTTTTAATTACCCTGATCCACTTATTTCTCTATAGCAACTTAAGAATAGACTAATAGAGACAAAGAAAGTCATTATATAATGATAAAGGGATACATTCATCAAGAGAATATAATAAATTGCAAATATATCACTACCCCAAACAGGAGTACTCAGATACATAAAGCAAATAATATTAGTTTTACATGGAGGAATAGACTCTAATATAATAACATTTAGGAACTACAACACCCCACTCTCCACTCTCCACATTGGACAGATTACCTGGACAGAAAATCAATAAACATCAGATTTGAACTGCACTACAGACATGGCATCAACAGAATGAAGGACAACAACCATATGATCATCTCAATACATAGAGAAAATACATTTGAAAAAAAATAACACCCTTTATGAAAACAGCTCTCAACAAATTAGGTATAGAAGGAGCATACATCAATACAATAAAGGCCATATATGCCAAACCCATAGTTAAGATCATACTGAATGGGGAAAAGCTGAGAGCTTTTCTGTAAGAACTCAAACAAGACGGCCAGGCGCGGTAGCTCACACCTGTAATCTCAGTACTTTGGGAGACCCAGGCAGGCGGCTTACCCGAGGTCCAGAGTTCAAGACCATCTTGGCCAACATGGTAAAAACACATCTCTACTAAAAATACATAAAATTACCTGGGCATGGTGGTGGGCGCCTGTAATTCCAGCTACCCAGAAGGCTGAGACAGAAGAATCGTTTGAACTCGGGAGGCGGAGGTTGCAGTGAGTTGAGATTGTGCCATTGCATGCCAGCCTGGGCAAAAGAGTGAAACTCCATCTCAAAAAAATAAAAACTA
>NW_016813614.1:310216-325336 GCF_001698545.2 Rhinopithecus bieti
AAAAAAAAAAAAAAAAAAAAAAAAAAAAAAAAAAAAAAAAAAAACTCAAACAAGACAAGAATGTCCACTGCCACCACTATTATTGAATATAATACCGAAACTTCTAGCCAGAGCAATTAAACCTAAGAAAGAAAGGAAATCCAAATTGGAAAGAAAGAAAGTGAAGCTGTCCCTGTTTGCAGATGACATGATCTTATATGTAGAAAAATGTGATGACTCTACCAAAAAGCTCTTACAACTGATAAATATAATAATGTTCTAGAATACAAAGTCAACATACAAAAATCAGTAATGTTTCTATACACCAACAACAAATTAACTGGCAAAAAAATCCAAGAAAGCAATCCATTTTATAACAGCTATTAAAAATAAAATAAAATACCTAGAATACCTCTGAATAAATTAAACCAAGGAGATAAAACATCTCATCTCTGCAAGAAAACCTATAAAACGCTGATTAAAAAAAAATTTTTTAAAGACACCAAAAAATGAAAAGACATCCCATGCTCATAGATTGGAAGGATTAATATTGTTAAAATGATCATACTACGCAAAGCAATCTACAGATTCAATGCAATTCCTATCAAAATAGCGATGTTATTCTTCACAGAAATAGCAAAAACAATTTTAAAATCTGTATAAAATCACAAAAGACCCCAAATAGCCAAAGCAATCTAAAACGAAAAGAACAAAGCTAGAGGCATCACACCTGACTTGAAAATATACTACAGACCTACAGTAACCAAAACAGCATGGTACTGGCATAGAAACTGACACATAGACAAATGGAACAGAATAGAGAACTCATAAAAAAATCACATATTTACAGCCAAGTGATTTTCAACAGTGGCAAGAATGTACAATGGGGAAAGGACAGTCTGTCTCTTTAATGAATAGTGCTGGGAAAACTGAATAACCATGAACACCATAATAAAACTGGACCCCTACCTCTCACCACATTAAAAAACCAATTCTAAACAGATTAAAGACTTAAATGTAAGACCTGAACCATGAAGCTACTGGAAAAAAAACACACACACAAAGAAAATGCTTCAGGACATTGGTCTGGGCAAAAATTGTATGAACAGTATCTCAAAAGCACAGGCAGCAAAATCAAAAATAGACAAATTATATCAAACTAAAAGCTTTGCATAGCAAAGGAAACAACCAACAGAATGAAGATATTACTTGCAGAATGGAAGAAAATATTTGCAAACTTCTTTCAACAAGGAACTAATATCCAGAATATAAATGAAATTCAACTCAACAGCAAATAACAAATAAATATCTAAATAGAGTTTTCTCAAAAGAAGACATATAAATGGCCAAGCAAGTATATTTAAAAAATGCTCAAATGCTAATCATCAGGGAAATGCAAATCAAAACTACAATGAGATATCTTCTCAGCCCTGTTCAATGGCTATTATCAAAAGACAAAAAAAAAAAAAAATGTTGAGGAGGATAAAGGGAAAAGAGAACTCTTATACATTGTTGGTGGGAATGTAAAGTGGTACATTTGTATAGAAAACAGTAGTGAGGTTCTGCAAAAAACTACAAGTACAACTACCATATGATCCAGCAATCCTACTGCTGGATGTGTATTCATTATGCCTGAGACTTCCACATTCCCACGTTTATTGGAGCACTATTCACAATAATCAAAATATGGAGTCAACCTAAGTGTCTATTGACAGATAAATGCTTTTTAAAAATGTGGTATATACAATTAACCCATAAAAAAATGAAATCCTGCTATTTGCAGCACAATGGATAAGTCTGGAAAACATTATGTTAAGTGAAATCAGGCACAGAAAGACAAATACCACATGTCTTAATTCATATGTGGAAGCTAAAAAGATTGCTCTCATATAAGTAGAGAGTTGAATAGTGGTTCCTAGAAGTGGGGAAGGGTGTGTATGGGAGAAGGAACTGTGAGAGGTTGGTTAATGAATGCATAACTATAACTAGATAGGAGGAACACATTCTAGTTACAGTGTTCTACAGCATGGTAAGCTGACTATAGTTAACTACAATTTCTTGTATGTTTTCAAATAGCTAGAAGAGTGGATTATGAAAGTTCTCACCACAAAAAAAGGATAAATATTTGAGATAATGGATATGCTAATTACCCCAATTTTATCATTATACATTCTATACATGTGTCAAAATGTCACAGGGTACCCGCATAAATATGTATCATGTGTCAATTAAAAACAATAGCAATAAAATTTTAAATATATAATAGATGAGAAGATGATATACCAAAAAAAAGAAAATACACAGGAATAAGCTTAACCAAGGAGGTAAAAGACTTATACACTTAAAAACTACAAAACTGAAGAAAACACACACAAAATGGAAAACATGTTCATGGATTGGAAAACACAATACTGTTAAAATGTCAGTACTATCAAAAGTGTTATGTATACACTTTAAAGCAATGACTTTCAAAACCCTAATGACATTTTATTCAGAAAAATTTTAAAAGTTCAGCCTAAAATTCAGATGGAATCTCGTGGGACCTAAATAGCCAAAATAAATTTTAGATCTCATATTTCCCAACTTCAAAATCTATTACAGATCTACAGGAATTAAAACAGTGTGATGCTGGCATAAATATGGACATATAGACCAAGGAAATAGAATGAAAAGCCTAGAAATAAACCCTCATTTACACAGTAAAATGATTTTTGACAAAAGTGCCAACACTATTCAATGGGGAATGAAAAGTGTTTGTAACAAATGATGCTTGGAAAACTGTATATCTATACGTAAAATAAAGAATTTGGACCTTTACCTTATGTCACATATAAAAATTATCTCAAAATGGATCAAAGAACTAAACTTTAGAACTCTTACAATAAAATTGGAAAAGTTTCATGGCACTGGATTTAATAATGATTTCATGGAGATGGCAACAAAAGCATATGCAACAACAGAAAAATAGATAAGCCACATTATTAAATCAAAGTTAAATACTTCTTTCTGTGCATCACATAATAAACAGAATGAAAAGACAACCCACAGAATGAGGGAATTATCTTCAAATCATGTAGCTGAACAGGGGTTGCTATCCAAAATTTATATAAAGGACTCCTACAACTAAACAACTTTAAATAAAAAAACTTGATTAAACAATGTGCATAGTACTTGAATAGACATTTCTTCAAAGAAAATGTATGAATGATTGATAAGCACATGAAAAGAAGCTCAGCATCAGTAATCACTAGAAAAATGCAAATCAAAATGATGAAGTACCACCTCACACCCACTTAAGTAGTTACTACTTAAAAAAAAAAAAAAAAACAGTTGATTTGTGAAGAATGTGGAGAAATTGGAACTCTTGTGCGCTGTTGTTGGGAAAGTAAAATGGCTCGGTGGCTATGGAAAACAGGATGTTGATTTTTCAAGACATTGAAAATAGAACCAAAATATGATATAACAATTCCACTTCTGGGTATATACTCCCAAAATTGAAAGCAGGATCTCTAAGAGATATTTCTACACCCATGTTTAGAGATGCCATATTCACAATAAGCAAGAGGTAGAAGCAACTGAGCTTCTACCATTCACAGATAAATGAATAAAATGTGGCATGTACACAAAAATGAATATTATTCAGCCTTAAAAAAGGAAAAAAAATAAGGAGCTCAATCAACTTTATAGGAAAGCATCTAATAATCTAATTTTAAAATGGGCAAAAGATCCGAAAAGACATTTCCCAAAAGACATACAAATGGAAAACAGGTATATGAAAAGGTAGTCATTATTAACAATCATCAGAGAAATTCAAATCAAAACTACAATGAGATATCCTCTCATGCCCATTAAAACGGCAAATCCAAAAGACATGCAATAACAAATGCTAGTAAGGGTACAAAGAAAAGAGAACTCTCATACACTGTTGGTGGGAATGTAAGTCAGTATAACCACTAGAGAGAACAGTTTGGAAGTTCCTCAAAAACCTAAAAATTGAGCTAACATATGATCCAGCAATCCCGCTGCTAGCTACATACCCCCCAAAAAGAAATCAGTATATCAAAGAGATATCTGAACTCCTTTGTTTAATGCAGCACTATTCATAATAGCCAAGATTTGGAAGCAACCTAAATGTCCATCAACAGATGAATGAAAACAGTAAATGTGAGGCAAAAGAAAGAAATAAAGGGCATTCAAATACAAAGAGAGGAAGTCAAATTATCTTTGTTTGCAGATGACATGATCCTACATCTAGAAAATCCCATCGTCTCAGCCCAAAATCTTCTTAAGCCGATAAGCAACCTCAGCAAGTCTCAGGATACAAAATAAGTGCGCAAAAATCACTAGCATTCCTATACACTGACAGTCAAACTAAGAGCAAAATCATGAACAAATTCTCATTCACAATTGCCACAAAAATAATAAAATACCTAGAACTACAGCTAACTAGGGAGGTGAAAGAGCTCTACAATGAGAACTACAAACCACTGCTCAAAGAAATCAGAGATGACACAAACAAATAAAAAAAAAAGTTCAATGCTCATAGATACAAAGAACTACCTTTGTTAAAATATCCATACTGTCCAAAGCCATTTATACATTCAACGCTATTCCCATTAAACTATCACTGACTTTCTTACAGAACTAGGAAAAATACGTTAAAATTCATATTGAATCAAAAATGAGCCTGAACGGCCAAGGAATCCTAAGCAAAAAGAACAAAGCTGGAGGCATCAAACTACCTGACTTCAAACTATACTACAAGGCTACAGTAACCAAAACAGCATGGCACTGGTACAAGAACAGACATATAGAAGAATGAAACAGGATAAAGAACCCAGAAATAAGACCACATACCTATAAGTATTTGATCTTTGACAAACCTGACAAAAACAAGCAATGTGGAAAGGATTCCCTATTCAATAAATGGTGCTGAGATAACTGGCTAGTCATACACAGAAGATTGAAACTGGACTCCTTCCTTACACCATATACAAAAATTAACTCAAAATGGATCAAATACTTAAATGTAAAACCCAAAACTATAAAAATCCTGGAAGACGGCCTAAGCAATGTCATTCAGGACATAGACACAGGCAAAGATTTTATGATGAAGATGCCAAAAGCAATTGCAACAAAAGCAAAAATTGACAAATGGAATTGAATTAAACTTAAGAGGTGCATGGCAAAAGAAACTTATCACTTGAGTAAAGAGCCTACAGATTGGGAGAAAATTTTTGCAAACTATGCATTTAACAAAGGTCTAATATTCATCATCTATAAAGAACTTAAGCAAATTTATAAAAAAAAACATAAAAACGTGGGCAAAGAACATGAACAGACGCTGCAAAAGAAGACATACTAGACAACAATCATATTTTTTAAAGTTCAACGTCACTGATCATTAGAGAAATGCAAATCAAAACCACAATGGAATTGTCCCAGCAATCCCATTTCTGGGTATATGCCCAAAGGAATATAAATTGTTCTGTTATAAAGACAGATGCACATGTATGTTCACTGCAGTACTATTTACAACAGCAAAAAGATGGAATCAACCTAAATGTTCATCAATGATAGACTGGATAAAGAAAATGTGGTACATATATACCATGGAATATTATGCAGCTATAAAAAAGAATGAGATCATGTCCTTTGCAGGGACATGAATGGAGCTGGAGGTCATCATACTTAGCAAACTATACAGGAACAGAACACCGAATACCAGATGTCCTCACCTATAAGCGGAAGCTGAGTGATGAAAACACATGCACATGTAGAGGAAAACAACACACAGGGGCCTTCTAGAGGGTGGAAGGTTGGAGGAGGAAGAGGATCAGGAAAAACTGCTAATGAGTGCTAGGTTTAATACCTGGGTGATGAAATAATCCGCACAACAAACCCCCATGACACTAGTTTACCTATGTAACAAAACTGCACTTGTACACCTGAACTTAAAATAAGAGCAAAAATAAATAAATAGAACTTAAACTCCCCGCCAAAAAAAAGAAAAGAAAATGTGGTACATATATACAATAGAGTAATATTCAGCCATAAAAATGAATGAAATCCTGTCATTTGCAACCAATGGATGGAAATGGAGGACATTATGACAAGTGAAATAAGCCAGGCCCAGAAAGACAAATTTCACAAGTTCTTACTTATTTGTGGAGGCTAAAAATTAAAACAATTGAACTCACAGTGATAGAGAACAGAATGATGGTTACTAGAGGCTGGGAAAGGTGGTGAGGATGTTATGAAGAAGTAAGGATGGTTAATGGCTACAAAAATATGGTTAGTATGAGTAAGATCTAGTATTTGACAGCATAACAGAGTGATTGCAGTCAATAATTTATGTGTACATTTTAAAATAAACAGCATAATTGGGTTGTTTGTAACATAAAGACAAGATAAATGCTTGAGGTGATGGAAATCCCATTTACCCTGATTGATTATTACACATTGCACACCTGTATCAAAATATCTCATGTACATCATAAATACACACATCTGAAAACAGGAACAAAATTCTGATACATAGTAAGACAGAGTTGTAGGACTATGCTATGGGAAATAACTTCGTCACAGAAAGATAAATACTGTATGATTCCAGTATGATTCTATTCATCTACAAAGAGTAGTTAAATTCATAGAGACACTAAGCAGAATGGTGGTTGCCAGGAGCTGGGGGTGGGGATGTGGAATGGGGAACAGTTGTTTAATGATTATGGAGTTTAAGTTTTGCAAGATGTAAAGAGTTCTGGAGATTGGCTCACAACAATATAAATGCACTTAACATTACTGAACTATATGCTTAAAAATAGTTCAGATGGTAAATTTTATGTGTATTTTACCAAAATTAAATTATTTCAAAAATACATTTGGCACTTGAACAACACAGGTTTGAACTATGCAGGTCCACTTACATGTGTATTTTTTTTTCAATAAAAGTTATACCAATTGGTTTTGATTTGCATTTCCCTGATCATTAGTGATGTTGAGCATTTTTTCATGTTTGTTGGCCATGTGTGTATCTCTTTTTGAGAATTGTCTGTTCATGTCCTTAGCCTACTTTTTGATGGGATTGTTTGTTTTTATTCCTGCTGATTTTTTTGAATTCCTTGTAGATTCTGGGTATTAGTTCTTTGTCAGATGTATAGATTGCGAAGATTGTCTCCAAATCTGTGGGTTGTCTGTTATTCTGCTAATTGTTTATTTTGCAGTGCAGAAGTATTTTAGTTTAATTAAGTCCCATCTATTTATTACTGTTTTTGTTGCATATGCTTTGGGTTACTGGTCATGAAGTCTTTGCCTAAGCCAATGTCTAGAATGGTTTTTCTGATGTTGTCTTCTAGAACTTTATGGTTTCAGTTCTTAGAGTTAAGACCTTGATCCATCTTGAGTTGATTTTTTTATAAGGTGAGAGATGAGGATCCAGTTTCATTCTCCTACATGTGGCTTGTCAATTATCAAAGCACCATTTGTTGAATAGGGTGTTCTTCCCCGACTGCCTTTATGTTTTTGTCTGCTTTGTCGAAGATCAGTTGGCTGTAAGTATTTCACCTTATTTCTAGGTTCTCTATTTTGTTTCATTGGTCTATGTGCCTATTTTTATATTAATACCAGTACTAGGATATTTTGGTGACTATGGCTTTATAGGATAGTTTAAAGTCAGGTAATGTGATGCCTCCAGATTTGTTCTTTTTGCTTAGTCTTGCTTTGGGTATGCGGGCTGTGTTTTTTGGTTCCATGTGAATTTTAAGATTGTTTTTTCCTAGTTCTGTGAAGCATAACACGATACCACCTTACTCCTGCAATAATGGCTATAATCAAAAATTCAAAAAATAACAGATGTTGGCATGGTGAACAGGAGTTAATGTGGTAAAATTGGCATTGATAATAAAACAATAAGTGTTGATGTGGTGAAAAGGGTACACTTTTACACTGCTGGTGGGAATGTAAGCTAGTACAACCACTATGGAAAACAGCATGGATTCCTCAAAGAACTAAAAGTAGAAATACCATTTGATCTAGAAATCCCATGACTAGGTATCGACCCAGAGGAAAAGAAGTCATTATGCAAAAAAGATACTTGCACATGACTCAGCCATAAAAAGGAACGAAATAATGGCATTTGCAGTAACCTGGAAGGAACTAGAGACCATTATTCTAAGTGAAGTAACTGTATGTTCTCACTCATAAGTGGGAGCTAAGCTATGAAGATATAAGGCATAAGAATGATACAATGGACTTTGAGATTCAGGGGAAAGAGTGGGAGGGGGTGAGGGATAAAAGACTACACATTGGGTACACTGTACAATGCCTGGGTGATGGGTGCACCAAAATCTCAGAAATCACCACTAAAGAACTTATTAATATAATCAAATACTACCTGTTCCCCAAAAAACTATTGAAATTTCAAAGAAGAGTTATATCAATTGTGCCCACCTCTTCTGTCTCCCATTCTACTTCCTCCACCTCTTCCAACTCTGTTACCCAAGACAGCAAGACTAACCCCTTCTCTTCCTCCTCCTCTGCAGCCCACTCAATGTGAAAATGATGAGGGTGAAGATCTTTATGATAATCGACTTTCACTTAATAAATAGTCAATATTTTCTCTTTCTTATGATTTTCTTAGAGGCATTTTCTCTTCTCTAGGCTAATTTATTATAAGGACATAACATATATAATATATAAAAAATACATATAACATAAAAATTATGTGTTACTCAACTGCTCATATTATCAGTAAGACTTCCAGTCAACAGTGGGCTATTTGTGGTTAAGTTCTGGGGGAGTCAAAAGTTGAGTCGAAGTTTTGACTGCATGGGGATTGGCACCCCTCACCCTTATATTTTTAAAAGGTCAACTGTAATCAATGAATACTCAAATTAATACCAATGTCATTGTTAGTATCTCTGTTACAATGAGTAGACATAAAGTTAATCCATGTGATTCCATACGAGTTCAGATTTGCCAGAAATGACACCGAGTAGCCATTCAACAAATCAATCTTAAATTTGAGCCTAAGCTAAAGTCAAACATAAGATTTGGTCCAAATTTTAAGTCCTATATGAAATTTCAGTACAAGCCTAAAAGAAGAATCTTAGAGTCTTGCCAATTATCAGAATTTCAGAAACAGTAGCAGACAGGTAGAGGACAAACTTTTGGTCAAAGCGGCCTTCTTTGCATTTCTTCAAACCTCACAGATCTTATTATTTAGACGTATGCTCTGCTCATTAACTCATAAAACTAGGTCTATAAGTTTTTACTTTACCATAAACACTGAATAAGCCTCTCCTTTCCTTTAAGTTGATACGCAAGAAAGGACATTAAGAATGTTGATGAAGATAGAGTTAGTCCTCTAAGTCAGCATATCATGACACTCATATCTTATAAGTTTTACACAGTGATGTACATGGTCTTCTGTAAAACAAGGCATTAAATAAATATTAAATAACATATTATTGACCATATTTTTCTATATTAATAAAACACAAATTCAGCTTGTGGGTTAAGATTTAAACTGTCATTACATAGTTTCACCTATCATTGAGGCAGATTATCCATAATTTAAAGTCAAAACTTAGTTAAAAGGTGTACGTGTGCTTGAAGAAGACTTTGAATGTATCCAAATCACCTTGATTTCCCTGCCAATATTCATGAGCATCTAAAGGTTAGAGGCCCTATTAGTCTGATTCACTCATAAAAGTACCATAAAAAAGATGCTTAATAAGTGCTTTTTGATCATGCCAATGATGATCTGGAGCTAAAAATAGCAAGGTGAGATAATCCCAAATGGTAGATAGAACTTCCCCTCTAGGTTGAATAAGGAGAAGAGTAAAAATGATGAAATTGACTTACATGCAGAGAACAGTCTAGTTTCATCATAATTTGTCTTGAACACTGCAATATAAATTTTATTATAAACTACAGTTCTGTACAGCTGAAAAAACATCTATTTTACTAAACGTCAAAATATCACCAAATGATATTCATGAGATAAACCTAACTATATCAAATTGTCAGAGAAGACATGGACAAAGAAATACTTTCTTCCCAGCCTACAAAGCAAGAATAATCATCACCACTATATCATATGAGACGTGCTGACACTAAATCTCAAATCCTGCAGGAAATGGTAATACCACAAAATGTGGGAAAGTTGCAATACTGTGACAATAGCAGAGCTGTACTCCTTGCACATGTCAGCATTGATTGTAGAGAGTACAGTTCTGTGGCCTTATAGGAGTGTGGTATTTTTAGAAGCATTATAACAGCAAACTGCAGTTCTGCTGGCTCTTCAAAAGTAGGATCAGGTTTCAGTAATAAATACATATTGCACAGACATTGACTGTCTTTTGAAATATGCACTTGTAAAAAGTCCAAAGGGTATTGTACTTTATTTCTTTCTGAGTTTAAGCTTTCTTTGAGACATACTATGGTTTTATGTTGGGATTTGGAAGCTCAAAGAAGACAAGTACTCAAATCCCACTTCTATGAATCGTGAAGCTGGGCTAGTTACTTGATTTTTAGAACCTGTATTTCCTTGCCTGTATAGAATGACATAGTAGCAACTCCCCTTAACTGAGATGATGGATGTGAAAGTTTCTAGTGCTTGCAACCTAGAGTATGCAACCTAGATCCCTCGCAGGTATGGTTCACAATAGGGTTTGCACACCTATAAGAATCTAATGCAGCCACTGATCTGACAGGAGGTAGAGCTCAGGCAGTAATGCAAGTGGTAGGGGGAGCAGCTGTAAATACAGACAAAATGAAGCTTCACCTCCTGCTGTGCAGCCTGCTTTCTAAATGGCCATGGACAGGTACAGGTCTGGGGCCTGGGGTCTGGGGACTACTGCACTATAGAGTACATGTTTGCTCCAAGAACTATTCAAGGAAAGTGGTTTTTTTTTTTTTTTTTTTTTTTTTTTTTTTTTTTTTTTTTTTTAATTCTATCACATTAAACAGATACTTGCAATTTTGTTTCTTCTTAAAATCAGGTCAGAAAACTTTAAAACAACTTCAACTTTTTCATGTTTTTTTCTTCTCATTAACATAAAATTCTGGACAAACACACAGGTACACAAAGCACAAAACAATAAGTTGATTAACATCTAAGAAAAAAAAAAAAATCAGGTCAAATCTTGGTTATCCTAACCTGTTAGGGAAATATCTGCACCAGAATTCATTAGTTGCATACTTAGTATCTTCACCACTTTACTAACAGAACCACCTTCTTAGTATGCAGGAATGGCCTCATCACACATTTCTGGCCCATGCAATGGAAATATAAATTGTTAGGAGTTTTGAGAAAGCTTCTCAAAAGAAAAGAAAAAACTAATGAACTCAACTGATATGACCCCATCTTGTCCTTTGCCGTCCTCTCACAGCTTAAAATTCAAGCCTGGTAGTTGAACTTCAGCAGTCAATTTGCCAAAATAAGTATCACACTCTAAGAATGGCTAACAAAGCTAAAAGGAGCTTGGCTTCTAGGGACACTAGGACCTCAATAACTTCCCTATGCTGCCTTCATCTGGACCCTTTCACATGAACAAAAAATAACCCCTTAATTTGTTTAAGCCACAGTTTCTCAGGTTCTTAACTTAGCTAGATTGCCAGATTATGAATTGTGATTGATCGTGCATAACATAAAGATACCATGCCAAAACCTAAATGAATCAGTTTATATAAAAATGGAAAATTAATAAACATGGAATTAATAGCCCCTTTTGTAGATCACAAGTGAAATTAGTGAAATGAGTGTTATTGATTTATAAGTACCTTGACCATAAGTAGCAAATATTGAGCCCATTACTCTAATATTCATATATGTATACATTATGTTAATATGTATATATGTATGCACATTCATATATATGTAGATATAGGTAGACAGAAAGTGTGTGTGTGTGCATGCATGTGTGTGTGTATGAGGGTTTTGTATATACTCACTGGCACATACACATATAAACATATACACATATACACAAAAGACAATAATTACGTTGGTAAATAAGAGTTCATACTTAAAGTACAAAATTTTAAGCAGAGGAACCAAGTCTTAAAGAGATTACTGGAGACAGGGCACACCCAAGATGGCCGAATAGGAACAGCTCCAGCCTCCAGCTCCCAGTGTGAGTGACACAGAAGACGGGTGATTTCTGCATTTTCAACTGAGGTACCGGGTTCTTCTCATTGGGGCGTGTCGGAGAGTTGGCGCTGGTCCGCGGGTGCAGCCCGACCAGCGAGAGCTGAAACAGGGCGAGGCATTGCTTCACCTGGGAAGCGCAAGGGGGAAGCGAATTCCTTTTCCTACCCAAAGGAAATTGAGACACACAACACCTGGAAAATTGGGTAACTCCCACCCTAATGTTGTGTTTTACCAAGGGTCTTGGCAAATGGCACATCAAGAGATTATATCCCACACCTGACCAAGAGGGTCCCATGCCCACATAGCCTCCCTCATTGCTAGTACAGCAGTATGACATCTAACTGCAAGGCAGCAGCAAAGCTGGGGGAGGGGCACCCACCATTGCTGAGGCTTAAGTAGGTAAACAAAGACACTGGGAAGCTCAAATTGGGTGGAGCCCACCACAGCTCAAGGAGGCCAGCCTGCCTCTGTAGACTCCTCCTCTGGGGACAGGGCATAGCTAAACCAAAAGCAGCAGAAACATCAGCAGAGGTAAATGCCCCTGCCTGACAGCTTTGAAGAGAGCAGTGGATCCCCCAGCATGGAGGTTGAGATCTGAGAATGGACAGATGTCCTGCTCAAGTGGGTCCCTGACCCTTGAATAGCCTAACTGGGAGACATCCCCGACTAGGTGCAGACCGACACCTCACACCTCACATGGTGGGGTACACCCCTGTGACGAAGCTTCCAGAGCAAGAATCAGACAGCAACACGTGCTGTTCAGCAATATTCTATCTTCTGCAGCTTCTGCTGCTGATACCCAGGCAAACAGGGTCTGAAGGGGACCTCAAACAGACTCCAACAGACCTACAGCTAAGGGTCCTGACTGTTAGAAGGAAAACTAACAAACAGAAAGGATGCTCTACCAAAACCCCATCAGTATGTCACCATCATCAAAGACCAAAGGCAGATAAAACCACAAAGATGGGGAAAAAGCAGTGCAGTAAAGCTGGAAATTCAAAAAATCAGAGTGCATCTCCCCCTCCAAAGGAACACAGCTCACTGCCAGTGATGGAACAAAGCTGGATGGAGAATGACTTTGATGAGTTGAGAGAAAAGGGCTTCAGTCAATCAAACTTCTCAGAGCTAAAGGAGGAACTACATAAGCAGTGCAAAGAAACTAAAAACCTTGAAAAAAGAATGGATGAATGCATAACTAGAATAATCAATGCAGAGAAGACCTTAAAAGAACTGATAGAGATGAAAACCATAACACAAGAACTACGTGACAAATGCACAAGCTTCAGTAACTGACTCGATCAACTACAAGAAAGAGTATCAGCAATTGAGGATCAAATGAATGAAATGAAGCAAGAAGAGAAGTGTAGAGAAAAAAGAGGAAAAAGAAATGAACAAAGCCTCCAAGAAATATGGGATTATGTGAAAAGAAAAAATCTACATCTGATTGGTGTGACTGAAAGTGACGGGGAAAATGGAACCAAGTTGGAAAACACTCTGCAGGATATCATCCAGGAGAACTTCCCCAACCTAGTAAGGCAGGCCAACATTCAAATTTAGGAAATACAGAGAATGCCACAAAGATACTCCTCGAGAAGAGCAACTCCAAGACACATAATTGTCAGATTCACCAAAGTTGAAATGAAGGAAAAAATGTTAAGGGCAGCCAGAGAGAAAGGTCAGATTACACACAAAGGGAAGCCCACCAGACTAACAGCAGATGTCTCAGCAGAAACTTTACAAGCCAGAAGAGAGTGAGGGCCAATATTCAACATTCTTAAAGCAAAGAATTTTCAACCCAGAATTTCATATCCAGCCAAACTACATTTCATCAGTGAAGGAGAAATAAAATCCTTTACAGACAAGCAAATGCTTAGAGATTTTGTCACCACTGGGCCTGCCCTACAAGAGATCCTGAAGGAAGCATTAAACATGGAAAGGAACAACAGGTACCAGCCATTGCAAAAACATGCCAAAATGTAAAGTCCATCAATACTAGGAAGAAACTGCATCAACTAGCGAGCAAAATAACCAGCTAATATCATAATGACAGGATCAAGTTCACACATAACAATATTAACCTTAAATGTAAATGGACTAAATGGTCCAATTAAAAGACACAGACTGGCAAATTGGATAAAGAGTCAAGACCCATCAGTCTGCTGTATATAGGAGACCAAACTCACATGCAGAGACACAGATAGGCTCAAAATAAAGGGATAGAGGAAGATCTACCAAGCAAATGGAAAACAAAAAAAGCAGGGGTTGCAAACCTACCCTCTGAAGAAACAGACTTTAAACCATCAAAGATCAAAAGAGACAAAGAAGGCCATTACATAATGGTAAAGGGATCAATTCATCAGGAAGGGCCAACCATCCTAAATATATATGCACCCAATACAGGAGCACCTAGATTCACAAAGCAAGACCTCAGAGAATTACAAAGAGACTTAGACTCCCATACAATAATAATGGGAGACTTCAACACTCCACTGTCAACATTAGATCAACGAGACAGAAAGTTAACAAGGATATCCAGGAATTGAACTCATCTCTGCACCAAGCGGACCTAATAGACATCTATAGAACTCTCCATCTGAAATCAACAGAATAATACATTCTTCTCAGCACCACATCGCACTTATTCCAAAATTGACCACATAGTTGGAAGTAAAGCACTCCTCAGCTAATGGAAAAGAACAGAAATTATAACGAAGTATCTCTCAGACCACAGTGCAATCAAACTAGAACTCAGGACTAAGAAACTCAATCAAAACCGCTCAACTACATAGAAACTCAACAACCTGCTCCTGAATGACTACTGGCTACACAACAAAATGGAGGCAGAAATAAAGATGTTCTTTGAAACCAATGAGAACAAAGATACAACATACCAGAATCTCTGGGACACATTGAAAGCAGTGTGTAGAGGGAAATTTATAGCACTAAATGCCAACAAGAGAAAGCAGGAAAGATCTAAAATTGACAGT
>NW_016813614.1:326454-343276 GCF_001698545.2 Rhinopithecus bieti
AAACAACCCCATCAAAAAGTGGGCAAAGGATATGAACAGACATTTCTCAAAAGAAGACATTCATACAGCCAACAGACCCATGAAAAAATGCTCATCATCACTCGCCATCAGAGAAATGCAAATCAAAACCACAATGAGATACCATCTCACACCAGTTAGAATGGCAATCATTAAAAAATCAGGAAACAACAGGTGCTGGAGAGGATGTGGAGAAATAGGAACACTTTTACACTGTTGGTGGGACTGTAAACTAGTTCAAAAGTTGTGGAAAACAGTGTGGCGATTCCTCAAGTATCTAGAACTAGAAATACCATTTGAACCAGCCATCCCACTACTGAGGATATACCCAAAGGATTATAAGTCATGCTGCTGTAAAGACACATGCACATGTATGTCTATTGCGACACTATTCACAATAGCAAAGACTTGGAATCAACCCAAATGTGCATCAGTGACAGACCGGATTAAGAAAATGTGGCATATATACACCATGGAATACTATGCAGCCATAAAAAATGATGAGTTCGTGTCCTTTGTAGGGACATGGGTGCAGCTGGAAACCATTATTCTCAGCAAACTATTGCAAGAACAGACAATCAAATACTGCATGTTCTCACTCATAGGTGGGAACTGAACCATGAGATCACTTGGACACAGGAAGGGGATCATCACACACTGGGTCCTATTGTGAGGTGAGGGAGAGGGCAGGGATATCATTAGGAGATATACCTAATGTAAATGACGATTTAATGGGTGCAGCACACCAACATGGCACAAGTATACATATGTAACAAACCTGAACGTTGTGCACATGTACCCTAGAACTTAAAGTATAATTTAAAAAGAAAAAAAGAGATTACTGGAATGTCACCTGCAGTTGGCAATAGTATTTCATTTGAATAATTTGAATAATTTTCTGTTATTTTCTTTCAGCATTCCTGAATTACTTATCTTTTGTAAAATGAGATTATGTCTTCTTCTTACAAAAGTGAAGTAATTCTTTAGAAAGAAGAAGTTAGGATTTCTTGTTGCTAATGTGTTGAAACTAAAATATACTGGCCAATGTTCTTAATATGTGAGAAAACATGACAAGAATTTTGAACTGTTGTTTCAAGTAAAATTTATTACAATTATAATACCAAAAAAATTGAATTTTTTGTGGTTACAAAGCAGTTGTACCATAATGAATTACAGATTAATTTCCTTTAAAAAAAATAACAAATTAAACATACTATTCTTTTGGTCACATCCTTCATTTTTTAATGCAATAGACTCACTGCACAGCCATGTTCCTGTAGGAAAATCTTTGATAGAGAATTGAAATACATATCCTTAGATTCAGAGAATAAAAGTCAGAAATTATTCTGTAAAGGAGTCATGAGAAAATCTTTAAAAAGCTGTATGTCAAGTAAATAGCTGGAATGTATATAGCTCAAGGCCTTTAAAGAGTTTAAATCTTTTTATCTGTTTTCCTTATTGCCTAAAAGTTAGTTCTTCGAAGTAACTTTAATAAGTCAACCATTTCAGTCCACTAAATCAGGGATGCAAGGAATGATGCCCAGTTGTCTGAAAAGTTCATGTGTCCTCTTTAACCCTTGCTACCTTTGGTTCTGAAATGATTAGATTCTGTATGCCACTTCTCACCAGAAATAAAACAAACAAGCAAAACTGAAGCATAAACACCAACGATGATGTATAAGGAAAAGTGACTTATTCTGAGTCACACAGTGACAACTAATTCATTCATGAGGCATCCGCTGTGGATCAACTGTATTCTAGCTGTTGAGGACACAGAGTTGATGAAGGGGATACTAGAAGGGTTTTCACTTGATGACCATTATAGCAGCCTTTCAACTCTATCATTTTAGGTCACTTAGGTCTATCACAGAATTAAATATCCAGAACGAACTCTCAAAGACATCTAGTACAAACTCATTTCACAGCTGATTTCACTGGGGAGCAAAAGAGCAAGGCTGTTGTGTGGAGGGTAATCATTTAAACTGACTCCTGCAGAATGAGCCAAGTATGTGAAGAGCTAGGTACAGCATACCCCATGTGGAAGAAACAGCATTTACTGAGCACTCCATTGAGGAAAGAGCACATGTGGTTCCAGGATGATTGATGCATATTGATTCCAAAGAAGACAAGGGTGAGTTGAAGTCATACAATAGGCCCAGCCAGATCATCCAGACCCCTGGAGTACATCGTTTAAAAGGCTGGATTTAGTTTTCAGTCAGTAAAACAAAAGAGTGAAGAGATTTGATGATAAAACCTTCAAGAATGCCTTCATATGTCTGGTGGATAGGAGAAGGAAAAGTAACCCACAACCAAGTTTGGGGACTATGAAGATAAACATGACAGAGCTACATCACAGAAGCCAGGGGAGGAGAGTTTCAGGAGGGGCTAGGGGGCTGATCGACACTGCTGTACATTACAGGCATATGTGGAGGTCATTCCTTTTATCCATTAGGCGAGAACAGTTTCAATCAAGAAAGCAGTGAAAGGCAGAAGTCTGACTGTGGGGGAGTGAAAAGTAACTGATTAATGAAAGAATTCAGGCAACTAGATTTTGGAAGCGAAGGGAGTAAGTGAAATAGCAGAGGAAAGAGATCATTCAGATGGAAGTAATGCTGAAAAAAAAAAAATTGTTGGGATGTGGAAAGTTTAATTTAAATGTAGGTAAAGGCAAATGAACCAGTGGAATAACTGGAGACAAAGGATGAAAGCAAGATCCCAGAGGCAGAAAAGGGTGAGTTCTAACTCAGAGGAGGAAGAGTTATCCTGGGTAAAGATTCAAGGAAAGAAGAGATCAATGGCCCTTTATAAAGGATTAGAAAAAGCTAGGACAGTTCCCAAATCCTGCTGGTCCCCCAGCAAAATTCAGGGTATCCAATAAAGCAAGAGTGAGCATAGGGCATGGGGACTTGAGAAAGTAAAAATGAGAGAACATATTCTTTTAAATATCACAGTCTCCCTTGTAAGATGAAAAAGAACAATCAAGTCATAATAAGAGTACAACTAAGGTTGAAGAGCATTAATCACACAACAGAAGAAAAGGGCCCAAACTTAAGTGGGAGTATGTTTTCCTCCCTCCAATTCCAATGGGGATAAACATTATACCAAACATCTACAATAAAGGATATTGAAGTAAAAGATATTCTTTTCTAGATAAGCCAAATCTATCACATTTTCAAGTGGTTTCTCAAACAACTTTGGATTTCCCTCCACTATTCTTTAATTCATTTTTTTCTGTGATAAAAAGAGACCTTAGTACTAGTAAGAAACTAGATTGTCTACTATTAACATCAGCTCTGCTATTTGTAGTACATTTTCAAACTCTGTGACTGACATTGTAATTGCTTGGTTCTGTTCACACCAATTTGCATTATTTCATTACTAGAAGAAAATGGTCTAAAGTGTTTTCAGAGCACAGTTACTTTCTGATAAGTTTCTAGAAAGTTTCATCAAATTCTAAAACAGTAGTTTGTATTGCCTACCCAACAAAAACTGTTGAGTGCTTGAATCAGAGACAAGATACTTAAAAACCTTTCTAAGTATAAAATTTCATCTACTTTCTCAATGCTGCAACAAGACCATACTTTTAGGTCAAAAGTATGATATTCCTGTCTCCTAGTTACTACCTATTTTAGCATGCAGTTACTATGCTCAGACTGGAGAGAAAACAAAATAAAGAAAAACAGAAACAAAAAGCAGATGTTAGCCAGGCATGATGGCTCATGCCTGTAATCCCAATACTTTGGGAGGTTGAGGTGGGTGGATCACCTGAGGTCAGGAGTTCGAGGCCAGCCTGGTCAACATGGTGAAACCCTGTCTAACTAAAAATACAAAAATTAGCCAGGCATGGTGATGCGCACCTGTAGACTCAGCTACTCAGGAGGCCGAGGCAGGAGAATCACTTGAACCTGGAAGGTGGAGGTTGCAGTAAGCCGAGATCACACCACTGCACTCTAGCCTGGGGGACAGAATGAGATTCTGTTTCAAAAAAAAAAAGAAAAAAATCTTTTAGCACTTTCAATTGCAAGCTCAATCAATCTCATGGGAATTCACTAAACTAAATGGTATTTTATTTCAATGAATAAATTTCATAATTTAATTTTTTTTTTTTTAGTTTGAGAGTCTGTCATCTAGGCTGGAGTATAGTGGTGTAATCATGGCTCACTGCAGCCTTGAACTCCTGGGCTCAAGCAATCCCTCTGCCTCAGTCTTCCAAGTAGCTAGGACCACAGATGCACACTACCATGATGGCTAATTTTGTGTGTGTGTGTGTGTGTGTGTGTGTGTGTGTGTGTGTGTGTAGAGATGGGGTCTCACTATGTTGTCTAGGCTGTACTCAAACTCCTGACCTCAAGTGATCCTCCCAACTCAGCCTCCCAAAGTGTCGGGATTACAGGCATGAATCACCATGCCCAGCCAATTTTTTTAAATCTTGAGTTTCTTAAGATGTAGTTGGGTATGATAAGTAAATGCTGTAGGCATAGGGGTACAGAGGGGTTTCTTTCAGTACTTTTCCTCTGTTCACCATATCAGAAGACCTGAATCCTTTAGAACTCTCTGGAGTTTTCATCATTGTTTTTAAGTATATTTCCCTGATGTGCATCTTCTTACAGCTGTCACTTACTCACTGTCAAAGACAAAGGAGTATACAGGCCACAAGTCTGTGAACATATGGCTCGGGGAATTGAGAAAGTACAATTGAGAGGACATATCACAGACTCCCTCACAAGATGAAAAAGAACAATGAAGTCATAGTAAGGGTACAACTAAGGTTAAAGAGCATTATCACACAACATGGCCCCTGAAGTTAGATTTGGGTTTAAGTCACCTTTGTACAAGTCACTTTACCTCTCTGAACCTTGGTCTCCTCATCTATAAATGAAAATGAAAATACTACTTATATTATAGTTGTACCAAAGATTAAATGAGTTAACACATATAGAATGTTCAACACAGGACATAGGACATACTAAGTCTTAAACAAACAGCAGCAGCTACTATTCTATTTAGGTTGCTTCTCTTATACTCATTCCTTAATACTTTCTCTAAGCCTCAGAATACAATTCCTCCAGAAACTACCACATTATTATGGCATCAAATAAATGGATTCTATTTTTCATAGTGCCAAGAGCAATATAGCCCTCCCAAAATAATTTTACACAGAGCCATAAAGTTTGACAAACTGAAATATTTGATGAAGCATGTTAATCCAATAATAATCTTCTTAATTAATTCAAGCTTTTATATTATTTTTAAAATCCTAAACTTTAGACTGAAAGTCAATATTCAGAAGCAAAAACTGAATTCACAAAGGTAAAATGGACGTGGCATTTGAATGATTATAGAGCAAAAAAATATAGCTGGAGAACAACAACCCAATAAAGGACGATTCAGGGATTTACATATCAGACTTCTTAGATTTTAGTCATGCAGTTAATTTGACTATTCATTTTAGTATCTTTGAATTTAAGGCTTTCAATCTCAAATGTTTACTTCCTCTTTTCAGCACATACATTTGCTAAACAGAGTAATATAAACAATAATCTATTAATGCAAATGTTCCAAGAAGCTACTTCTTCTTGGCATTAGAGTTCTTAATATAATATCAATATTTAACTACTCTTTAATTGAAATTAATTGTCATTAGACATTTAAATATATTAGAAGAAATAAAAGTACATGATCCAACACTTTAAGAATGAAAACAACATAGAGAAAGAAGTCTAGGATAGTGCCCCCATAAACTGCTACATGAATTTAGGCAAACCTCTTAAGTCTCAGAAGCCAACTTACCCTGAAGCTAATAAAACTTGAGCTTCAAGTCTCCTTCCTAGGTCCTGGGTGGGGCCCTAGAAACGGATTTACATTTAGATTTTTAGAAAATTTGCAAATGTATTTAACTAAAAGGGATTATCATTGCTATCACTTTCCACATTGACTGTCCCACCTCCCCTCATATCAGCTGGCATTGAAGTGTTTCTGAGCACTTCAGGAATCTGGCTAACGAGAAGCTGAATTAGGAATACCTTTTTGGAATATCTGGAAATGATTTTAAGTAATTCCATTATGTGAGCCATCCAGAGTACAAATGACTTCCAAGAACATTCATACTGCTCACTGACGCAACTTAAGCCTTATAACAAAGGATGAACCAAAGATTATATCATGATATAAATATGCCCCCTTGGCACCCAGCACTAGGAGCATGTGATCAGTGGAAGAGAAACAAGGTTGGAAATGAATGGAACCAGAGGCTAGTCTGTGGGAAACTTATTTATCGAACATTTCAGTGTAAAACTGAAAATGAAAAATTCATCAATACATGATCAAAACTGAAGATATATCTTGTCAAGCATATAATCAACAACACATCATATCCCAATTATAAATGCATTTTTGCAGGGAGTGTAAGTTGAGCAAAATAGAATTTGTCAAAATTACTCTGCTGGTCACAAACCTCTAACAGTACTGTAAAAAGTGCATATATCTATGTATAAAGTCACATGTTTTATGCATCTCAATAATAAAAAAAGATATTTCAATCAATCATACTAGAGGAATGGCTAGATTATCTACTTTTTCTCTAGAAAATATTAATAAATCATTTTAAATATAGGAAGTAGGGACTTTATGCTAGTTTACTAGGGCTACCATTAAAAAAAAAAATAAAAAACAGATTAAGTGGCTTAAACACCAAAAAATTATTTTCTCACAGTTTTGGAAGCTAGAAGTCCAAAACCAAGATGTCAGGAGGTTTGGCTGCTCCTGAGGCCCTTCCCTTTGGCTTTGCAATTGGCCACCTTCTCACTCTATCTTCAAATGGCCTTTCTTCTGTAAACATTTTGGTGTCTTTTGTATGTCCTAATTTCCTCTTAATGACCCAGTCAGATGGGATCAGGCCCACTCTAAAGGACTCATTTCAACTTGATTATCTCTGAAAGGTCCCATCTCCAAACAGTCATCTTCTGAAGTGTGGGGATTAGGACTTCAACACATGAATTTTGAGAGAACACGATTCAGCCCATGACAGGTACTAAGAGTATATAGCCAAAAAAGGTAATGTAAAGGGTAAAAAAGACATGTGTTAGGTGATTAATATTCAAAAAATATATATATGTTTTTACAGTGTTTGTAATATTTCTGACATTTTTCATTATTTTAAATTTGCAATTTATTTTCTCATGTGAAATATATAATCACCTTTGTATTTAATTTGGTATTGATGATCCGTTGCATTCTTTAAACGGAGCTCTCTGATATTATGTTGGATTTAGTGCCTACAAAACCGGGACCCAACCCATTTCTTAGATTCAATGGCTTTATAGAGTATCAGAGTTCAACTGCTTAATCTCTAAAACCAAAATCATTTTATTTTATATTTTATTGACATTGAAAAACATGTAGACTCCATTTCAATACAAAATATCTGTATTTTGAAAAGAAATAGTCATATCTAATTGTCATCTATCGCAACCAGCTTTTTAAGGTCAAGAAGGGTGTTGTTGTTGTTGTTGTTGTTGTTGTTTCTGACATTCAACTGTCTTTAAAGTCCAGACATTAAATTCCTTGCTGTGTTCTTATACTATTTTTATGTCTTGTTTCTATCTATGTACATAAGGGCCATATGTAAGAAGTTCTGACAATACCAACAGGGAAAATTTTGCCTAGTGGTATCAACAATATCTCTGTGAACTTGACCTGCCAAGAGAACAACTAAATAAGACATTTTATATTTCTATATTAAAGTCTATTCATTTCCTAATGGGACAATAACTACATAAACCCTGTATAGAGCTTTCCCCAAACATCAGCATGCTCTTGGGTATGATCCAAGTTTTGCCTCAGGGCTAAAGAGAGAGAATTTAGAAAGGCAAGTAAGGTGAATGACCTGTAGAAATGGCCTACTTGACAAATAATCAGGAAAATAATGAGATAGAAAAATTAAGTAATTAATTTCTGAAATCTTCATGTTTTGAACGTCAAGAAATCCCCTAACTTATTCATTCAGGATTCTATCATTTTACATTTAATATTATGTTTAAAGTCACAGAAAGGTAATGAAGCTTGTCAAGTAATCTCACTTTGAACATTCCTTGAAATACTGACAAGAATTTAGGTCAGACTTTCAGGAGCTAAATGCCTCTCTTGTTTCATATAATAATCACAGTTCACCTTCATTAGAAATATTTGAAGTAAAATACTCTGGGTTTCTTAGGACAAAGCTACTTTAAAAGCTTAAAGAAATTACAGATCAAAATAGATAACTGCAATTTAATGTTTTAAAATTTAAAATTCATGAAGTTTCTTAATTTAGATCTGAATTTCTACTTTCAGTGATCTAATATTCATGGCCAAACATACCAGCTTTTGTTCCAACCAATGACTGACAACACCCTTACATGCTTACATGGTCTTAGGTTAAAAAAAAAAAAAGGTCACTTGCAAAATGTGCTCTTATTAAGGGACAAAGCTTTGATCAGCCAGTTTTTTTTTTGTTTGTTTTTGTGAAACAGAGTCTCACTCAGTTGCCAAGCTGGAGTGTAGTGGCACAATCTCAACTCACTGCAACCTTGGTCTCCTGGATTCAAGGGATTCTCCTGCCTCAGCCTCCCAAGTAGCTGGGACTACAGGCATGAGCTGCCACACCCAGCTAATTTTTGTATTTTTAGTAGAGACGGGGTTTCACCATGTTGGCCAGAATGGTCTCAATTTCTTGAGCTCGTGATGAGCTCGTGATCTGCCCGCCTCGGCCTCCCAAAGCGCTGGGATTACAGGCGTAAGTCACTGCACCTGGTCCAGCCAGGCTTTAGAATCACAGAAGAACAGAGAAAGGCATAGCCAGATTTAATGTCACTCTTCTAGTTCTCTACTATTTTCTTCTCTGGAACTCTATTCGAATAGTTCCAAATACCAAGAAAATTGTGTTATCCACTTTTATCTTAATCCAAGATAATGACTACAAAGTATCTTAATGGTGGTCAATGTTAATTTTTGAATCAATCATCTGCTAGCTATGAGTATTTTGAGGGCCTTCCCCTGTTTCTCAAAAAAACAAGCAATAATACAGTTTTGTCTATCTTGAAGCAAGTCCATGAGCCACAGTTCTAAATAGTTTTAGTTTTAGGGAACTAACAGGAGGAGAAGAAAAGAGTGCCTATGCTAGAAGACTGACATCATATTTTGGCAGCTCTATTTCCTTTGAGATCAACACATTTTTCATTTCTTTGTAAAGTCAAAATTAATAGAAAAATGTAAAATGTCCCATTCAGATTGGGACACTTCTTTCATCATAATATCCTGGACACAGGATATTTTTTCCTCTTCCCACAGTGGGGCAGCATCCAAAAACAAGGAGGTGAATATATGGTGAATATCAGTTCTGAGTTTATGGTGGAAGAGGGACCAATCTTTGGCAGTTCATGTGGCATCCAGGGTATATAAAGAATAACTTTCAAGGGTTAAATACAACTCAGACCATCATCCCCCAAAGCATAATATCATGCATTGAAAAACATGACTCTTCTCTTTTGATATGCTTTGGCTCTGTGTCCCCACCCAAATCTTATCTTGAATTGTACTCCCGTAATTCCCACCTGTTGTGGGAGGGTCTAGGTGGGAGACAATTTGAATTATGGGGGTGGTTTCCTCCATACTGTTCTCGTGGTAGTGAATAAGTCTCATGAGATCTGATGGTTTTATCAGGGGTTTCCACTTTTGCATCTTCATTTTTTTTCTTGCCGCCACCATGTAAGAAGTGCCTTTTGCCTCCCACCATGATTCTGAGACCTCCTCAGTCATGTGGAACTATAAGTCCAATTAAACCTCTTTTTCTTCCCAGTCTCAGGTATGTCTTTATCAACAGCATGAAAACAGACTAATACACCTTGCCTTAAACTCAAATATGATCTATAAAATACAAAATCCACAAAATGAATCCAAGAGCATAAATTTCTATAGGAATGACTATCTTGACCAAAAAAAAATTAGATAGATAAACCTGAAATAACATTTTGGGGAAAAAAACAAACTTATAATTCCCAGTGAAAAATATCCCATCTGTGCTTCTTGACATATTATTTTTGTCCTCAAATTTACATGTTCCATTTATAAATGTTTCTGTTCTCAGGTTAATTTTAAAACTTCAAATCAGATATTTACATGTTTGAATTAAGCATAACTAAATAAATATAAGAATATAAATCTTGAATGCTAAATGCATGTAGATGACTAATTTTTCTTTCTCATCAACAGCCAACACTTGAGTTCAAGTCTATAAAATATCCTAGTAATGTCTCATTCATTGCTTAACCATCACTCCACACTTCTCTAAATGCACCACTTTTTCTTCTGCAAGAAAACTACAGTTTTACATTGTCCTTATTTCAATTCAATATTATCATGATTCTTCCAATTATTTAAAACACAGATTGCAGCAGCATCCACTCATTCATCTCTTTCATGCCCAACCAAGTTCTGAAGATAATACCTTCAAAAATCTCCTATTTTATTAATAATCTAGTTCTCATCATTCTCCTCTCAATTACTACACTAAACTCCTAAGTCATTTCTATACCTCAAAGTCTTCTTCATTCTGCTTACTCTAATATAGTCATGACATTAACTTTTTCTTTTCTTTTTTTTTTTTTTTTTTTTTAGATAGAGTTTCACTCTTGTTGCCCAGACTGAGTGCAATAGTGCAATCTCAGATCACCACAAACTCCGCCTCCCAGGTTCAAGTGATTCTTCTGCCTCAGCCTCCCGAGTAGCTGGGATTACAGGCATGCGCCACCACGCCCAGCTAATTTTGTATTTTTAGTAGAGACAAGGTTTCTCTATGTTGGTCAGGCTGGTCTCAAACTCCCGATCTCAGGTGATCCACCTGCCTCAGCCTCCCAAAGTGCTGGGATTACAGGAATGAGTCACCGCACCCAGCAGACTTTAATTTTCCTATTTCACCACTTTCATCATGATATTCCCTCACCCTGGTTCAAATCCTTAAATAATCTGTCATCACCCACAGAAACAATTTTCAGCTCTCCAGTGTGTTACTGGGGATAACACTACCTACCTATATTTATTACATATTACACTGTACCATTATAATCGGGATGGTTTCCTCAAGTTCTGCAAATACCCTACATCTCTTATTTGCTCATTTTTATTCCTCACCTCATACCCTACACAGGGACTACCCTCCCACATTCTTACTGCCTACTGCATTCTCATACTTCCAGAGCTTACTAAGATCTTCTCTGACACTTTTCGTTACTGTCATCAAAAACAATATAGTAGATTGGGGAAATATACATCCTAAGGCTTTAGGCAACTTTGAGATAAAATCCCAGAGCTGTCATCTATCTACTGTGTCATCTATCTACTGTGAAAGACAAGCTAAATCCTTGAACCTTGGCTTCATTATCTGCAATACAG
The DNA here is from genome assembly GCF_001698545.2 of Rhinopithecus bieti. Classification (NCBI taxonomy): domain Eukaryota; kingdom Metazoa; phylum Chordata; class Mammalia; order Primates; family Cercopithecidae; genus Rhinopithecus; species Rhinopithecus bieti. The sequence goes on from NW_016813614.1 coordinate 337,900, forward strand.
GAGAAAATACAGCCTAATTCTGTACTCAATGAAAGATTAAATGAAATAGTGTATGAAAAGTATTAGCATGGATAAGTGATTTTACTTGGCCATCTATTAAATATTAAATCCATACTTCTAAATATAATCATGAAATAGTTGTTAGAATTATGACTTTGACTCATTAAATGATCCCAATTTTTAAACAAAAAATTATGTAGCACACTTTTATAGCTACTTAAACATTTTATGGGTTTTGAAAATTGAGAATTTATACCTGAGATATCTGCTACATTTAACTTGAATGCTAGTTAACAAAATCAAAAAACAAAAATAAAAAAAATCCACCTAAACGACATATCAACAAATAACCAGAGTTTAATATATTTAACAGTCAAGAAATTAATGTGAAGATTTTTCAATTCAAAAGGTCCTGAATAGATAATTTCTAATCACTCTTTTAGTATTAGGGTTTTTTGTTTGTTTGTTTTTAGATGGAGTCTTGCTCTGTCGCCAGCCTGGAGTGGAGTGGCACAATCTCAGCTCACTGTAACCTCTGCCTCCCAGGTTCCAGTGATTCCCCTGCCTCAGCCTCCCAAGTAGCTGGGATTACAGGCACATGCCACCATGCCCAGCTAATTTTTTACATTTTAGTAAAGATGGGGTTTCACCATGTTGTCCAAGATGGTTTCGGTCTCCTGACCTTGTGATCTGCCCACCTCGGCCTCCCAAAGTGCTGGGATTACAGGTGTGAGCCACTGCGTCTGGCCTAGTATTAGGGTTCTTTTAAGTAAAATGATTAATAAAGAAAAGAATAAGGTCGGATGCTGTGGCTCACATCTGTAACCCTAGTACTTTGGGAGACCAAGGCGGGAGGATTGCTTGTGTCCAGGAGTTTGGGACCAGCCTGCTCAACATAGTGAGACCCCATCTCTACAAAAAAATCCAAAATTAGCAGGGAGTGGTAGGGCGTGCCTGTAATCCCAACAATTCAGGAGGCCGAGGCAGGAGGATCAAGGATGTGGTGCGCTGTGATTGTGCCACTGTACTCAGCTGGGCAACAGAGTGAGATCCTGTCAAAAGTCAAAAAAAGAGGAAAGAAAGGGACAAAAGGAGGAAGGAAGGAAAGAAGAAGGAAGGAAGGAAGGAAGGAAGGAAGGAAGGAAGGAAGGAAGGAAGGAAGGAAGGAAAGGAGGGAGAGAGGGAGGGAGGGAGGAAGGGTGGGGATTTTTTATACATCCAGGGAATGGCATTTTTTATATATCCAGAGAAACACCCTAGGAAAATTTGTGGCTTTTCAAGACAGACATTTTATACTGTATAAATCTGTGCTAGTAGGGCAGTTTGCCTCCTCTAATAGGCAGAAGGACCAGCCCCAGACTCAAGTGTTTGAGCTGGAAGAAGCATGGTGATGGCCAGGTTGGCCCTCATTTGGAGAAATTATGAGAAACTGATAGGGAAAGAAAGGCAATCAGAAACTGAGAAATAACGGTGAAGTGGGAGCTGGGGAGGTATCTGTGGCTTACATAAAAATAATCATTTTAAGGAACATACTACAGAAACATTTTACCAAATTGACAAAGGTCACTAAACTAGTAATTTCAACCAGGTAGAAAAATATGCTTAAGAATCTGCAGGAAAAAAAGCATTAAAAAAAGCTTTTGCATGTTTATTATTTTAAAAACAATTGAATAGCCCTCATCATCAGGTTTCCAGTGTACAGTATATTAAAAAAAAAAATAATGAGAGGTAAGAATAGTGATTAAAGCACCAGGAAAACAAAAAAAAAAAAAAAAAAGTAGGCATAATGCCTGACATAACAGACAATAGGAGAAAACACACACAAAAAAGATCCAAAGTATAGCACTCTGGGGCTTTTATCTCAAGTTTCCTCAGCCTTACATATTTCAATTGCTTCAGGGGTATCACTTTATCAGTAACACAATAAAATGACTAGTATCATTAATGAGGAACCTTCTTAATTTAACTATTTTCCACAAAAGTATTTCTAAAATGTATTACACAATTCCCTTGTTATACCTATTACAATAATATAACCTTTTTTCTTTATGTTTCCTGAGATAAGGCTATAAAACAGCAAAAATACTTAGATACTTTGAGAATAATCTATATGATCTCTTGATAAATTATATAGAAATTGCCTTCAAGATAAGTATGGCCCACTTGTTTGACGGATCTCAACATCACTATGGATTAATGCCTAGTGACAAATATTAATTAAGAGTGTAATACTAATCACAATAATAATAAACATATATTGAACTCTTTCTATTATAAAAAGTGAATTACATTGTTCACCTGTATTACTTCATGCAATAGTCTCAATCACTTTGATAAGGTAACTACAGTTATTATTCTCATTTTATACTTGGGAAGATTGAAGCAGACAAAGGTTAAGTAATTTTCCCAAATTCTTAATGAAAAGGGACAAGGTTATGGGTATTAGTTTCTTTTAATGCTGCTGATAAAGACATACCTGAGACTGGGCAATTTACAAAAGAAAGAGGCTTAACTGGACTTACAGTTCTACATGGCTGCAGAGGCCTCACAACTATAGATGAAGGCAAAGAGAAGCAAGTCACGTCTTACGTGGATGGTGGCAGGCAAAAAAGAGCTTGAGCGGGAAAACTCTCCCTTATAATAACCATTAGCTCTTTTGAGACTTACTATCACGAGAACAGCATAGAAAGATCTGCCCCCATGATTCAATGACCTCTCACCATGTCACTCCCAAAACATGTGGGAATTAAAGATTAGATTTGGGTGGGCACACAGCCAAACCATATCAGCATGTATATTATAATCTCCTAAGGTGGCCTTTCCCAAGATAGTTCTGTAAAATAACAAGTATTACATAATAAAATGTCTCCAATATCAAACATGTTTGGGGAACTTTGGGTTACATTTAATAGATTTTACACAGGACTTCTCAGTGACTTTAATAATCCTAATGAATACTAGGTCCCAAGAATAGTGCATAAAATGTAGAAAACTCCATATGTCTCACAATTATTTGATGACACTCCATTTTTCTTACAATATCTTATATTCTTGAAACAAACTTAGAGAAACACTTGGAAAAGTTACAAAAGTGGGTCAGGTATAGTGGCTTATGCCATCTCTACAAAAAATAGTTAACCAGGTATGGTGGTGGGCTCTTGTAGTTCCAGCTACTCCAGAAACTGAAGTGGGAGAATCGATTGATCCCAAGAGTTTGAGGCTACAGTGAACCATGAATGTGCTACTGCACTCCAACCTGACCAACGGAGTGAGAGCCTGTTAAAAAAAAAAAAAAAAAAAAAAAAAAAAAAAAAAAAAAAAATAGGAGGGAGGGAAAATGTACAAAAGTTATATTCATATAATCATTATTTGTGATCTCCTTTGAGATAAAGTTGAGAACATGATGCCAAAAAACACAATTTATAAAAATGAATGTACGTTTTTCAAATGTGATACACATGGTGTTATGGGTTGAAAAATTTGGTCTCCCCAAAATAATATGCTGAAATCCCAATCCTCAGAACCTTAGAATGATAACTTACTTGGAAATAGGGTTGTACAATGGAATTAGGATGAAAACATACTGGAATAGGGTAGACCCTTATTCCAATATGGCTCGTCTCCTTATAAAATAAGCAGAGAGAGATATGGAAGAAGAATGCCCCAAGACAACAGAGGCAGGGATTGGAGTACTGCTGCTGCAAGCCAAGGAATGCCAAAGATTGACAGCCACCGGCAGCTAGGAAGAGGCATGGAAGGATTCTACTCAGGGTCTCAGAAGGAACAAGACCCTGCTTGACTACTAGATTTTGGACTTCTAGAGTGTAGAAGTGTGATGCAATACATTTCTGCTGTTTTAAGGCACCCAATTTGCGGTACTTCGTTACAGGAGCCCTAGAAATCTACTACGCATGGATTACAGGGTGGCACAATGTTGATATCTTAAACCTCGTATAAAATCTAGAACACTAAAAGTGAAAGCAGTATGTAATAACTGGTCAGGGTAAATAATTCGGAAAGAGAATTGAGAGGAGATAGTCATGTGGTGAACTGAGAAGAGATCTTGTTTACATTAAAAATCAACAAAATGATCTAGAGTAAATAATTTAACCACTCCCTGAAACTCAATTATATCAGCTGGGAAACAGAGCTACCAGCTTTAACCTACAAGACTACTACAATAATTAGCCAAGTAAATGACACCAAAAAGTAATCAATAAACATTACTACATTAGCAACTTTACACTCCCACTCTTTCACCAGCCACCAATCTTTTGTTGACTCTTTGAGTTACCTTACAGAACTTCCAAGGCTATGCAGAACTATTATTCTGGTGAAGAAAGAATAGTTTGTTAAAATATAGTTTCCCTAATTAGTATATAATTTCTCCAATATGGGAAAAATCTTTGTATCCACAGGATACTATGCATTAGCTTTATGGCTTGGAAAAGTATGTACAAATTCTGAACGCATCACATCTACTAGGAGAGAGCATCAAGCCACAAAGTTTTAAAAATTAGCCTTCTAGGGAAGAGATTCTTAGAAAACTTGCTTATTTGTGACAGACTTGATAGGCAGACATTGTCCTAACATTACAAATTTTAAGAGTATCTAAATAGACAGAATAGCCTGCAAAAAATAACAGAATATAAAGAAAGAATTTACTACAATGATACTTAAAATATAATTTAAGTTATATTTTATAAATTATTGTCATATTGTCAATTAAATTATTCAATATGATTAAGCTATTTTTCTGGAACTTTGTGTAGATAATTTGCAATTATTCAAAGAGTCATTCCAAAACACAGAATAAAACAAACGTTTTTCTTTTATCTGAGCCCTTTCATCCTTAACTTGACATGATCATGTTTCCTTGTCATCACAATTTATTTATCAATTCAGGACCTGTAAGATGAATATATAATGCTATAAAACGTGTCTGTGCTCACTAGAAATCAACTCCAGGCAAAAGATGCTTACTCTGCCTTTATATTTTGCTGTTTAGAGACACAAAAAACCCTCCAAAAAATCAATGAATCCAGGAGTTGGTTTTTGGAAAAGATCAACAAAATTGACAGACTGCTAGCAAGACTAATAAAGAAGAAAAGAGAGAGGAATCAAATAGATGCAATAAAAAATGATGAAGGGGATATCACCAACGACCCCACAGAAATACAAACTGCCATCAGAGAATACTATAAACACCTCTACGCAAATCAACTAGAAAATCTAGAAGAAATGGATAATTTCCTGGACACTTACACTCCCCCAAGACTAAACCAGGAAGAAGTTGAATCCCTGAATAGACCAATAGCAGGCTCTGAAATTGAGGCAGCAATTAATAGCCTCCCCACCAAAAAAAGTCCAGGACCAG
>NW_016813614.1:345389-360556 GCF_001698545.2 Rhinopithecus bieti
GTTTGCGTCCTTTGTAGGGACATGGATGCAGCTGGAAACCATCATTCTTAGCAAACTATCACAAGAAGAGAAAACCAAACACCGCATGTTCTCACTCATAGGTGGGAACTGAACAATGACATCACTTGGACTCGGGAAGGGGAACATCACACACTGGGGCCTATCATGGGGAGGGGGGAGGGGGGAGGGATTGCATTGGGGAGTTATACATGATATAAATGATGAATTGATGGGTGCTGACGAGTTGATGGGTGCAGCACACCAACATGGCACAAATATACCTATGTAACAAACCTGCACGTTATGCACATGTACCCTAGAACTTAAAGTATAATAAAAAAAAAAAATAGAGTAAATCCTATATTAACAGACCGTATTATATTCTACCACATCAGTGCCCACATATTGCATCAATATATGCAAGGTTGCAGAAAGGAAAATCCATTGTATAACTTACTTAAGCTGACATGAAATAGCATCAGTACACCTAAATGAGGAAACAACTTACAGAATTTGTTAAAACTTTAAAAATTCTATATATGCTACAATAATATCTAACTGAAATAGCATTTGTATAAAATGAGCAGTTAGATGGAAGTAAATTGGTAACTAAAACTTTAAAACACAATCTTTGGAAAAGAAATCCCCATTCCCCTAGATGGAAATCTCTAAAATATATGGCCTACATCCCTGTTATCTATTACTGGTAAGAGAATTACTTGAACTTCAACATAACAGAAGCCTGTAAGAGTTGAACTACTAAATTTAACACACAAATGATAAAATGAGCTATATATAGAAACTTGCTCAAGGACCAGATTTTTCCCAAATCAATGCTTAAAGGGTAGTTTGGAAATCCAAGTGTGGTATTGTTAAATATGAAAAATGCCATTACGTAGGCAACAGTATTACTATACCCAAAGAAAGAATACCTAGCTGGTTGTAGTAGGCAGAATAATGTTCCCCAAAAGATGTTCACCCCCTGGATCCTGTGGATATGTACAAAAAGGAGTCTGCGGATGCACTTAAATTTAGGATTTTAAGGCGAAGAGATAATCCTGAATTATCCAGAGGAGCCCAATGTCTTCATGAGAGTCTTTATAAATGAAAGAGAGGGACAGGAAAATCAGACAGAGAAAGAGATTGATTTGAGGATGCTACACTGCTGGCTTTAATGACAGAAGGAAGCCAGGAGACAAGGAATTTGGGCAACATCTAGAGGCTGAAAAAGACTAGAAAACAGATTGTCCCCTTAAGCCTCCAGAAGAAACCCAGCTCTGCTGACACCTAGATTTAGCCCAATAAGACCCACTTCAGACTTCTGATCTCCAGAGCTCTTAAGCCACTAAACTTGCGGCAATTTGTTTATAGCAGCAATAAGAAACTGGTACAATGATCTTCATAGAGTCCTGAAAAAAAAAAAAAAAAAGAGCAAAAGGCTTAGAGAATTTTATTAAGCATCAATCAAGAAAAGAGACCCCGAAGTACGCTGATTATTGGAAAAGTATACTCTTCTCAGGCAGACCTGATTGGGTTTTTAAGAAACTTGGATACAAAATTCCACAAAACAATGTAATTCCCTTTGATCTTCTTCTCTGTTTACCATGCAGACTTCCAATGACCAACTGATTTCCAGGATGCAAAATAGGGAAGAAGTGCTTGGGTAGTGGGCAATAAGAATGGCATCATCTCTATTATAAATGTGTCAAAAGTAGGGAGCCTAGTTCTCCTGAGAGCATTTAACAAGATGCACCCTGACAAAACTGGGTGGCCCCTGAAGGCTGAGAATTACTGTCATGGCCAGTCTTTTTGCAGCATGGTGTCCAGCTATAATCCCTTCATGTCACCTTTATTTCACTCTCTTTTATTTTGACACTTTCTTGGATAGATATACAAGAAATTTAAGATAATATTTATTGATATGGTTTGGATGCTTGTCCCCTCAAAATCTCATGTTGGAATGTACTTCCCAGTGTTGAAGGTAGGGCTTAGTGGGAGGTATTAGACATAAGGATCACTTAGTGAATGGCTTAGTGCCATCCCCTTGGTAGCACTAACTTGGTACTGAGGAGTCAGTCGTTGCTATAAAGATACTTGAAATTGTGGAAGCAGCCTTGGAACTGGGTAACACATAGAGGTTAGAAGAGTTTGGAGGGCTCAGAAGGAGATAGAAATCCAAGGGAAAGTTTGGAACTTCTTAGAGACTTGTTAAATACTTGTGACCAAAATTCTGATGGAAATATGGACAAAGAAGGACAGGCTGATGGAGTCTCAGACGGAAATGAGAAAGTTATTGGGAACTGAAGTAAAGCTCACCCATGTTATGCCCTAGCAAAAAACCTGGCTGCACTGTGTTCATGTCCTAGGGATCAGTAAAGGTTTGAACTTCAAAGTGATAACTTAGGGTATGTGCTAGAAAAAATTTCTAAGCAGCAAGGTGTTCAAGAACTGGCATGGCTTCTTTGAACAACCTATGATCAGAAATGATAACGAAGAAATGACTTAAAGTTGGAACTTACATTTAAAAGAGAAGTAGAGCAAAACATTTGAAAATTTGCAGGTTGGCCCTGTGGTAGAGAAAGAATCCAAGCAGGCTGCAGAAAAATCACTTGCCAGAGAAATTAGCATGACTAAAAGGGAGCCCCAGTGCTAATATCAAAGACAATGGGAAAAAACCTCAAAGGTATTTCGGAAGTCCTCAAGTCTTCCAGACAGTTCCTCCCATCACAAACCCTGAGGCCTAACAGGAAAGAATGGTTTTAGGGTCCAGGCCCACAGAGCCACTTCCCTGTGCTGCCTTGGGACATTGCTCCCTGCATTCCAGCTGCTCCAGCTACACTCAGGGCTAAAAGAACACCAAGGTACAATTTGGGCTGCCACTCTGGATAGTGCAAGCTGCCATAGCCTTGGTAGTTTCTATCTGATGTTAAGCCTGCAGGCAAACAGAATGCAAAAGTGAAGGTGGCTTGGCAGCCCTCCCCTGGATTTCAAAAGACATACTGGAAAGTCTGAAGGCCCAGGCAGAAGCCTGCCACGGGGGTGAAGCACCCACAAAAGACTGTACCAGGGCAATGTCAAGGGAAAACGTGGGCAGACCCACAGAGTACCTACCAGGGGACTGTCTAGTGGAGCTGCGAGAAGGGGGCTGCCATCCTCCAGACCACAGAATAGTAGTCATAAATAGATTGCATCCTGAGCCTGCCAGCACTCAACTCCAACCCATGAGAGCAGCCACATGGGCTGACCCTGAAAAAGCCACAGGGGATGGGATGACCAAGACCTTGGGAGCACACTCCTTGCACCAATGTGCCCAGAATGCAGGACCTGGAGTCAAAGGAGATTATTCTGTAGCTTTAAGATTTAATGACTGCCCTGACAGATTTCAGACTTCTATGGGTCCTACTGTCTCTCTCTTTTGGCCAATTTCTCATTTTTAGAAGAGGAATGCTTGCCCAATGCCTGTACTACCACTGGATCTTGGAAGTAAATAACTTGTTTTGATTTTACAAGCACAGAGGTGAAAGGACTTTGGACTTTGGACTTGATGCTGGAATGAGTTAAGACTTTACGGGACCATTAAGGGATTATTTTGTGTATTTTGTGATGTGAGAAGGGTATGAGATTTGGGAGATCAGGAGAGGAATTATATGGTTTGGATGTGTGTCTCCTCCAAATCTCATGTTGAAATGTAACCCCAATGTTGGAGGTTGGACCGAGTGCGAGGTATTTGATCATAGAGGTGGATCCCTCATGAAGGGCTTAGCACCATATCCTTCCTTGGTGATGAGTTCTCAGTTAGTTCACTCAAGATCTGGCTGTTTAAAAGAATCTGGGACTGCCCCTTTCTTTCTCTTCCTCCCACTCTTGCCACATGACACAACATCAGCTCCTCCTTTGCCTTCTGCCATGATTGGAAGTTTTCTGAGGCCCTCACCAGGAACAGAAGCCAGGGTTCTATGTTTCCTGTATAGCCTGCAGAACCACGAACCAAAATAAAAATCTCTTTTCTTTATAAATTATCTAGCTTTAGGTATTTCCTATAGCAATGCAAGAATGAACTAACACATTTATGTTGTAAGTTATTCAAAACGTTATTAGTCTACTTCAGGGACATCGCTGTAACAATAGAAATATGATAAAAATATTTTGAAGGCTTGCTATATGCCAGGCACTAGATTATGAACTTTACAGTCATAATCTCTTTTAATTTTCAAAACAATTTCTGCATCATCACACAGGTAACGAAATGATGCTTACAGTAGTTAAGTAACTTGTTCAAGGTCACATAGTTAATAAGGAGCTAGAGAAGTTGAATCCCTGTATGTCTGGCTTCAAAGCCCAGAGTTCTAAACTGTAACCACTGTAATACAGCAATCTTGTTGGGAGCTTTAAGTACTTCTGGCTTTTCACCCTTACAGCAATTAGCTCAGGAGGATAGGTTTTTAAAATTATTGAATGATGTCTTTCTCTGTTTTTCTTATCTCATTATCAGAATTCAATTTTTTTCTCCCAAATAAATTAGAAAAAAAAAGCTTATTAAAATTATGTCTAAATTAGAGCTCACAGGAAACTACTTGCTAGGAGACCACTTCATTTACCCATTGTGATTGGTGAAAACAGAATCTTTGAAGATGATTTTAAAATAATAATACCATCCACTCTAGTAATGTACTGGCTCAAAAGAATTTGCCACACTGTTTTATAATCATGGTTTTCCTGGTTAGATTATACAACTATTTAAAGAAAGAAATCATTTCTTACTTGAGTTTGCATCCCTGTCTATAGCAGATCCTTAAGAAAAATTTCTTTTATGAAGCCCCAAAATAAATCAGAAACAAGCCTCCTTGCTTGTAGGAATCAGGTGGCATTAGCCAACTATATCTACTGGACCTATTGTACTGAACAAGCTGCCCTGAGACTTGTGTGCCATTTTCCAATATAAGAGACTACACATTGGAATAAGGAAGAACACCATAAAATATACTTAAGTTTCCCGGGAAAAGCCTTTTTTTAACAAAACATTTTTATTTGTGCATCTATTTCTATTTTAAAGCAGAGATAAATTTGTTCTGCAGTATCTCAAATGATGTAAAACAAATTATGTTTGGATTGTCCAAAGGCCCATAACTTCTGCCATGAAAGGACCAAAGATCTCTCCCCTTAAAACAGGAGCTCCTCTTCAGTACTTGTCTGTATGGTAAGACACCCTCATTTGTCAATCCCAGTAATTAAGACCATAATCCTAACTTGGGGTCCAAACTCACTGGGACAACTAAAATATGTGACCTTTAGGCAGAGGACCAGGAAGAGTTCAGTTAACTTCCAAGTACTATTTAGTATTGTATTTGGTCAGAAAAGAAATGAATAGCAAAACAATTTTTTCTAATCTACGTCTCTTGATGTCCTAAAATTTCTGTCTCATTGTAGTTTCAAAAATCAAAGTAGAGCCTTAACCAAAGAGGTCCATCACCACCAATTTGGACAAATTTTAGATCCATTTAGAGATGACACTCACTAGCTTTCACTACATATTTGATTTGTTAAATTGGTGCATGAATAAATAACTTGTGGGAATATAAGTTGCTGTCATTAACGAAGTATGTGAGGTTGGAGAAAGAAGAAAAAAATCAATCTAAATTTGGCTTTATAATTGTGGTGTTTAATTTCTCTTTAAAATTCAATTTGTTTAAATGAACATAAACCATTAGACCCAAGAATAGGAAAAGCTGATTACAAATGTTAATTAAAAATATTTCATTTTGCTGGGCAAGAGGAGCTTCATGGAAAGAATATTATTCGCACTCAGGTAATTCTCAGAGAACTGCCATATAAAATAAAAAGTTAATTTTGTGATAAAGATAGGTAAACATGCTTATTTAATCATACTTTGAATAAATGTTATTAGAAAAAGAATAACAAAAGGACTAAATAAGTTGGCATTAGCCAACTATACCTACTGGACCTACTGCCTGAACAAGCTGCCCTAAGACCTGTGCACCATTTTCCCAATGGGAAGGAAGTCCTTCCATAACAGAAGGACTAAGTAAGTATGCCATTGTTAAGTGTTTGCTTTCCATGAAGCTACACAAGTCTCATTAACTACCAACATAATCTCACTAATACTAATGGTATTATCCAAAAAAACTGATTTAATAACTACTATGTTCTGGGCACTTAGGGAGGCTCTGGGGTTAGAAAGATGAGTAAGAAATTGACCCAATCCTCAGTAATCTCAATGTCTAGCAGAGCAGACATATATACAACTCATTCAAATACAGTTTGATGAATGCTATGATACAGATCCTTTCCAAAGACTGTGTGAGGACCAGTAATAAGCCATGAATTATGCCTCCGCAATGGAGAAAATTGAGAGAGGCTTCACAGGGAAGGCCACCTAAATATGTGGCTTTAAAGGATGACAATGGAAAGAGTAAACATTAATTATGAGAGAGTAACATGAGTAAAGACAAGAGTGAAACTGAATGGTAACACTATAGAAAATGATTAAATAGACATGGCTAGAGCAAAGGATTTCTAATGGGCAGTACAGGAATTGAAAATGAGGCAAAAAATAAGAACCAATGGAGGAATCATTGAAATTTTCTCCTGTAATATTGTCCATTCAAATGTCTTTCTAACCAAGTATAACTTATCACAGAGGTTTTAATATTTTTTTGTTTTGTATGCCTATACTTAAGCAAGGGATCAGATCAACATTAGAAGGCATGGAAGAAGCTACGAAACTATCAAGTAGTAATTTTTAGAAGCTCATATAAAGGATTAAACGGTGGATAAGAAAATAAAGAAGAAAGAAAAAATTTTTAAAAATCTTGCTGAGCAAATACTACAGTGATTGAGGCATGGCCTTTAGAATTAGACACGCCTTTCACAGAATTTCAGTTTTCAGTTTACCAGTTGTGTTACCTTGACCAAATCACATTTAACCTCTTTAAGCCTCCGTCTTCTCATCTGTGAAATGGAAAAAACAGATACTATGCATCTGCTACGGTTAATTAAGATAATGCATACAAAGTGCTAAGCACAGCACGTAAGAGTAAATGATCAAAAAAGTAGTTACCATTACTATAATTTTTAAATGTACGTATGTATTACCAGTTTGTTCACCTTTTATATAACCCAACCATGGCTGTGTTTAATAAAACTCAAATTGTTTTACTATTCTTTTTAAACGTTATAATATTCAACATATTCTAATATACTTAGTTAATCCAAAAATGAATCAGAAATTCTGGGAAAACGGTGGTAGAAGTGAAAACATAATTTTGAATATTCCAAATCTCCAAATAAAAACATGCAGAGTCACTAGTTAGCAAACCCCAAAACCCATAGACAAAATTTCCTAAAATTAGGTGGCAAATATTTTGCAAAGCGCCGAAGTAAAAGTGGGTACATTCAAATCACCAACAGCTAAAAGACCATTCTGGCATCATCAATATGTGAAAAGAAACAGAGGAAATCAATAGAGCAACTGAGGTCCCAAGAACAAAGGAACCCCAGAATAGCCATTAATTACTCATTGAGAAGGGCCAGGGGTTAGTTATAAAAGGCAACTGACTGCATGGCAGGGGTTTTTCCCTTCATTAGGGTATTAGTGCAAGGGGCCTACTATAAAAGCTGACAGAGCTGGAATAGTTGAATACGGTAACTTCTAGAAAGGAACCTTCCATGAAGTACATGTGCCACATTTATGCAGCCATAAAAAAGGATAAGTTCATGTCCTTTGAAGGGACATGGATGAAGCTGGAAACGATCAGTCTCAGCAAACTATCACAAGGACAGAAAAGCAAACACCACATGTTCTCACTCATAGGTGGGAACTGAACAATGAGAATGCTTGGACACAGGGAGGGGAACATCACACACCGGAGTCTGTCGGCGGGGTTGGTGGCTGGGGGAGGGATAGCATTAGGAGAAATACCTATTATAAATAATAACGAGTTGATGGGTGCAGCAAACCAGCATGGCACATGTACACCTATGTAACAAACCTGCACGTTGTGCACATGTGCGCTAGAACTTAAAGCATAATAAAAATAAAAAATTTTTAAAAAAAAGAAAAAAAGAAAGGAAGCTTCCAAGATACCTTTCTGAACTGGACTCCATATTGAGGAAAAACTGCTGAGCGTGGAGTAGAAAGTTAGCAGTGAAGAGATAAAAATGAAAAAGGAATGAGAAGGCACAGAATAAAGAAAAGTTTGAGGACCAAGCCAAGAAATCTCAGAAAACAAGGCATGCTTTTAATACTACACAAAATCAACAAACTGCAGAAAAATCCACCAGTTGAATTACTTAGGTTCATTAACAGATAAACGATAAGAAAAAGAAACAACTCAAGGGAGGACAGAGACGTTAGGGTGCCACTTAGAGATATAGAAAATGAAGGACCATCACTCAAAACTTTAAACAAAAAGTTATGGACAAACAGAAGGCTGACAACTTTTAATTATCTGAGTGTGAAGGGCACAGGGTAACCAACTTGCCCAAAATCTCTGGTGTCAGGTGTTTACAAGAAGAGACATTAAGTTAAGCAATAACTTAATTGGTCAAAATACATGTGGACAATGGAAAGAAAAAAATCAAGAATCTGCAAACTTTTTATTTTAAAGGGCCAGATAAAAAGTATTTCCAGCTTTAGAGGCCATACAGAATTGGTCACAAAATAGACATAACTAACAGGTGAAAAGAATGGCCATAGATGTGTTTCAAGAGAAGTTTATTGGCAGTAATCACAGAGTAGGCCACGATTTGACACCCTTGAAGTAGATGTTTGCTGGATTGTTGGACACTTCTGTTAACTGGCAAGAGAGAGTGACACCCCTAGGACCTGCAAATATAGGGGAATTTTACACCTTCTTCCAGGTTTCTCCTCCAGGAACACAAATGTTCAAAGAAAAGATCAGAAATATCCTGAGAACATCTCCCTTGTGAAATAAAATAATCGTTCCTAACAGAGCAATCCACATAATAATATTATAGAAGTGTAGAGAGGCATAGGGAAGGATTATAAGAGTGTCAGAAGAGCTAAAAGAGTCAGAAAATAAAGACTCGAACAGAAGTGAAATTAAATAGTTTAAAATAGAGTAGGGTTAGTGGATCTCAACTAGGATGACTGTCATCCAAATAAAAGTGCTTTATAGAAGAGGAATTAAAAAAAAAAAAAAAGGGCCGTGACTTTCTAATAGAAAGGCAAGAGACTTTCAGAATCTCTCCCGAAAGATTCTCTTAAAGTTGTATCTTTTGCTTTAATTCAGACGACTGAAATAGCATAAGTGGGTTTTCCTGAAAGCAAGAGGATTAGTTGTCTCCAAACTATTTGACTCCCCATCATAAAGCCATTTTTAAGCACACAGCCTCAATATATCTACTATTGTACTCTGTACTATAAAACTACAAAAACATATAAAATTTTAAAGACTACAAAAGAGATACATACATGAAAATCTTATCGTTTTCTTTCTGTTTCCCACTAGATGATTTGGTGCATTCCCTGGAGTGTGCACATCTCATTTTGATGACCACACGACCTCATACTTTAAATGTTCTTAAATTTTAAACATGCATAGGTATCACCAGGAAAATATTATTTAAAATGCAAATTTCCAGGTATACCCACAGAGATTCTGATTCAGTATATCTCTTGTAGAGCCCAGACATATGAACCTTTTAACAAGAACCCTGGGTGATGCCGAGGCAAGAGATATAATATTGCTGGGCTTTCTCATATCCTCTGGTTTTATGATATTTAATGAGTGTGACATATAGTGTATATATTTCCTTCCAATGGATGGAATAAATTGCTGAATATTAGGCTTTGGAGAGCCCTTATTCATACAGATTCGCAAAGGTTAAATTATAACATATGCACCATAGGGGTATCATGTCACTACCTACCCCCTACCCACCTTTTATAACAGACAAAATCCTTGGAAATCACGGGGAAAAGAACCATGCAACATCTGTTTCTGATGTCCCAATTTTTGATGGAGCTACTATTGGGAGAAAGCCCAGAATTTTTGTAGAAAAAAAAATCACAATGGCCTATTCATAATAATGCTCATGGTTTCTAATTTTATCTGTGTATCTGCTTTTATTTCCTTATTTAAATTATTCTGTGCTGAATAATAATCATCTGAACTGTGCATGGGCATTAATTAACTGTTCCTGAAATACATGCCATTCATTCTTTCTTTGATTTCTTAGCAATATCTTTCTACATTTCTATACTTAATGTAACAAACTGCATTCTTTGGCTATGAAATAGAATCATACTTGACATTCATACCTTTAGCTGAAGATTTTGGCCCTCTTAGCTTCTACATGTACTTACTAGCCATTTGGTTGCTTATCAGACCCCTCTGTCAAAGGAAATGATAAAAAGTGCTCAATTTAAATCTATCAAATTTTGTTATTAGAACAAAGTTCTTATAATTTAAGAATTAAGTATATATAATATGAGGATTTTCTTTTTTCCATTATCAGTTGTTGGAGTGTGTACCTTTGAGATATATTTATTAGTGTGATTTTCAGTTTGTGTAAATGGGAAGGAGGAACAGGAGACAGAAACTAACATCCATAGCCAAGGAAGAATCTATATTAGAATTCCTTGAAGGGTAGATGTAGTTTAAGTAAGCCCTTCTCCCCCATCTTTTATTGTAATTATTTAAAAGGGAAAATATATTACATCTGGAGTAGAGCTAATAATTTTATTAATATATGCAAATACAAAAAAATATAAATTAAAACAGAATATAACCCTTAATTGCTTTGAACCATGTGATCATTGACAGAAATAGTACAACTTGCAGAAGAAGGTGGTTTCAGGGTATAGCAGAATGAGACAGGAAGAAGAGGAGTTTGGGGATAGTGCTAGATGGTTTCATCTGAACTATAACACCTATTAAATGCTGAGTTTAATTTCCATGGCAGTAGAATGAGAATAATCATCTCTTCATAGGACTATTAGATTAAATGAAGATTAAATGAAGTAGCCCAAAAGGCCTAGGATAGTACTTGACAGTTGGCTCATTTCCAGCTAATATTCTTTTCATATCCTCAGTTTCAGGATGGCAGAGGTGGCTGTTGTGGTTGCTGTTACTGATGTTGTGTTGTTGTTGGATAGAAAAGAGACTGACCCTCCCAAAATTCCATTTTACCAACCGTAAATTTGTCTGTTTCCGTTTCCAAGGTAAATTTCAACATTTATTTAGGTCTGCTGCTCGCAACCAGGGCATTTTTGCCCCCCAGGGAACATTTGAAAATCTGGGAATATTTTTCATTGTCACAACTAAGGAGGGGAGGAGGAGAATGTGTTATTAGCATCTGTTGGCTAGAGGACAGGGTTGATGCTCAACATCTCACACAAGTTAGTCCTCCCAAAACAAAGAATTACTGAGCCCAAAATCTCAATAGTACCTTGGTTGAGAAAGCCTGACCTAAATTAATAAAGTAGACTCATTTATTTTGTTCAGTCAGTAAATACCCATTACACAGAACACATTACACTGTTTTCCTCTATGGAAATGTTTAAAGCAAACAATGACAACACTATAAATGCAAAATAATCTATTAGTAAAAACAGCTATGCTGTTAATTATTTAGTGAACTGTCAAGATATCAGAGAAACAAGAGCTTCTTGGTAGTTCATTAACTGACACAGCTGTGATTCCAGAAAATGTCTACAATTCTGTCTGCTTAATAAAAAGTGACCCAATTCCTCTGTTCTGTTAAGCTGGAAGAAGTTCTTGACAATGGCCCACAAGAGACAGTAAATTCATCTCCCTTTAAAGGCAAACCCAGAATGTTAAAGACAAATGAAGGGTGGAAAGTTAACAGGAAATAAAGTAAGTAATAAATGTACCATGAGATTATTGTTTACTTGAAGAGTAAGGAAAAAAATGAAAGCTTTTTGAATTCCACTGAGTTGTGAACAGAAGGTGAGCTTCTTAAAACATAAAAAGAAGAATGTTCTAATCAGCAGATTCATAGACTTTCCATTCTGAAGTCACATTCTAAATTTTTATCTGAAGAGATTTAATTTTTAGAACAGGTATTTAACAAGACCTCTGAATTATTCATGTGACTTGATTCTATAGTAAAGCTCATTCAGAGATAGCTTACATATTTTCAGGTGCTAATGGCAAAACAATATTTAAACGATATAATTTCATCTTGAATTTGTATCTACTAAACCAGTATTGGGTAGATAGTTTCTATAAGTTTTGTTTAACATTATCCATCTTTAGTCCAGCAAAAATGGGTTCTAGTTTGATTTTATACAATGAATGTCATAAATTATGGATGCCATTATCATGAATATCACTGTCTAAAATCAACAGGGTGACACTGTTTACCAGTATGGGTTAGTCAGTCTTTTCTAAAGACCTATCTATGGACTTAAGAAGACAATCCTGGGTCTCTCACCACCATTCCCCAACACTTCCTCTGGTCATTCACCAGTCTGGCCATTTAGCTGTATTTGTCTCTATACGTAGTATCAGGCATGTCCTAACCAAATGTTCTCATGCTCAACCCAGCGTAGCTCCCTGTTTGTTTTTTCATACAGTTAGACAGACCATCATATATACACAGTGTAAACAGCCATTTTCTTTTCTCTGCCAAGCAATTTCACCTCTATATTTAATGACAGAAATTAGTACAGAAGAATGAAGTTTTACAGACTATTAAAGGCACCTGCATACGGTTTGGGAAATATCTACTGAAAGCACTATACAACTTCCTGTTTTATATAATGTATGAGGTTTTTCTCTCTGTAAGTCAGGTGTGTCCACAAAAAGTAAGTTTAGCAATTATTTCAGACTTTAGCCCAGAAAACTAAACAGAGAGTCACATGAATGTTTCCCTACAAAATCAACTCCAAAACATGAAAACGATATAAACCCTAAAAATATCAACTCTAAACACATTGGACATGATATATAGTTCTGCTAATTTAATCATATAAAATATCTACCAGGAACATTTGCTATAATAGCATTAATAAATACTTTGTTGTTACCCAATTCCCATTGATATGGACCGAATTGCGTTCCCTACCCCCCCAAATTCATCTTGAAGTTCTAATCCTCAGTACCTCAAAACATGACTGCATTTGGAAATAGGGTCTTTAAGGAGGTAAATAAGGTTAAATGAGATCATTAGGATAGCCCTAATCTGACTGGTGTCTTTATAAGAAGCGACTGGGACCCAGACACACTGAGGAAATACCATGTGAAGACACCAGAAGAAGATGACCATCTGCAAGCCACTAAGAGAGGCCTTAGAAGAAACCAACACTGTCTACACTTTGATTTTGGAATTCTAGCCTCCAAAATTGTGAGGAATTTTTGTTGTTTAAGTCATCCAGTCTGTGGTACTTTGTTTAGGGAATCCTAGCAAACTAATATACTCCTGTAGCCTAAACATTCTGATTTGGATACGGAAGAAAGGAAGAATCCATTTACCATAGATTAATTCTACAATTAAATGTGATTTACTAATGTCGTCCTACCTGCATCTGAAAGAACAAAAAGTAACAGAGAAAATGCTGCCGTCAGCCAGTCTTCCACCTCTCTTGAAACTAAATATCATATAGCAATGCTTACATTAAAATTAAATCTAACAAATCAGTTACTTTTCATTTAATAAAATAAGGAGATATTTCATTTTGGCTTGGAAGCAAAATATTTTTTACCAATAAAAGTGCAAGCGCCAAGAGGCAGATGTTTAGTGTGTCTTTTTGCCACTTAATCTTCAGCACCTAGAACCATTCTGGACATTATCAATGTTTAGGCAGTAGTTGATGAATGTTTAAAGAATCAATGAATAAAAAATACCAGTAGCTTCTGGTTATTACTGACAAGATGGCAGACTAGCACAAGATGGGTGAATACTGGGGAAGCAGTATTTACCCTTAGGACAAAAGATAGAGGGAGCCATAGATCTGAGGAATTAAATCTATCAACGCAATCTATCCATCATTGTAAGAAGTCTGGGAAACATCCTTGTGGGATGATGACACCCTGTGGCCAAGAGTTGCCAGGCACAGCATCAGAGGATAATTTGGGGAGGGATCCAGCTAGTGCATCTCCTGGACATTGTCTTGCAAGAGTCATTGTCTGTACCATACCATTTGCCAGACAGAAACCAGCAGTCACAACGTATCTATATCAAAGATATCCAACCAAAGGCAATAAAAATTAGCGATAAATAACAAGAGGAATTAGAAAAAATGTGTCTAGAAACCAAGTAAAAGACTACTAGATAACATATACTAAAAAGGAAACAAAAATTATAAGAGAATTTAAGCTGAATAATACATGTAAAAATGTATGAGACATTTATAAGGTACCATGTAAAAGGAAAGTTATTTTAAGTATGTCCATCAAGAAAGAAAAAGGGTTAGAAAAAAATTGAGCCAATCATTAAGCTCTGAAAAGGCAACGAGGAAACCCAGTGAAACAGAGGAAGAAAATAATAAAGATGCTAGTAAAAACCAATAGAAATAAAATCCACCAAAAAATTAGGAAAAATTTGAAAACTAGAAGCTTTGAGGAGGTTAATAGATGAATAGACTCTGACAAACTAATCCAAAATGAGTGAACAAAATTCAGAGTAAGAATGACATAAGAACGAGAGAGGAAGAGCATAGAGGAGGATGGGAGAGAAAAAGAGAAAGAGAGAGATAACAGAAATAACCAAAAAACAGAGTTGACAGAGAAATAACTATTGACACATAAATAGATTAAAATGATAAAATAATATTATGAGTGCCCATTTGGTATGGAAATTGAAAACCTAGACAAAAGATATTATTTCTGGAAAAAACATAAAAAATTCAAATTGGTATAAAAGGAAATTAAAAACTTGAATATAAGTATTAAAGAACTTGAAAAGGCAAGTCTCTTCTCCCCAAATTCCCTAGTCGTATTGATTTTTAGTTGCATTCCACCGAACTATCATGAAACAAGTAATTCATACCTTTTAAGTAAAAACAGAGAAAGAAAAAAATCTAGTTTCCATGTAGCATAATATTCATTCCAAAATTAGGTAAAGATAGTAAAAAAATTATAAGCCTATTCAATTATGATTATATGTGCAAATTCCAAAATGAGATATTAGCCAAATGAAAACTGCATTAAAATATGATA
>NW_016813614.1:360915-429142 GCF_001698545.2 Rhinopithecus bieti
ATATATATAGTTCATATAAAATATTGAATTTTTGGGAATCACAAAATTATAAGAATTCTAAGAACTGTAATATTAGATATGCTTTGGGTATTACTATAAATCCTAGCAAGTTCTATAAAACAAAAGAAATAAAAGTAGAAATATTAGAAGGGAAAGAATAAAACCATAATGTAGATAATCTAATGGTCTAAAATAGAAAAAAAATGGAATTAACAGGCAAACTATTGAAACTTACAAAAGAGTGTGATAAAAGATCAATTTATAAAACTCATGAATATCTCTCTGCACTAGAAATCACCAAATAACCATCTACAGGATATAACCAGCAATAAAATACTCTTCATACTAGAAAAAGAAATCTGCAAAGTAAGACTTAAGAAAGAATGCACAAAACCACACTAATAAAAATAGTATATGATATTAACAAAAAATAGACAAATGAAACCAAGTAGAGAGACTCAGAAATTCTCCAAAGCATGCAAGAGAACTTAATATACAAGTAAGTTTATATCACAAGTCAAAGTAATGAGTAATGTCACAGCATACATTAAATAGAAAAAAAAATAGTAGATAGAAAAAAATAACACTGGATTTTTCACCTTTTAATACCACATACAAGAGTATTCCAAATGATTAGACCTTACTATGAAAAATAATACTATGAAGTTAATAAATGTACAATGTTTCCCTTGTCATTTTTGACATCTTATGATAGTAGTGGAAGCCTAATTATTACTTTGAAAAGTAAAATAGGCCTAGGGGATTGGGTTGAGTAATAATGAAATTACAATTCAGAGACAGACGAGAGAACATGAAACATAATGGAAATTAGTTTGTCCAAACAAGCATAAAAGAAATTCATTCTATCATAATTTTTTTAATATAAATACAAAATTTGATGAAAACATTTTTTAAATGTTACATTTGAGTATACTTGTTTGAATTTAAGATAAATTATAAACAGAATTTTCAAAAGGTTATGTACAGCAAAAAGCATGTAGCTCAAGACTTATTTTACTTTCAGTGTAGCTTCATTTGTGATAAGAAGTGATGACCTCTATAGAAAACAATTTCATTTTGACCACTAATGCCTTCATGAGGAAAAGAGAAGTGGCGTAGAAGTCAGGAGCCTAATTTTGCCTGCAGTCATAATTAAGACTCTGATCAAGTCAGTTACCCACTCTGGGTTTCATTTTCCTCACACATGAGTGAGGAAATTAATCAAAATACTGATTAGTGTTATCAATATTTTTGGGATTATAGTTCCCTTTGAGAATCTCGTGAACATTAGGAACCTCCTTCTCTCCTAAAAGTGTATACAAGATTATACACATAAAATTGTAAAACAAATGTCAAGTATCCACAGACCTCCAAGAGGTCCCTGTACCTCAGATTCAATCCTTCTAAACTAGAAAATACATATAATTCCTTTCGACTCTAAAAGGAAAACAAGTAGAGGAATGTCTCCAAGCAGATTAATAAATTTTTGGTCTGTGTATCAGAAGGCACAGAATGGTCATTTAAAGGCCACACTGAAATATAAGCAGATATTGCCAAATGACAGAGAAGGAGGGAGATTATAAATTTGGGGCTTAACTTAGACATATTAAACCAAACATGCCACTTATATATTAACATGGAAATTTCTAGTAGGTCTGGGTATACCAGTAGGTATGGCACTCAAAGGAGAAGTCCATCCCATGGATATAAATTTGGGAGTCATTTGCCCATAAATAATCATTGCATCATGGTGATTAGATCTCTGGGTGGCATGGGGATGGTGAGAAGGGAGACAGTGAAGAACTAAAGTAACTCCAGTATCTAAATGGTAGGTAGAGAATTATGAACCTACAAAGGAAACAAAAGGAAGAGCCAAAGAGATAAGCAGTGTTGTGTCATAAAATCAAGGACCCTAAAAGTATCCCTTCTGGATGGATTTTTTAAAAAAATCTACTCTTTGCTCTGTCTTGACACTGGTCCATGCTCTTATACAAGTATTGGGCAAGGGATCACATATTAGATTTTTTTCCTAATTTAGGCACAAGCTGAACAGTCATATGCAACAATCCTGCACAGAAGCAAAGAGGAGGTGTGTTTCAAGTCAGAGTAGTCATCAGTATCAAATGCTTATAAGATGTGGAAACAAGCAAGGAAAGAAATACCTACTGGATTTAAAGGCATGGATAGAAAATAGTGGAGACCATTGAAAGGGCTGTTTTGGAGGCATGCTGAGGACAACAAGCCAAACTGGCATGTGCTGAGATGTGAGAATCAACAGAAAACAAAAAATGAAAACACTAGCATAAAAATATACACCATTTAAAAAGTTCAGCTGGGTAGGGTGATAGTTGGTTAAACATAAGGAATAACTTTGTGGACATTTCATTATTGTTTTGAATTAAAGGAACTCTGGCAAGTTTAAAAAGTAATGGGAAACATATATTTGAGAGGGAGAGACGTTGCATGTCCAAAAATAAAAGGAATAATCATTAATATAATATTTCTAGCAAGATTGCAGGTAATAGAGCCCAAAGCATGGAATGGAATAACTGTCCTAGGATAGAAGGGATAGTTCCCCTACTATTAGAACAGAAGGGACAGCAGATAAGATGGGTTCAGTGTGGATAGGTTTATATTCCTGGCAGCAAGATTCTTCCTACTCAGGAAGATTAATAAATTGCAATGGCTTTCCTTTTCTCTGTTAAGAAAAAGACAAAGACATTTACTGAGACTGATGGTCAGGAATGGGTGATGTAACTGGGTGTTTCTAAAAAAACACAAACAATAAAGTTACAGTAAGAATGTACTGTGAAAATTAGAAGTTTTACCATAGAATCAAAGGAGAACTGTCACCCAGTACTAAAGGTCTATTTTAAGCTGATCTTCATGGATATTTAGTAGAAATAAACTGCTCTACTGGGTGATCCTCCAATGGTTCTAGGCTGGTTGGTTATAGCACGGAAAGGTTGCTAATTGGCCCCCTAAGTTTTCTAGTTTATTTGCGTAGAGGTGTTTATAGTATTCTCTGATGGTAGTTTGAATTTCTGTGGGTTCGGTGGTGATATCCCCTTTATCATTTTTTATGGTGTCTATTTGTTTCTTCTCTCTTTTCTTCTTTATTAGTCTTGCTAGTGGTCTATCAGTTTTGTTGATCTTTTCCAAAACAGCAGCTCCTGGACTCATTGATTTTTTTGGAGGGTTTTTTCTGTCTCTATCTGCTATCTGCTTCAGTTCTGCTTCGATTCTTAGTATTTCTTGCCTTCTGCTAGCTTTTGAAATGTGTTGCCTGCTGCCCTTCTCAGTTCTTTTAATTGTGCATGTTAGCTAGGGGTCGTCATTTTAGATCTTTCCAGCTTTCTCTTGTGGGCATTTAGTGATACAAATTTCCCTCTAACATTACTGCTTTCAATGATGTCCCAGAGATTCTGCCGTATGTTGCTATCTTTGTTCTCATTGGTTTCAAAGAACATCTTTATTTCTGCCTTCATTTCGTTATGTACCCATAGTTAGGGTCAGAAGAAGAATTGGAAAAAAGAAAAAAGACAGAAGAGCAAGAGTGTTTAGGATATTTCTAGGAGTGTCACTGCAGTTATAAAACTGTGATCTAAACTAAATAACAAGGGCAGTGAACAAAAGACAGATGGATTGAAAGAAATTATATATTGAAAGAAAGTTGTATTAGAGTAATTACACAAGTTGGAAAGGGAGTGTGTTACAACCCATGAAATTCTGAACTAGTAGTTCTAGAGGTGGAGCAAATATGTGTACATAGCATATGGCCTATCTTTGTTGTCCTGAATTAGTGACCAGAAAAATATGTGGCGCCAAATTGTGCTCCATCACCAACCTTTTTGTCTCCCCTTGGTGATCCTTCTACCTAGAATGTTTATTGGTAAACCTCCTTCCATGAGGGCATGTTTTGAAGACAATAGATGTAAAAATTCTCATGGATTTGGTTATGACTTTAATATCCAATGTAATATAATAAACTAGACTCACTATTTCCCTCCTGTTCCTAAATCAGTTTTCCTCTCGACTTCCATATTCCAGTAAGCTCTCTTAGGCACTAACCACTGAAGCATTAGACTCACCTTTTACTCTACCTCCCCACCTCCCTTGCACTCAGTAATCACAAGTCTATAAGCCTTGACGGTTATTTATCTTTCTTTTTTTCTTGTCATTAATTGCAGACTCTATGATTATTTACACAGAATATTTAAGAGAACCTATGAACTTATTAGAAGTAAAAAACGAATACAAAATCATTATATAAAAACAAACTGCACTTCAATAACCAAATTTTAAAATACAATTTACAATAACAATAAAACTATGATATGTAAGAAGAGGTATTAAGCAACCACTGATAAAGTTAATCCCTCTTAATTTTAAAATTTGTTTTTGTTTCTTTTAAATTAATAAACTATTTTAAAGCAGTTTTAGGTTCACAGCAAAACTGAATAGAAAGCATAGAAAGTTCTCATATACCCCCATTCTCACAAAAGCACAATAATTATTTCTTCAGTTTCTCTCCTATCCATCCCTTTTCCCAAAGGTCTTTCTTGTTACAATCCACTCCCTTCATGTCTTCCCTTGTCTCAGTATCTTTAATATTTGCTATTATCTTCAGGATCAAGATCTTATTTATTTTGTTTCTCCCCCTATATTGTAAATTCCCTAAGGTAAGGATGATATCTATGATACAAACATTTTCATACCCTTCTCTCAAGAGTCTAGTCTACAATGATTACCAAATCAATATCTGTGAATTTGATACAGTCACTAGAATCTGGCAAGGCTGAGCTTCATGAAAAATTTAATTTAAAAAACAACAACAATAACAACAAAATCCTTACTCTTTGTCTTCCAAAGAATATTCTAGTCTTCTGTATCCAATTCTTATCCAGATACCCTTTGACAGATATACTCAGGTGACCAGAAATACATGGCATTTTTCAGTCATTCCTCTAAGATGGTCTTTTGGATTTTCTTAACAAAACTGGGATTTGTGACCCTAGCATTTTTCAGACCGATGTTTCCTTCACATCACCGTGTTGATTCTGTTAAATGATTTGTAATTTTTTATTATTTGTTCCACGACACCTTGACAGTTTAGCTGTTGGTCAAAAAAGTGGCTAAAAGTCGAGAGCTTGAACATCTGTAATCTCTGGAATATAAGAGCATGGGCTTCCCTAGACAAAATTATGAAATACAGAACATGAGATTTGATTTTCACAAAGGTCTACTTTTACATGTTCCTCTCAAATTCCCTTCCCTCTATATCTAACTCAAGTTAAAAAGTCTTTATGTCCTTTCTCTCTTTTATCCTTATTAAAACATTTTATTGAAGCCAGTATTTTATTTCTGTACATCTACAATCTACTATATAGAAATATATATTATTTATTAGCTCTTCTTTTTTTAATAATTACAATTTATTTTAATTATAAAATAAATAAAAGCTGCAATTAAAAGATTTGTAAAAAACATAAGTTATTTATATCCATTATCCTACAACATAGATACAATTAAGTGCATTTCCTTCCCATGTTTTTTAATGAATGGACATTTATTTGCTTCTTTTTAAATATGGTTAATAGCATTCTATACATACAGATCTCTGTCCTCTTTTCACTTAATAGTTTAGTGAGACCATAATTTTTCTCAGAATCCTCCTGTTTATATTAAACATGTTCTAAAACAATATGGGATGCCTCTTAGAGAATATCCGAAGCACTATGCCCAGAGATGTGAATTCAGTAGGGAACAAATGCTCAATTTTTACCAGCATCCCAGGTGATACTACTACAAGTACCTCAGACTAATACAGCTTTATTTATTTTTTTACCCATTCTGGAAGAAGCAACTGGTTGCATCAACTATGCTTTTATCAGCATTAACTAGCTCTGATCTGTTCTTCATAACACCCACACTAAGAATCCACAAATGAGATCAATCTCATTATCTTCCCTCTCTACTTATCACCAACTCTGGAGTCATTCCCTGTATCTTTTTCTCAGTCTTCTCCACATCCAATAGATCATAAAGTCTGACCCAAAACACAGAAGCAGATGATCTAATCAGACTCCCATGAATTGGAGATAAGAGTATAAACTTTCACTAAAAATTTCAAAAGTGCAGGACTAGATGAAACGAAGAGAGGTCTGGGACATCCTATTCGGTTTCCCAGTTTCTTCTGTCCCACATGGGACATTCATTCTCTGACCCAGAATGACTGATGAGTAATTCAAGGGAGGTTTTATGGAGCTCTTCACAGACGGGAGTATATAAGTCTACATTTTACACTCCCAAAGAAAAATGGTTTATATGATATTCTCCAGTGAGCCATACCCCATAGATTCTATACTTCCTTACTAAAAGACATCCCCTAACTAGGGATATATGGTAAAGGGCTTCACTAGATAAGGTCTCTTCCTTCTAGAAATATCATTCATCTTTTACTTGGCCAGCCAGTTGACATGGAGATTAGACTGGGTCACCTATTTCCTCTTGTTTCCCCACAAGACATATCCCTGGTAAAAGACATGGGCCAATCACAGGCTAGCTGCCAGGTGTCTTACTTCCTTCCTCCCAAAGTTCCTTTGTTTATACCACCTATATAGCACTAGAATTCGTCCCTTACTCCCTATCTCCACTAATGCTCATCTGACTCATCTCTAGACTCAACATTTTCAACACCCACCAACTATCCAAACAAATTTAGTTTCCCCAATTCTATGTGCAGTCTGGTGCCACAGTTGCTTTTTGAAAATGCACATTCTGATATAAAATCCTTTGCCGGATATCGAATGTGCTACATCATATTTCCTTTGCCTACATTTCCAGATTTTTCTTCCAACACATCCCCTGATATCCAGCCAAATCAAACTATCCCCCGAACATGCCATTTTTGCATGAACTAGCAAAGCTCCCAAGCTCTCTTACATGAATGCCCACATTTCTGTCAATAATTTGCAATGTCACCTTTTCTCTAATGCCTTCCCTGAACTCTCCATTCAGTTCAAGGCAATTACCTCCTTCTCTGTTTCACCATAATTGTCTATAAATAATAAGTAAAATAGTTAACTTTAGTGAGCCTTGACTTTGCAAAAGGTACTGTGCCAAGTACTTTCTATGCGTCACATCATTTAATTCTCGGAGCAACTCTCTGAAATATGTACTATTATTCTGATAATTTTACAAAAGGGAAACCAAAGTACAGAGCAAATAAATGACTTAGCTAAAGTCACACAGTTATTAACTAAAGGAAATAGGGTATAAATGCAGCCCTGGTTTACTCGAGAACACTCCTAAACCCAATCATAAGATGTCTCCACTCACGCATCACACAGCTTCCCTACTTAAATCAACAAATATTTGCTAAGTGACAACTTGCTGCCAGACATAGTGTGAGGCTTTAATGAGCATGGAGAGCAAGTTGAATAAAAAAAGAAAGCACTGTCTCTAAATGAAGAAATCATCAGTTGTAAAAGTCTACCTAACATACCATCTTTCATCACTTCACACAAGAAATAGTACTATCAGACACAGTGCAAGACTTTACTCCATAGGAAAGAGAGACCAAATCTAGTGTGAAATTATCCCCCTTAACTTGGCTGGCCAGAACACCCACTTGAGGATTCACAAGGAATTTCTCTGAGGAGTTTGAAGTCACCTAGTAATTGCTGTCATTCAGGGGATTTTGTGGGATTATTTATTACAATTTACAGGTATTATCACTGTCTATAATTGCCCTCTATCTACCCTATATCTTGCACTTCACTGATTTAAGTTCATATTCCAATGACAGGCAAAAGCTATTCACCTGGCAAGTAGCTTGCACAGAACTTCAACTTGTATCTTACCTAAATTATGAAGAGCAGAATAGCTTCTAATCTACTTTCTTCCATTTTACTTCAAAGCAATTTATGGGTTCTTTTCACTCCTGACTCAATTTATATAGTACAATTAAACTGAGATGCTAAAAACACCTAGCCAGTGTCTTCTCTTTTATGCTCACATCATTCCTCAAATGGGAGATGGGGAAATAATCTCAAGGAATTTAAGTGATTTTCATGAAATTAATAACTATAAAGTAGCAAAAACAAAAGGTAAGCCAAGATTTCGGATTTTTCTCTAATCCTTGCCAGAATCCTTATGCTCTTTATCACAACTACAACTATAATTTGTCATGCGCGTCCATGTGAAGAGACCACCAAACAGGCTTTGTGTAAGCAACATGGCTGTTTATTTCACCTGGGTGCAGGCGGGCTGAGTCCGAAAAGAGAGTCAGCAAAGGGAGATAAGGGTGGGGCCGTTTTATAGGATTTGGGTAGGTAAAGGAAAATTACAGTCAAAGGGGGGTTGTTCTCTGGCAGGCAGGAGTGGGGTCACAAGGTGCTCAAGTGGGGAGCTTTTGAGCCAGGATGAGCCAGGAAAAGGAATTTCACAAGATAATATCATCACTTAAGGCAAGGACCGGCCATTTTCACTTCTTTTGTGGTGGAATGTCATCAGTTAAGGTGAGGCAGGGCATTTGCACTTCTTTTGTGATTCTTCAGTTACTTCAGGCCATCTGAGCTTGTAGGAGCAAGTCACAGGGGATGTGATGGCTTGGCTTGGGCTCAGAGGCCTGACATAATTGTCTAACAATTTAACAGATATTCCTGTATTCTAGATTCTAATATGACCATTTTAAGATTGTATACTTCAACAATATAAATATTCTCCAGGTATTTTTTATGATCCAAACTGAAATCCTACTTCCTATACTTTTCCTCATTGATAACTTGCAAATAAGCACTGGAAATTATGAGATTAAAATTACCAGTCTCATTTCTATGACATACACATTAATATGTAAAGAAATGCCATAAGGGGAGTTATGCAACGATGTTTTTGCAGAAATGAAATGTGTATGAATATGAATACAGTTGTAGGTATTTCAATAAAAATTACAAGTCTTTCAGATATTCTTTCCAAATTCAAATGAAGCACCGGGTGTGCAGGATATGGCAGATGTGCCTGCTGCATACTAGCATAAGGAGGCTAGGTGGCTACAAACAAATTTCCTGATCCCATTGAGACAGGCTTCTATAGGTGATCGGTTGTCCTCCCACTGTGAAAACTGGCTATGAAAAAGAAATACTTAAGCATTTGCCCTGCCTTTCCTCTGTGAGCAGTATTTGAAACGGTTCTTCAGAGAAAGTTCTTCATTACAACATCCCAGCTAATAAATATGGAAAACACAAATTAGAAAACCACAATTTGGTACCCCTTATGGTAATACTTGAATCAGGCAATTGTATTCAATCATACAACTATCAAATAAATGTTTGATGCAAAGTTACAATGGAGGGATTTGACTGCCACCACTCACATCAACTGATTAGTGGGGCAAATTAGCACAGAATCACCTATAAATAGTTTTGCCAAAAAACAAACGAAGTTGAATATAGTCAAGGTCGAGTCAATGCCCACTTACAGAAAATACTGGTACAGAAGAACAATTTAAATGATACTACAAGAAAGCAAGCAGCCATATATTCAGAACAGGGGGCATTAATCAGCTCAACAAGACCTCCTTCTGTAAACAAATTGATGGCATTACATGTAAAGAGAAACTGAAATGGACAGAGTGAGAATCAAAGCGGAGAGACTATCTCATATTAACGGAAAAAAAGACATAAAATACGATGTATAGCCCTGAGCTTTATTTTTAAAAAGGCTATAAAATATTTTTGAGACAATCTTGGAAATATGATTATGAATGATGTATCAGATATTGCCAAGAAATATTATTTATCCTGCTAGGGTTGATAATAGAATAGTGGTTATATGTTCTTTAATAGGCATTTTTTAGATACTTAAGTATGTAGGGGTGAAATTACATAATATTTCGGGTTTGTTTAAAGTTCTTCAGCAAAAAAGAAACAGACATGAAGTGATGTTCCGGTTATTGTTGAAAGTACCAGGTGCATATGTGGGAGTTTTATAAACAACTCTTTTCCACGATGTTTAAATTTTCATAATATAAACTTTAAAAAAATGACAACATCTAAGCAAAGACCACAAAACTGCAGCCTTAGCAAAAGGTATGACTGGTGCTCTTTCACACAAAGGCCACTGCTCTGCTGACAAAGCTGGCACCTTCCTCCAAAACCATTAATTTAAGAAGAGAAAATGAATGATTCACAGAGGCCATAAAATAAAGAGCCTTCAACCCTAAATATTACATTACTCAAGATTTTTGTTTCCCTTAATTCACTCCTGAAACTGTCCAGAAGTGCACAATGATTTTGAAAGATTTTTTTTTTAATCAAAGAAACTTCAAGATTGGACATAAATAGCCTAGGTTATTTAACCCTTCAAGCAACTCACAAGTTCCATACCTGCAAGTTGGAAAAGGAGCTGTGTATTTCTGCAGAGGCAAGGAGAATATACACTGCCCAATGAGCCTTGAGAGGTGGCCAAGAACAATTAACAGAAAAGAATCTTCCAGAAGGCAAATAAAGGAACCAGGAAGGACAAACAATAGGCAAGAAAGTTTTACTCAATGGCAGAACTAAGTGCTGCCAGACATATTTAACAAAAAATGTATTCTGTTGTCAGAAAAAGGAATCTGTTATGTCTGCACAGCAGGATTTGCTATTGACCTGTGGCTGCTGTGACTTTCTCATTTTCCCATTCTAGGAACAAAAGCTTTCAGTGAAGCTATCTTGGTCCTATTCAATATTATTTATTGAATGCTTTGGGGGGCAAGTAACATACATTAATATAATACCCACAGGTGACCATTTCACAAGTAATCACATTCAGATCTCATACAATGTACTTACTGTACGTAGCCCAAAGATGGCAGGCTGGCTGATGAGGATTGAGGAAGGCAGGCTGATGAGGCTTGGGGTCTCCCTTTTGGAGAACGTTAGTAAATATTCATTTGCATGAAGGGCAGTTTCATCATATTAGGCAGGAACATGGGTTGATAATACCATTACTGTGGTTAGAATTTTAATAGGGAAAGAAGGCAGCTGTATTTGTCTGTTCTCATGCTGGTAATAAAAACATACCCAAGACTGGGTAATTTACAAAGGAAAGAAGCCTCACAGTTCTGGGCTCACAGGCTGGGGAGGCCTCACAATCATGGCAGAAGGCAAATGAGGAGTTAGGTCACGTCTTACATGGCAGCAGGCCAAAGAGTCCATGCAGGGAAACTCCCCTTTATAAAACCATCAGACCTCATGAGATTTATTCACTATCATGAGAATAGCATGGGAAAGACATGTCCCCATGATTCAATTACCTCCCACAGAGTCCCTCCCACAACACATGGGAATTATGAGGGCTACAATTCAAGATGAGATTTGGGTGGGGACACAGCCAAACCATATCCGTATCCAAAGAGATAGAGTGTAGTGGATCCTTTCGGCCAGCTCACTCAAAATCTTTCTACCTTTTAATTTAAAAGACTGGAAAGCTTTTAAAACTGCATTCCCATCATAAGTAATCAGAACAATGAAATTTAAATCAACAATAAAATATCACATTTAACTTTACTCTTGCAACAATTAGAAAACTGAATTTTGCAAAGTGTTGGCAAGGAAGTGGAAATGACAGAATCCTCATGTACTGCTGCTAGGAATGTAGACGTGCTCTCATTTGTACAGCAATCTGACAATATTTAGTCAAATGACATATAAGCATACCCAGCGTCCCAGCAATTCCCTGCCTAAAGAATTCTCACACAGGTCCACACTGGATGTGACCATGATCAGACTGAAGGCAACCTGAGTACAGATCAGCAGGGAAGAGTTTAGTTAGGTAAAATACACACTAGGAAGTAACATTCCACCCTTAGAACCAACCAATTAGCTTAGATAGGCACATGAAAATAAAGTGCTCTTAAAAAGAAAGCACTAGTGAGAGAGATATCATATATATATAAATTAAAAACCTAAGCGAGACAGAATACTCATTGTCCAAGAACACATATAAACATAAGGATCTGCATTCAATATATTAGACTAGTTACCTATGGGAGATGAAGTGGTAGAGATCAAACAGTTTAAACTTCAATAATAAGTCTTTTCACAGACCAATGATGATAGTGTGCTATGAAAATTTGTTGCTATTGTTTTGTTTTAAAAGCTGTATTTTCTACACCCTCTTGTGACCTGGGTTCCATAAGTGATTCAGTTTCTACAACCACTCTGGTAAACTGAGGCATAAGGGGAAACAGGAAGTAAGTTGATGATCTTACTTTAACTGGCATGGATGATGGCACAGATGGTGGAGCTAGATCCTGTAGCTACACCTGGCTTCCTGATTCTGAGCTCCCAGGTCCTTGCAGGACAGTAAGTCCCCTGGTAGTCCTATTCTAGGATGTGGTTGCAAATCATTCCTGGAAGCTCAGCCCTCCCAGTCAATCCGTGAGCAATACATTATACTTAATAAATCCTTCCCAGCCTAAACTAGCAAGAGTGAAGTTTGTTGTCTGTAACTAAGACCTCTGAAAAATAGAGAGAACTTGAAAAACATTGCCTGTTCAAGCTTTTCCCAGATTTTTTACAAGATAAAGACTTTGAAAACTACCATAGTAGTTTGCTAGGGCTGTTATAACAAAGTACCACAAACTGGGTGGTTGCAACAACAGAAATGTATTATCTCAAAGTTCTGAAGGCTGCGAGTCCACGATCAAGGTGTTGGCAAGGTTGATTCCTCCTGAGAGCCATGAGGGGAAATCTGTTCCATGCTTCTCTCCTAGATTCTGGTGGATAGCTAGTAATTTTTAGCATTCCTGAAACATCACCTGTATAGGAAACATCATTCCTGTAGAAACATCACTTCTACCTCTACCCTCATGTTCACATGGTGTTCTCCCCGTGTGTGTGTGCATGTCTGTCTCTATCCTGAGTACAAATTTCCCCTTTTGATAAGGATACTAGTCATATTAAATTAGGGCGTACCCTAATGACTGCATTTTAACTTGATTCCCTCTGTAAAGCAGTGCTTCTGAAAAAGGTCATATTCTGAGGTGGTGGGGAGGCAGGGCTAGGACTTCAAAATATTTTGGGAGGAGAACATAATTCGATGCATAAAATATTGCATGCAATTTAATAAAAAATATAACCATTAGTCCCTAGACTCAAGTGATTATACTAAAACAATGGGGTAAATCTTTTTTCTCCTTTTTTTTTTTTTATTTTAGGTTAACCGAACACTGGATATTACTGAGTTTCACAGTATGAATGCTAAATAACAAAGTATAATTATGATAAATATGGCTTGAGAGTGGCAGCTATAAAACAGACATTGTGAAAGTTTATTTCACAATCTAAACATGCTAAAACAGTAAGCAAAAACTGAAGTATCAAAATGGTTCTTTCATGCTTTAGAAACACATTAGTTCAGTAGAAGAAAAGTAAATTATTACACTAAGCTATAGCAACTTTCATGCTGAGATTCCTAGAATATTTATTCTTGGTGCCGTTTGCTAGCAGCATTAACTATTGTTAACAAGGTCCATATCTTCTATTACATAGCAATTATCTTTCTCCCACTGTCTATGAAGCATGCTAAATCACCCATCACAGGTCCACTTGACTGAAATAAAAAGGAATACACCAAAACCATTTCAAATTCTAATTTAATCACAAATATAGAATATTTGTCAACGGTAACCAGGAGACGTCTTCATTTTAATTTGACTTCAGGATTTCTTCATAGGAAATAGGCAATATTTATAAGAAATATGGCAAAATCTGGACTTTTGAATAGATTTTACATTTCTGCGCATGGTAAAATTTCTCAGAAAAGGAGTCAGGTATAATACAGAGGCCAGAAAGATTATCACTTGCAAAATACTCCATTGTTCTCTAAACAGGCCATTTTTAGCAAAGGATCAATGTTAACTATGTCTCATTTCTAACATAAATTGGTCACTATTCAATCACAGTTCAGAGGGCAAATGTTTTTAATAGCCAGTAGTAGTTGCAGAGTCATACTAATGCTCTCCCAAAACATGCTTGTATGTGTGTCCACACACACACACAAACACACCCTCATGCCTAGACTTTGTGGTCAGTAGTAGGAGATACTCTTCAGCCATGAGCTTTAGCCATCACACAGAGCCTCACAATTTTTATGTTATGTATCTATTCAGAATGCTATTCACCTACCATGTGCAATCTAAAGTCAGAGAAAGTACATATCCTACAAATGTCATGGCCCCACTCATGAAAGGTAGGAAATATGTTCACTACTGTTTACTACCACACCTTCAATATCTAAGAGGCTGCTTAGTTTATAATACTGGTTAATGAATACATGAATAAATATAAATGAACTGAAGAAGAGATATGATTCAGCACCTTAAAATTAATCTAATCTGGATTTCCCTCAGTTTGATAGATTTTATGTTTCTGATTTTTTTGAAAATCGTTAAATGAAATAGAGCATGAAAAGGTGTTTCACCTCAATAAATGTTTTATTAATAGCAATATACTCAACACATTTTTAAAGGAAATGACAGCCTGACACACTAAAGTAAGGACAAACACTCTATTTCATTTAGCACAGATTACTTGGCACGCAATACTTATGGCATTATGTGGAGATAAGGTGAAAGAGACGATCAATTTCTACCATTTTCTCTCTGAAGAACTGAAGTACAGAAAAGTAAAGAACCACAAAATAAAATAAATCTACATAGTGATGAAGATTAAGAATATAGCCCAAGGACTTTCATTGCTAAATCTCTTTTTTACTCTAAATTAGAATCACCATTGAAGGATTAATCCCCAAAACCACCATATAAATGACACCAATAATTTGCAACCACCACACCTGCTACCTCCCACCACTCACTATAAAGCTGCCACTGTAGTAACTTTTCTTATCAAAAGCAAAAGTCACTTTGGAATCATATGTACGAATCCTTATTATCCACCTGCAAGGAGACATGCTAGGTGCAGACTCACCAACCAGAAGAAAAGAGATCAGAATATTAGAGAATTATTTCTGAATGTCTGCCAGCACCTGCCTCAGATCTCTCTGCTTTCTTCAAATACCTGGACTTAAGCAACTAGAAAACTTATATTGAAAATACGTCAGAGTGGTTTCAATAAGAGCTGATTGAGTTGACAGCTAACATAGTTTTCTTAAAATTGTGAAGATATGTATTTGAATCCAAAATCTAGCCTGAAATTTTGGCCAAATGCCTAGACTTTGGGCAGTGTTTGAGCCCACCTGGCTCTGTGACAATTTGTTATTTTGTGTAAAACTGTTGAAAATGCAAACTAAAAGCCCTCATCAGAAATATAAATAAAGATTATGATTAAGAAGTGCTTTGTCCCAGAGTTTGAGACAATTTCTATTGACTATAAGTATTATTTTTAATTGTGTCATAATTAACCAGTGACCAGCACTCGACCTGGAAGAGTAAATTTTTTCCACCTAATCAATGAAAACCAACTAGAATAGACTTATTTAAAATAAGTTACAATTTATTTTATACTTAGCAGGTCAATAATTTTAAAAAGAACTCATTAATGATAACAGGACCTTTTCAGGGCAGCTTTTAGATAGGAGTTCCTTTCAACTTCCTTAAAAAGAAAAAGAGAAGAAATCTGGTACTGAGAATTATTGTAAAGAAATGGGATTGCCTGTGTATTATTCTGAGGTCCTTAAATTAATAAATGGCAAAGGCTAACATGTATTGAGCTTTTAATTTGTCCCTGATACCATTTGTGCCTGATACCATTCTAAGTATGGATTGCTTTATTTGATCCTCATAACAAAGCTTTCAAGTGAATATGGTTGTTTTTCTCACTTTCCCTTCAGGAGGGAGCATGAAATTATTTTCCCAAGATCTCAAAGCTAGAGCCAAAAATTTTCAAGGAATCTGATTTAGAAGAATTAAAACATTCATTGTGTTCAACTAGTCACCTCTTAGAAGTAGAGACCAACAGATTCTGGCATTGTTACTCCATAAACATGGTACTACTCTCCTTATTTTCCTTATACCAAAAATTAGAAAGCACACCTAATTATGCCAAAGGATAAGAAAGAGCAATATAATATGAATCTTATTCTCAAGGTTTTTGATACAGTAACTGGTGAAATCAACCAAAATAATAAAACTGAGTGGTTAAATCATTCACTATTCTGGTGATATTAAGTCAATACTACATATTTCTTTATTATATTAGTTTCTTCCATTTTATTTGCTTTTTATTCCATATGCTTTAATATTCCATATTATTTGCTTTTTTCCCCTATAAAAGCAGGGTTTGATGGGAGACTGGTTACAATATGTAGAAATAATATTCTAAGTTAACTGTTGAACATACATTTAACTAAGTTTAATGTTGAATAAGCACAGAATATTATTGTGTTATATTGTTGTATAGTACTGTATTATTGTATATTATAATTGGACACACTAATAACTGTCCAATTAGGAATCATGAAGCTGCCTGTTGTTATTACCAGCAAAGTTGGTTTATTTTCATTAACTACTACTTTGACACAAGGTAAAGAAACATAAGTAACACTAATATTTTAATATTATTATTAATATAAATTAAATATTTTAATATTGATTATGAAACAGTAATACCTGTTAAATACATTTTAAGATGCCTTTTTAAAAATGAATCAAGATTATAAGATAGAATTAACTGGATCCTCATTTTTACAGATACCTTATCAGTATTATCAGATACTTCCTATATTTAATTTCTACAATAAAGTCTATGTAAGGAGGCAATATTCTCTTTGCATCTAAGATTTTTTTTAAAGCAAATACTCAACACTACCTGTGGTTGTAGGTAGGCTTGGGGTATGGAACATTTGTCCAACACTCTAAACTAATGAAGTCACTTAATTTTTGATCCCTCACAACTTCTATTCCACCAATCATTTATTTATTTATTTATTTATTTACTTTTTTTTTTTGACAGAGTCTCACTCTGTCGCCCAGGCTGGAGTGCAATGGTGCGATCTTAGTTCACTGCAACCTCTGCCTCCCGGGTTCAAGCAATTCTCCTGCCTCAGCCTCCCAAGTAGCTGGGATTACAGGTGTCCGCCATGACGCCCAGTTAATTTTTTGCATTTTTAGTAGAGATGGGATTTTCCATGTTAGCCAGGCTGGTCTCGAACTCCCGACCTCAGGTGATCCACCCACCTTGGCCTCCCAAAGTGCTAGGATTACAGGTGTGAGCCACCACACCCAGCTTCCACCAATAATTAAATATAAAGAAGTGTGCGTGTGCACATGCATGTGTGTGTTTACAAATCTAAGAACTTCACTTATAACATTATTTTAATCTGTCCCATATTTTAGTTAACATTTTACTTATTTTCATTTCGTATAGGTGCTTATGTAACAACTTCTCATGTCATTAATCCTGCTTTTTGCCCTCTTGTTAACATACTAAATAACCTCTCTATAACATAATTCACAATGATATAAAGTTTATTGTGATCACCTTAAACACAAGGTCTCTGTCTTATTCATATTTGTATGATTTACCCACGCTTTAGCCTGGTAGTTGTTCCATAAATGCACTTTAAAGTTGAAGTGAAACTTAACCTCAAATTCAGTGACAACCTAATGGAAATTCCAACATCTCTAGTTCATTCCTTAATTCACACTTTCATTCAGAAAACAAATTTTTTAAGTTCTTAATGTGGCCTTAGCCTCTGCCCTGAGGGGCTGAGAACACCACTCCCAGGCACAGAGGGAGAAAGCTACTGTAGAAGATCAACATGCGAAAAGATCATGACATATTGTAGGAAACACAATGAGGGACCTATCCTAGTGCACCAGGAAAAGAAGTGTGAAGGATTCTACAGCAGGGGTTCACTTAGCATTACATGGCTACGATGCCAAGGGGTACACCGAAAAGCCAACAGGTCAGGGAATAAACTTATAAATGATATACACTCAGCATAGAATACTTCATATATTTTCATTTGTTAAAAAAGCAAAATACAACTAAATTTGTATGAGAATCAGACACTAATCAAAAACTGGTATCATTAACAGAAACTAATAATGAGATCTATATAGCTGATAGGCAGATGACACCTATATTTCCCATTACACTTACAAATTATAAAGTAGCTAATTTACTTGTTGGAATGACTTTGAAATCTTATAAATAAAATTATTCTGATCTTTAGGTAAGTCCTTGCAAAACCTCTGGTGCTTCAGCCTCATACTATTAAAAAAAATGCACTTTAAAAAGTCAGTTTATCGAGCCTACAGGTATTACTGGTTTACCAAACCTATAACTTGGTTACCCCCCAAAAAAGTGTTAAATTGAGTCAAATGTTTTATTTTCTTTAATTATAAAAATATTTATGAATACGGTAGCATTAATCCATAAAATAACCCTTCTAGCAAGTAAAGACTATTTACTATATTTCTATGAAAATTTAACATAAATTTTAAAATTTTGAGTTCACTCATAAACATTTCACACCACACTTTTTTGCTTATAAATAGAAGTTCTAAGTACTCAGTAGACACCGAAATATATTTGTCAAATTAACTGCAGGAAACAGGCATTATTTTTCAATGTTTTAAGAGTAAGGGCTTTGACATAAGACAGAACTATTCAAATCCCAGCTCAGCCCTATACAAGCTCTAAGAACCAGGGATGTTACTTAATGTTCTAAATCATAGTTTTCTAATCGAACTATTAGGGAACTAATGTCAAGCTCAAGGAATGTTATAAGAAATAAACAAGGTATACAGTCCCATCAACAGTATTAAAGTGTTCCTATTTCTGTAAACTAGCTCAACCATTGTGGAAAACAGTGTGGTGATTCCTCAAGGATCTAGAACTAGAAATACCATTCGACCCAGCCATCCCATTACTGGGGATATACCCAAAGGATTATAAGTCACGCTGCTATAAAGATACATGCACACATATGTTTATTGCGGCACTATTCACAATAGCAAAGACTTAGACTCAAACCAAATGTCCATCAGTGACAGAATGAATTAAGGAAACGTGGCACATACACACCATGGAATACTATGCAGCCATAAAAAAGGATGAGTTTGTGTCTTTGTAGGGACATGGTGCAGCTGGAAACCATCATTCTCAGTCCAATTACGCGCGCAAGATCCAAGAAAAACCAAAATACTGCCTGTTTCTCACTCCATAGGTGGCGAAATTGACATATTGAGACATCACCTGGCCATAGGAAGGTGAGTAACAACACCACCGGTCCGCCTATCCGTGGGGGAGGGATACGCCTTAGGAGATATCCAATGTAATGACGAATTATATGGTGCACACACCAACATGCTGATAAATACCATTGTAACAAACCTCACATTGTGCACCATGTACCCCTCAACTTAAAGCTTAATAAAAATAAATTAAATCTACAGTAATGATGTCAAAACATTTAGCATAAAGATTAAGTGATAATAAATGTGGATGGTAATTATTTTAACAGATTCTGTATCTTGAAATAATCAATTTTTTCTGAGCTTACAAACAAAATATTAAATCAATATTTATAAACTGTGGCAATGTATATGTATTGTACTTTTGTTATTTAATATGTCAATAAAAATTTTAATGTCATGGGGGAAATTTCATTAAATGTGTACACTTATTAAATGTATAAAACCAAATAAACCAAAAAAGGACAGCATATAAACCACCTATATAGTATTACCATGACTTTTAAAATGTCTTTTATCTACGTGTACATAGAAAAAAGACTGGAAGGAAATGAATCAAGATTTTATTGACACTTACTAGTGGTGCTGATTAAAACTGCACTTTTTGTTTTAACAGGTCCCTAAAACTACATGTGCTACTTTTATGATTTTAAAATTATTTAATCTTATTTTTTGTAATGAGAACATTTGAAATGTACCCTCTTAGCAATCTGAAAATATAGATTATCAATGAACTATATATAAAATTATGACCAGGCACGGTGGCTCACGCCTGTAATCCCAGCACTTTGGGAGGCCTAGGCAGGTGGATCACCTGAGGTCAGGAGTTCAAGACCAGCCTGGCCAACATGATGAAACCCCATCTCTACTAAAAATACAAAAATTAGCTGAGCGTGGTGGCAGGTGTCTATAATCCCAGTTACTTAAGAGACTGAGGCAGGAGAATTACTTGAACCCGGGAGGTGGAGGTTGCAGTGAGCTGAGTCACGCCACTGCACTCCAGCCTGGGTGACAGAGCGAGATTCTGTACCAAAAACTAAAAAATTAAAAAAATTTTTAAGTATAAAATGGGTGACTTTTAAATGACAAGCAATCATTTTCAGATTTTAAACAAATTCCAGTTAATAATTTATGACAGCAGAATAGATAATAATTAAATACTGGTTTTATACATATTTCTCTTTTTTCCAAAGAGGTTTTTGCTTCTTAACTAAGGTATACACACACACATACACACACAAATTGCAAGTCCTAGCATCCTCAGCTACAAGGGAAAGAACCTTGTCAAATAAAGCTTGTAGCCACTTAGTTTTTCAGCTTCATTATCTGCATAAAGATTGACCCACACAAAGCTGAAAAGGGTGACAGGGAAAGCCAAAGCCATAGCCATATAAAAAAAGATAAGTTCAAAGACAGAACTATGCCAGATATAAAAGTTCAATGTCATTAAACAACAATCAGCGTCATAGCACAGCCTCTAAACTTTTTGCACTCCAAGACTTTTGTCATTTAACTGCTTTATTACTGGAACTAGTTGCATTAAATCAGAATCTTGATGTTTTAAAAAGTTATCCTCTCCTTTTGTTTATTCCTCAGTAATTCAAAAGTCATTCAGCCATGTGAATGCAGAGAAAATGTTCACACTGTCATTGTAAAAATAAGTAGTAACTCAGGAGAAAAAGAATCAGCTTTTACAATTGTGGTTAACAAAATTAACTTCCATAAAATGATGTTTGGTAATCAAACAAGTATTTTTGGACTCATAAAAGATGCAATTTTAATGGCATTCACCTAAACAGAATGATTTTTAAAGATGTTTCTTAGAAAGCTCTTAAATTCAGCAAACATGCTAGCACAAGATTGAATAGCTGTTTGAGTATTTTCAACTCAACTAGCTTTCTTCAACTCAACACAGTGAAATAAATTAGAATGAATTTGAAAGAGTGGATATAAAAATCCATTAAGACAAATTACATTTCACAGCCCAGTTCAGTAACAGCATTAATTCCTAGATCTGGCAATGATATGTATCAAACAAACAAACAAAAGATATACCAAACATAAAGAATATCAAGTACAACCTAGTGAAATGTGTACATTCACACACATACTGCTCAACCAAACTATGGAGTTCAAAACTTGAAGCACTATTAGAAGAGAAGAACAATACATCAGCACTGCCTTTTCTGCAAACTCACTGATTATGAGAAAGAAAGAAAACATATAAAACTAGTTTTTTTCTAAGGATAATCAACCTGTCACATTCCAAGCACGTTATCTATATTCTATATAATTCATGGCCAACATAAAATGTCTTTTTTTGTCTCCCAGATACTGCTAAAGGCAGCCAAAATGACACTCACCAGACATCCCCCCAAAACAGAAAGCACAATAAATCACTGTTTTAACCCCAAGAAAGGACAATCCATCTTCAGTATTAGAAGAAGAATATAGAATTTAATAGCACCAGAATATGTTGCAGTGCACTAAAAACACTTGATAAATAATGAGTTAAGACTGAGAACAGATATAAGTGTTCATGTAGCCAAATGAAGCTGATATTAAAGTTTAATAGCCTGTATATAACCTTGAGCATAAAAACCCAATGACTTGGATACAAGCACTTAAAGAGATATGAATCTAGCTCAATATTTATCAGAATATATTGCCAAAGTTTCAAGTCCTAGTGCTAAAACACTTCTTGGCCCTGAATCGGAAATGGGTTCTGTTGGAGTCAATCCAGAAAAACCAATTGGAGTATGATTAGCAACATTCGGTGACTTGGCCTGAAAAATTCAAATTGAAATTCAAGGAAAGAAATTAGTTATTTAATTGGTTATTTCATAATTCTGAAAGTATAGTATGCTATCATTTAATTGCAAAATAATTTTCCATTAACTTTACAATTAAATTATACTTACTATAAAACAAAATTAAAATTTAATGTTGACAAGAACAACAAAGACAGTAACATGCTACTCACAATAGTAACAGCTAACATTTGTTAAGCTTTTATTATGAGTCAGGCACTAGTCCAAGTACTACATGTATATTCTCAAATCTATAAAACTGGTACTGTGATAACTCCTGTAATACAGGTGAGGAAACTAAGACAGAGAACAAGTAAATAATTTAACCAAGATCACACATTTGGAAAACAGCAATATCTAGGATTACTGGACCATTTGCCACTTTCTTCCCCTCTACTGCAGAAACTCAGGTGTGGTGGGGGTGGCGGGGGTTGGTGGGGAATTAAAATTGATGCTCAAGTGTGTAAACTACAACAGTTTCAACTACTAAGTTCACATGTAACCCAGATTCTAAAAGGTGTTAAAGCGACTGATACTTGTTATACACTAAATAAATGTCACACGACAAATAAATATTTGCTGAAAAAAAGGTGTCAAAGAGGGAAATTAAAAGTTATTAAGGTTATTTTCTGCATCTAAAACATAAGTGGACAAACAAGGTCATCCAGTAATTTTGCTCTAATGAATAATACTGATAACCTTTTTAAACAGAAACTTGCCAAATAAGATAAATACATTTTGTCATCAACTAAACTGAAAAGGATGGAAATACAAACATTTTACAGTGTATTTTCATTCACAAAATATTAAAAGGAACCCATTCAAAATAACGTGTAAAAATATAATGAAAGCTGTAAAAAACATAAAATAAATATATGTATTCTAATATTCAAGACAAATTTTACATCTAAAATTCAAAATGACAACTCCATTTTGTTGATATATGACTAGCTTACCACTTCAAAAGAACAATAATTTATCTGGAATTGCATATTTTCTCCCAAAATAGGTTGTCTCCTTAGATTTCTGGGACTTTTATGAATGAATTTCAGAGGTCATTAATAATATGAGTACTCTGAAAGTAGTTATTCATAATATGAATATTTTATTTAACACTTCTGTAGCTTTAGAAGTGAAACAGATCCTGAATTTCAAATATCTCTCAAATTTACCTCATTAGTTAAATTAGCTAAGTTTCCAGTTTCAATATGCTAAGGACACTTTTTCCCTAATGTAGAGATAACTTGTATTATCTCTTCATAATCAAAGCCATGATCATTCTCATGTCCACGTCTTTCTAAAGGAATAAGAAAAACCAAAACCAAGAAAGATTTTCAAAATTTCAGAAAACTGTGCGGAACGTCCATGCTTATATCTTCTCTAACAAAAAACACTAACTACAAGGAAGGCAACAGTTCATTTTACCTCATTTTCTGAAATGCCTGGAAATCTATGCTGAAATGACTTAAATGGTTTAAAATCTAAAAAGTTGTTGATAAAGGTCACAATGATAAGGAATAAAATGGTGCTAAAATGCTTAATTACTTAATATATATTTAAGAGGTGTCAATTTTACACAAGCAATAAAATATCTTCCCTTGGGTGGCTTTTCTGACCATTAATCTTTTTATTGTGTAACAAGTAATACTTTGATATAATTAAGACCGTTTTTTAGCTACCAATTCAGTGGACAGACTCTTCATTTGCTTCTCTGTTGAAACTGTTGTCTCAAGAAATCCAGCATTACTTTCTAAAAAGCAGTCTACCTCTGAGAACCTGTGTGCTGTGGTTTGTCACCCAACTTCCAAGGTTACCAGAATATACAAACACTAAGCCAACCTTCCAGTTAAGCTTGCACCTGTGCAAGAAGAAGTCCCTTCCACTTCTCCAGTCAAAATAAAGTCTAGAAAATTGTCCAGTACCCAATTACTGTAGTGACTGAATTACCAAAATAAATAAATACACTTTAAGCTGGTCTATTTCCATCACAGGATTTCAAGGCTACTCTCCCAACGCGACAGGCAAGTTTTAACTTGTGCCTGGCCAAAGGAAAAACGTTTGCCAAATAATGTTCCTGCTGCCATTCCTGCTGGCTTTTCGTTTGTCCAAATCGCTCTCTAGTCGTTGTCTTTTCACTTTATAAACGC
The DNA here is from genome assembly GCF_001698545.2 of Rhinopithecus bieti. Lineage (NCBI taxonomy): Eukaryota > Metazoa > Chordata > Mammalia > Primates > Cercopithecidae > Rhinopithecus > Rhinopithecus bieti. The sequence continues at coordinate 385,083 of NW_016813614.1, forward strand.
CACTGAGAATTGTGCCCACCACAGCCCCACCCCACTCCCAATCCCCAGTGCAGGTTCAGATTGTGGTATTTGGTAGAGTTCTTGAACTCCACATAGCCAGCTCCGGAAGCGCACTGCAAAACGCACCCCGGATGCTTTCCCATATCTATTCCCTCACTCTCACATTTCAGAAAATCGCTTTATTTATTCACTCTGAGAAAGTGGGCTCAACCCCCGCTTTTGCGCTGGAGAAGGAAACACAATCATTCTCTCTCTCTCTTCCCCTCCCTCTCCAACTCCTTCTCTCCCTCCACCCTCACCCCTTCCTAATCTCCAACACTAAGAGCACTCAGACATCCAAACTTTCTAATTCCTTCCGCCCTCCCCTGTCCCAAACACTGGGCAATCAGACTGGAGATAACCGACGCGGGGAAATCTGGGTTTCCATTGTCAAGGAGTCCCCTTTCCCCACAGCCGCTCTTATGCCCCCGCCCCCTCGAGGGGCTCTGGGGGCACCTTCACGCTTCTCCCCTGCCCTCTAGAAAACCACCCGTAACTGGAGGCTACCGCGTGGCAGCTGCACCAACAGCAGGTAATCCAGGCGGTGCGGGGCGACGCCTTGTGATGGCATCCTGCCCTCGGCAGGGACACTACTGAGGGCCACATGAAATGACCCCCAGCAGTCCTGCGAAAGCAAAGGGATGGAGGAGGGTCTATGCACCCTGCCCTGTGCCCCAGTCTCTCCCACCCTGTCCTCCGAAACAGAGGAGCCCCTAGCATCCGGGAGCGGGCTGGGTCGAGAAGGCAAGATCAATAAAGTTCAGCAAGTAAGACAGCTGGGAGCTGGGTGCTACTGAGTTCTAGAAAGGGGGAGTAGAGACGGAAATATCCGAAGGGGCGAAATGTAAATCGTGTCTACTGCAAAAGGGAGTCGTGCAGGGAGGGCCGCTCTCTATAAGGAGTTAACCAGCTCCTGGCCAGGACACCCCTGCTGGGCCTCCAGCGGGGCTCAAACCCGCTGCGGGTCAGCAGGGGGCGAGGGGTGCGGGGAAACGCCTGGGCTGCGAACTTACGGAAGAAAATGTACTCGGTGTAGCTGCTCCAGATCTTGTCGTCGCGGTACTGGTTGACGAAGGCGGCGGTGCCCGAGGAGTTACACGCCACCATGTGGAAGCCGGCCTCGGACAGGCGATCAAAGGCCTGCTCCAAGTAGGTGAACTTGAGGTAGAAGCGGGACGTGTACTTCTCCGGCTGCCGGTCGGGGTCGCGGCTCTCGTTGAGCGTGTCCCCGAAGACCTCCTTGGCCAGGGCGATGCGCCCGCACACCATGATGCGCGCGACACGCCGGAACTTGGCGTCGGCCTGGTTGTCGCGCACGGTGGTGTAGGAGCCCCGGTAGCCCAGCGTGAGGAAGCCCGAGCGCTTGTCCGGCGCGCCGCTGCCGCCGCCACCACCGTGCGCTCCCGGGCCCGAGGGCACGGCGGCCACCGCCCCGCGCAGCAGCAACGCGTCGCTGCTACCCTGCGAGACGTTGTCCTCCAGGTCGCTCTGGCAGCCCTCGTCGTTGAGCGAGTTCTGCTTGATGACCTTGGGCGACAGCAGCTTGACCAAGTCGGTGAGCTGGAAATACTCGGCCTCGCGCAGGAGCCGCTCCTTCTCGGGGAAGTGCTCCGGCAGCGCGAGCTGCTTGTCCCGCAGATAATCCAGCACGTACCTGAAAAGGAAGCCGTCCCGGTCGATGAAGAAGCGCGCCCGGCTGTCCCTGGGCAGCTCGCCTCGGCGCCGGGCGCCGCCACGGGGACTAGAGGGCGAGAACATGCTGGCCAAAGTGCTGTCCGGGACGCTGAGCAGCGTCGAGTGCTTGGTCACATAGACCTGGCCGCCCACATTCAGCTCCACTACTTCGGGGAAGGGCGAGGGTGCGCAGGGCCCCGGGGCGGCGGCGGCCGAGGCGCCGGGCGAGCTGGACGTGGAGACCATCTCGCTAATGGGCAGGATGGTGCTGCCGCCGCTGCCCGTGTCCTTCAGAGCCATAGTCCCCCCGCCGCCGGCCCAGTGACCCGAGAGAGCTACCCTTTCTCGTTCCCGGAGCCCGCGCCCCAGCACTCCGGGTGCTCTCTGCGCCCTCGGGCGGGGCGGCGCGTTCCTCCGGCCGGGGCAGCCCCGCTCAAGGCTCGGGGCAGCTGCGGGGTCGGCGGCGCCTAAGCTCCATCGGAGGAGAGACGCGCGGGAGAGGAGCTCCGCCGGTGCGGCGGCGGCAGTGGAGAGGCAAGTAGGAGCGGCTGCTCCTTTGGGGCGAAGGCGGGGAAGTGTGAGAGAGACTTGCGAGAGGCTCTAGGACTGCTGCTCGGCTCTCCGCGGGGAGGGTGGGAGGAGGGGCCGAAGCAAAGAAAACTCGCCCCCCTGCCAGCTTGCTAGCGCGCCGCAAGGCCGGAGCGCCGACGGTGGCGCTAACTACTCCTGGCAGCCCGGGAAGAGGCACTGACGTCAAGCCCCGGACTGGGACCCGAGCCTCAGCTGTCATTTAAAGAGATAGGCTCCCGCCGCGGCTCCCGGGCTCCGACGCTAGGGGGCGGGACCGAGGGTCGAGCCTGTGAGAGGTGCCGCTGGGCGGCCCGCTGGGAGAGGCAGGCAGGGAGCGCCTAAAGCAAAGGCGAGAAAAAAAAGACAGCGCTCTCCTTCGTTCATTTCACTCCCTCCTTGGGTCCATGCCCACCCCTTTTCCTCCCTCCTTTCCTTCTCTTCCTTTCTTCCTTGCCTCCGTCCCCAGTAAAAACTAGTTTTTTACACTCTCATTAAAGTAAGGAGTGGAGGAGCGGAGAGAATAGGTTTTGATTATAGCAAAGATGTCAGGCTCCTAATTTGGCTTGCGAGCAGTGATGTGAGGGTAATGTAATGTGAGGGTGGGAAGATGAATCTCTTGAAGTGGCTTTATGATACAGTTTAAGTGAAGGGCTAAATGCGCGCACCTGTCTTAGAATCAAATTTTACGACTGCATGCACTGAATATTGTTGAAAAAAATTTAAAACTCTGAAATCTGATTTCAGTTCACAATAATAAAGGCGTGTAACGACTGTTTCCTTCCAACGTTTTTACAATATTTAGTTTTATAGTAGATGCTTAATAAATGTTTATAGAGGGAGAGACAGAGCCCGAGAGGAAACTTACTCGATTTGTTCATTCTTTCTAATCCTGATCAGTCTCTTCATTAATCTCTCCATTTCCCTTTCAACTCCATCATGCAAGAAAAGTGGCTGATATTTTTATTAGTCCTAACCCCAAGAGTAAGGTCACAAATAAAAATTATATGAATTTAAGCTCACTTTAATTTCCATGTGTACAAAGTACAGGTACAGTCTGCAAAATGGGCATTACTTGTGATAGTGAAAATAGGAATGCAAATGAGAAATCTTTCTTCTACCCTGGGTCATACGTTTGTATTCAGAAACATAAAGAATCATTGATTTATGAATTACAAAAGAGAAAAGACTGTATTGTGGCACAAAGTAGTGTGCTTCAATTATCATAACAATATTACAGATGAACTTTATCCATTAGCCGTCGATATACAGATTTTAATATTTTTTAAAAAGTTAAATGCCTACTAACAACTCCTTTTCTTCAGACTACCCAAAAAACTATCGAATTTCAGATACGGTTGTAAATTAATACATTATTTTTGGAGCATTACAAATTATGTTTAAATCATTGATCCTTATAAGCTACATCCGTAGACGATGTCATACCAATTTTGAAGTTGCATTACATGAAGCAGAGAGAGCCTAACGGACCAATGAAAGAACACAATATATTTGCCAAAGGACTGAGACTTAAAACGGGGTTTTGGTATGCATTGTCATGCAATCCGTTTACTCAAAACTATTGTGTCCTGCCAAATTTATAAACTGATCAAATTAACTAATTTAATTGATTTTGGCCTTCATTTAAAAGTTAAAACTAAGTATTAAAATAATAGAAAACATACACTATTTTCTGCCTCATTAGAAGAAGAAGAAAGTATTCGGGATTTAAAGTAATCATTCCTGGATAAATGAATTAATAGATGCTTTATAACCTTCATAGATGAATAAATAATAATGCCTCAAACCACTAGTAGTGAAGCCCATTTATCATAAGGTAAATGTCCCTAATGATAAGTATGGTGCAGACTGTAGAATTGTAATGAAGTGGATCTGTAATAAATATGCATATGAATATGAAGTCGCTAATATTATCAGGTTGAAATCCACCTTTACTTTTGAATTAAATAAATTATGTCTATAAGACAAAATGGTCGAAAATTTATACTCTAAATGAATCATCTCAAAAATTCACAATGAATTGTATTGTTTGATATATTCATTTTTTAAATGATTCCTTCAACATTGATTAAACATTTTTTCTTAATTTCTTCCCTCTTCATACTCCTATTACTCTCCTCTGTCTCCCAGTTATACCCTTCAACCGAACTCAGACTGAACAAATCGCAGATCTACAATATTTCTATCTTTCCTCTTCCTTCTGCTAGGAATGCCCTTCCTCTTCCACCAGATCCCTACCCCATTCTCCCTGCTTACGGATTTCCTCCAGCTCTTAGTTTAAATATCACTTTCTCTGGAAATCTTTACATTCACTTACCCAACCTAGTGAAGCGTCCTCCTAAGATGTTCCCATAAGATCCCATGTTTACACATGGGCAAAGTTGATCACACTGATTTGTAACTGTGTTCCACCAGAGTGTAAAAATGGCATGCGACCGTATGCACTATTATATCCCCATGGAGGTAGACTATAGAGGTAGCCCATAAAGAGGTAGCCAATTTATATTGGTTGAAAGCTCACTGAATAGAACTGTATTAATATCATAAATGGATGACAATGTATCACCTATGTGCTGGGTACTAGGCTAAATAATGAGATTGCAGAATTGAGTTAGACCCTGTTCTTCACAATTAAAATCAGGTAAAGTGAGAACCAGAATCTAATCAAAATAAACTCAGAACTGAAAGAGAAGAGAAAGCAAGAAAGAGGCACAATTGAAGGAATCCATTTGGTGAACTGAGCAATCAACACCAAATACCGTAATCAGAACCATTTTGCTCTAAGCCACAGACACCATTAATGTTCCTTAGACCAATTTGATCACACATATGGGTCCTTTAAGATCTTCTGTTGCTACACAGAGACAAGGCAGCAAGCTTCTCTGAATAGAAATTACACTAGAACAGTTCCCATACCCATCACATTTTTAAATAACACGGTCAAACCTGAGTGTCTCTAAAAGCACAGCAAACAAACCAAAAAGGATATATTGAGTCCAGATTTTAACACATAAATAATTTAAAATTTACAATAACAAATTAAATATTTCTTCACTAGGCAGAGAGTTACTTAAAGGCAGAAAACGTATCTTCTTCTAAAGGAGAAAGAACACAAAAGAAAACGAGATTTAAAATCAAATAGAACTAAGTTAAAATCTAACTTTGTCTCTTACTAGCTTTTCAACAAATTACTCTGAACCTCAGTTTCTTCATGGGCACAGTGGAAATAACAAAGACCTCAGCTCATCACATCAATGATGGTTTGTAACAAGACCACCTTGTCTGATGGAGTTCACTGTATTTATAATGTCTGTTTCACAGTGTGGTTCTCAGGAATGGGAATAGAGTTACATCTTGACTAGATAGATCCAACATCCAGAAGCCGGTAACTGATTTTAGTAGCTCTACCTACCTTCCAGTTGTCTCACCCCTAAGTCCTGGGGTTACACAACCCTGTCATTATGAACAGCCCCATACCATCATGTCCTTCCCTGTCTGTATCTATTGTTGTCTCCCTCATTGCATGTTATCATCCTAGACACTGATATAATTTCATTGATTTCGTTTACCTTGGTCCTGTTCTTTTTTTTTTTTTTTTTTTTTCTTTTAACTTTGTTCGGTCTTTTGACCGTGGTCTAATTACCCCTTTTAGCTTGCTTCTGTCCAAGGCCAACTGTGCTTCTAATTTTCAGGAAACCATCTGGTATCTGTTAATCTAGTTCAGGACATTTGAAAGTTTTACCAATAATAATAATAATAATAATAATAATAATAATAATAAACACAAACAAACAAAAAACCCTCAAGTATCTCATGTAATTCTAAGCAAAAAGCCTGACATTCTTTCCAGTATCAGAGTCTTTGCAATTTTTAGAGCAGGGCTATCTAATACAAATATAGGAACCATATATCTCATTTTTTAATTTCTCACAGCCACATTAAAAAATAATTGTGAAATTAATAATGTAGTTTATTTAGTCTAATATGTCCAAAATCTCATTTCAAAATGTATTAATGACATAATTTACATATTGTTCCACATAAAGTATTGAAAATATGGTATGTATTTAGCTCTTCTGACACATCTAAACAGCTATAACATAACTTGGACTAGCTATATCTCATATGCTTAATAGTCACATGTGCCTACTGGCTTCTAAACTGAACAGTATAGCTCTAAAGCATTTGGGACTTTAAAGCATGTCTGTGTTTTAAGGATTAGGTAAGAAAATACAACTTTTAAAAGTTTTTAATTACAGGATTGTAATGAGAGGAGGCTAGATTCAATACTTGAGAAGTCATTTAACACATGGAATGGGGACCATAAAACATCACTCTGGCCAAAAAAAAAAAAAAAAAAGAGAGAGAGAGAGAGAGGAGAAAATATAATGTAATCACTAGAGAACTTAGATTTCCTTACACAATCATCACACCCCCATAATGTTTACAGCATGCATCACTCTTGTGAAAAGCAGGCCAGGTCAGGGTTTATTTTGTGGGTATATAGACTTTAGCAAGTTTAGAAATAAAGAGCTTGCTATCAGATCAAACAAAGCAGAGTTGGCCTTTGTAGGAATAAGACTGAAGATAAGATGGGAAAGATCTACAAATTCAGCAATTGCTGCTGAATCTAGGGAAAGTTGGAAAGCAGAGTATGCATTGCCCCCAAACCTCACATGTTAATTGTAAGAGTGTCAATGGTTCTATAAAATGGAAAACTTTTGCAAATCAGGTATTTAGGAAATTCAGAGTATCTATGCTTAATGAACACATTAAATAACATATTCCAGCAACTTTAATATCTTAATATAATTCAATATGAGTTCTGATTCTATATTTGAAATTGTATAGAAGTACTACTAAAGTTTAGGGTAACACCTGGTTAAACTCTGTAAAATTAGATACCCAATGAATTTCGTGAAAGCTTGTCCAGATTATGATCCAGTATAGCTAAGCATTTAATTTAATACCTGGCACATAAATAGTGATCAACAGGTACTTGCCAAAATTATTTGCAAACTATTTTCATATTAACTAATGATATATAAGTCAGGTTTTCAGAAGTAGCTATTTAATATGCTATGGGTGGGGGGAATGTTTATGTTGGGAAGGTGGTTAGCAATAGATGGTCTAGTCTCTCATTGTGCATAACTGGTTGCCTCCTTAAAATATAGGTTAGCTCCCCAAAGCCTGGGGGGAAAGGGCAACATAATTCTCCATAACTTTAGAACATTCTGGAAAAGAATTTTCATTAGGCTGGACAATGGGAATGATATTGTGACTCTATGTCTCTTCAAATAGCATAAACCAGGAGCCTAAAACTGGTGATGGTATATGTATAATATAAATTTAATAAAATTTGTACTGCTATTTAAAAAAATTTTCACTGACTGGAAGAAGACTTTAACATACACAGTACGTTTAAAATATTAATAATTTCTGACAGCAAATCAGTTTCCCTTAGAAATTACTTGCAAATTGTAAACTTTCATTTATTATTTTGGCCAGCAACTATTAACTGATGAGTTTGGCTCCATGATACAAAATGTAATCATAGCTAAAATTCAATCGTTTCGTACACTTTTTAGCTTTTTGTCCTACTCTGTTAGTAAACTTTCCACTGCTATAACAGAATATATGGGACTAGGTAATTTATAATCAATAAAAATTGTTTTCTCTCAGTTCTGGAGGCTGGGAATCCAAGATCAAGGTTCTAGCATTAGGCAAGGGTCTTTTTACTGCTTCACTACATGCCAGAATGCCAGAAGGCAGAGGGAAGAGAGAGGGGTGAGGAGGGGGAGGGAGAGAGAGAGAGAGAGAGGCATGCTCATGCCAGAAAATTCTTTATTAGGGCATTAAACCCACCCATGACTGTGGATCCCTCATGGCCTAATCACCTATCAAAGATCCCACCGCTTAATACTATTACAATGGCAATTAAATTTCAACATGAGTTTTGGACGGCACAAACATGCAGATCATAACACCTATCTACTAGGTTTGTCAAGAGGATTATTTAGATAATGACTATAGGGCATTTTATGCTCCTTAACTGAAGTTACTATGGAAATAAAACAGTTTTATGATAATATTACTTTTTTTTCTGTCATGCTTGTCTCTAATGGGAGCACTGGGTGAATTCAATATAAGAAATTAGTCCTTCAATTTAAGATTTGCAGTTAGTAAAATGTTTGGAAAATATATTAAACCTAAAGAGAAGCAATCAAAAATTTAAAAGAAGTGTCCTTAAGTAATCTACTATTAAAAGTTATAAATGTAGAATGTGGATGGGAATGCTGATAGTTTGATAAAACAAAATATAGTTTATATTTATTAACAAGTCAAATAGCTTCTTTTATCATAGGAATTTTATACAAGGATTGCTGAATATATGTCAAATAATTGAAGTCCTTGGTAGGAGTCAATTGTCTGAGGCTGGAACAATACCTTCACCTAATTGATATGTCAGGCTGAACCATATATAATAGCCACTTTCATAAAAAGCCTCAAAAAAATGACAATTTTTTATGGTTTATCTGTATTTTTCATATGATTTTATATGACAAATTTCATGTGGTTGCTAATAGTTTTCATCAACAAATACAGTTAATATAGTACCATATCACTGAATGCTTAAATATTTAGAAATGCATAATTTATAGCATGAGTTTTAAATATGCGCTTTAGTGTGCTGAATATTTATAATTTTTTCTTTAAAAAGTTCTATCACTTTACTCTTGGTTTTCTCAGCAAATAAATATAGCTTGTACAAAGAACTATTTTTTAAAATCTTTTGCTTGTATGTGTCCTGAATTATCACTATCTCTACATAGGTAACAAGTTCGTTGAATACAGGTACTATTCTCCAGTTGTTTTATTTTCAGTTCAGTGCTCTGCAAACAGAAAGCCTAAAATGATGATGGGCAGATTGTTTATCTACACTGTAGCTGATTAGCATGAGACGACTCACAGGCATTAGTGGTACAATTTAATTTTGCTATGTACTGCTAAGTAGGAAAATATTGATATTTATATATCTGTAGGTTCTATTTTAAAAAGTACATCAGTTGAATCAAACTTTAAAAATACAATTAAAGTACAATGCTTTAATCTAGGAGAGCACTGTAATGTAAGGTATAAATTCAGCTAATGAACACCTGATATAACACACAATGTTATTCAGGCTCAATAAACAGGTTTTTAAAAATCTAGCTTTTGAGTAAATTGTATGTTATAAAGTTTCATGCCAATGAGTGTTAGGGTGTGCTTTATTTTTCCCCGTCATAACTCTAGTGAAACAGAGGTCTGAACAAGAGACAGAAACTGAATTTTAATCCCAGCCTTAACAATGATACAGATTTTCTTAGTGACCCAGAGCAAGTATCTTTTATGATCAGTTTACTAGTTTATTAAATGGACACTTCCTAATATCTTCTGGGAAATACTGTTCTGGTTATATATTGTTGCACAACAAAGCACCCCAAAACTTGGTGGCTTAAATAACAATAATTTTACCATTATCTTTGTGGTTCTGGGTTCAGCTGGCTGATTCTTGCTCAAGGCCTCCCAAGTCTGAAATAAGACAGAGGCTGGGGATGGAATCATCTGTTGTCTGAGCTGTGAAGACTCAAACAATTAGGGCTACAACAGTTGAGGCTCTTTGGACACTGGTTCTCTCTCTCTCTCTCTCTCTCTCTCTCTCTCTCTCTCTCTCTCTGTGTGTGTGTGTGTGTGTGTGTGTGTGTGTGTGTTTGTGTGTGTGTGTGTGGTTTGTATGCATGGTCTTTCTACCATGGTTACTCAGGACTCCAAAACTGTACAACTCATGAAGAGAGAGCTAGGCAGAAGGGGTTTCATATTTTATATCCTAACCCCCAAAATCCCAAAATGTCATTTCTATCATATTCTATTAATCAAGGCATCCACAGAACCTTCCCAGTTTTAAGAGGAAGAAACAAAATGCTGCCACTTGAAGGGAGAGGGAGAAATTCTAGTAGAGTATATGGCACCAAAAATATCATTGTGGCCATTGTTGGAAAGTACAATCTGCTGCAAAAGCTGCGAGAATCAAACACCATTATACCTCCTATAATATTTACATGGGGAAAATTCTGTGACTAGAGCCATAGCATTTTGCTGTGGCACACATTCTGTAGGTTTAGCATACCTAATCATGATGTATGGGACACATATACACAAAGAGGTACACACACATGCACAAGCAGCTAATTCAAGAGTATGGCTATCTGAAATCTTAAGCCAATACTCAAACACTTGAAAGGACAGTCAGGTGTTTCCTTCATTGTAGGGAGACCCCCTGAACTATTGCTACGGAATAAAAGATGAAATGCTCCTGATTACTGTAAATACAAAATTGTATGCAGTAATTTTGTGTAAAGACAATGCCAGGTTGGATTGCCAGGATGAGCACGTGATGTGCTTCCCCCTGCAGAGAGCCTATGAACGGACGTGCAGTCAGGGAGGTTTCACATCACCAAGATTCCTATCCCAGAAAAGCAGATGTTCATAGCTCTGGGAATAGAACGCAACCCTTGCGGAAAGCCTATAAATGGACGCATGGGGGGCACCTGTCCATATGGATAAGATAGGGCTATAAACGGCCTCATCTTGCCACGGCTCTTCTAGGCCTCTTTAGGGTTAAGGCCTACTCCCTTCTGAGAATTTCTGGTCTAACTGGTTGTCTAGCTTCACGTCCTGTTTCTATGGATTGTTTGTAACCAGCTTTTGCTGCAACTGTTACTGCTGATGAATATCTTGCTAATCATAGGTTATGGAAAGACTGTGTTTCTGTTTTAAGGCTCTGTTAGAAATTACTGATGCACACACTATATTGTAAATCCTTATTTCTGTATACTGTACTTCTGCATACAGATGTTATGTTAAAGAATTACTTCATCCCCATGTGACCATCTCACCTCATAATCAAACGACTCTAAATCCCTCTCTAACCTACCCCTGCCCTCACTAAACTTAATAATAAATGTTGGTATATCCAGTGCACTGGCGGCACCACGGGACCAGAAGGCAGTGACCCCCCTGGACCCAGCTTTCACTATCTTGTGTGTGTCTACTATTTCTCGACCTGCTGATCCACCTGGGAACAAAGAGAGAGCCCCTTTGCATTGTGGGTTGCTGGCCAGATCCTGCAATACTTCATTTTGAATAAGAATTTCCATTTTTTTCATCATGATCATTTATTCTGCTCTAATAAATTGCTTTAGCCAATTTGCCTTTACTCTAGTTAATACAGAACTACCGTCTACTTCATTTTTTATCACCCCTTGCAACATCTGCAAGCCTTAAGTCTCCTTCAGTGAATCATTTCTTTTCATCTTTAGATATTGACCTGGTAAACACAAATATGTCTGTGAACACTTAAAAATTTACTTGTTACCCAGTTTTTCAGCAATGTTCTCTACTCTGATCATCATATGATGCATATAGTTCCACTGCATAAATTTTTATCTCTGCTTTCCAAAGTTCATTCTTCTCCCTGCAGAAGTATTGGCTTTTTGTCTAGGAGTACTCATTACGCTCATTTAAAAAAGTATTACCCATGTTACTCTCATTTACTCCATATTACTCATTTATTTATTCAAATATTGGAAAATTGACCAATATTATACAAATTGGATAATATTGGATAATTGACCATTCATGAAACCAGAAATTTTGAAATTTTCTGACTAATCTTGGGGAAATTCATCAAATAAAAGGAAACAATCAGTTACTTCAATGCAAATATCAAAAAAGATAGCATTTATCTTTTACTTATGTATACAGTTTTGATTAATTTTGAAGCAGCTTCACAATTTCAGTTCATACCAATTCCATTTCAATAAAATTCAAGTATTTATTGAAAATGAACGACAGCCACGTATTGCTTACCAATGGGGATACATTTTGAGAAATGTCATTAGTTGATTTTGTCATGTGGGAACATCATAGAGTGTACTTACACAAACCTAGATGGTATAGCCTGCTACACACCTAGGATGTATGGTAGGGCATATTGCTTCTCGGCTACAAACCTGTACAGCATATTAGTGTATTGAATACTGCAGGCAATTGTAACACAATGCTATTTGTGTATCTAAATCTACTAAAACTCAGAAAAGGTACAATAAAAATATGGTATCAAAGACTAAAAATGGTACACTGGTATAGGGTACTTACCATGAATGGTGCTTTCAGAAGTGGAAGTCACTCTGGATAAATCAGTGAGTGACTGGTGAGTGAATGTGAAGGCTAGGACATTATTGCATTACTGCATGCTTTTATGTGACTGGCAGCACAGTAACTTTGTTTACACCAGCATCGCCACAAACACAGGAGTAATGCATTGCACTACAATATTACAATGGCTACATCATCTTCAGCTCCATTATAATCTTGTGGGACTACAGTCATATATGCAGCCCATCAATGACTGAAATGTCATTATCTGGAACATGACTGTATGTACTCTACTAAGTACACTGTGGGTCATGACAGTGGATAGGACATATACCCTGTCATTAAAAATGTACAACATGGGAAAGGAGAACTAGACAAGTCCACAAATAACTAGAGATTGAATTACAGAGAGGAATAAGGTAAATGTTACAACAGAAGAATACAGAAAGTGATATGAGGGTACGTGGAAAGAGAGAGAGCACTTCTGGTTGAAGGACTAAAAAACACGAAAATAACTGGGTAGTGGGTATAACAGATAGACTCTAAAAGATAGACGTAACATTGATAGACTTGGATGACAGTTTCAAAATGAAAATATAGCATGAGCAAAACAAGGCCTAGTAATAATACTGTCTAACTAATCTATCTAATAATTATCTATTATTATAGATAATCTATCTAATTATCTATCAACTTATCCATCTATGTATTCATCTATCAAACCATGCCCTTATTTCAGAAAAATGGCTTATAGAACAATGTAAATAGTTTAAAATCAGGACAGAGAAAATATAATATACAAAACTGAGATAAGTAAGAAATGTAGAACACAATTACACATTTCATAGTGTACTAGGTTATTAAATTTGACCCAAATTGGACTTGTGTGACATATGAGCTTCCTAGAGGAAAGAAAATGTGGCCGGTCAAATGATTCAAATTACCAAAAAGAAAAAAGAAATTACCAACCCACTTGGGAAAGAAAATTGATTTGTTAAATGTTTCAATATGTAAGGCAGATTGAATATAAGATAATGATCAATATCTCAAATGATATATTTAAGGTACTTGTACTAGCAGATTAAGGGTACCAGAAAATTTACTTATCCTAAGAGCTGAAAACCAAACATTAATCTACAACTTAATAAAAGCAGTTCTATAAGGGATGTTGGTAATATTATCCTTGATTTGCAAACCAGGAAACAGAGAGTTACGGATATTGAGTCAGTTACCCAAAATCACACAGTTAATAACTATTAAAGTTTGTATTTGTATTTGTATCCAGGTTTGCATTACTTTGATGTGAGGATAGAAGTTTATGTGTAAAGGATAGAGTTGAGTTGGCAGGGAGAATTTGGTTGGGGGAAGAATAATTGAGAATGTACTGTCAGGGTTGAAATAAAATATTGGAGGCAGGAAAACTAAGGATGCCTACAGGTTGAGATGGAAAACAGACTGTAGAAATAGTGAGAAAGTTAAAGAAAGGCTCTTTAATGGAGAAAAGCCTAAAGAAAGAAGAGATCAAGAGCGCTGATGAGGGGTTTAGCCTTGGCAGAGAGGCAGAACTAGTCTTCTTTGAACATATTGTGAATAAAAGAAACGATATCACCTAAAGAGCTCAAGAAATGGCCCACCTTGCTTTCCAGAAGGTTTCATATCGAAGAACCTAGAGTGTGTTTAGATTTTTAGGCCAAACTCTTTCAGGGAAAATATTTTTTGTTGCACTTAGGACCCTAAAGGAATCAGCATTTGAGAGCAAAAGCATGGAATGAGATCAAGTAACTATTTTTCTAACTTCATTCCATTTCTTGCCTGTATGAAATCAGTCATGTTTAGAAATGTGTATCCTAGTCTAGGCATTAGAATAACTAGATGTCCCCATTAGCTGTGGACATTCCATCAGCCTAAGGTTTGCATGGTTTTTGGAAATGTCAGCCTGACTTCTGGATGTTTCACATTGGACTGCTTACTTATTCTGTGGGAGCCTCAATATCACCATATAAAAATGATGTTTTAATATTTATATACTCAAATTTTATTAAAAATTAAAAGCCCCCAGATTGTGCCCAGCACACACTAAGCAATCAATAACTGTGAGTTATTTCCTTCCTTTACCTTAAATCCTCACACAGCACATATCAAGATCTGACAGCTGAAAAAGGATCCTTAATAGAAGATCAGTAAAGGCCTCCTACTCTGGCATGTATTCATTATTTCATTTCCAATCCTTTCAATAAATATTTATGTGATGTTTTCTAAGTGACAGTCACCCAGCTCACCTTCAAAATGATGCAGAACCTCAGATTTTAGCAGCATTCTCCCAGCAGTACTTTTATCTTGAAACTTGAGTCTATTCCCTGGTCCTGTTTTTTTGGATGGTTTGTCACTTTTCTTGTACTGGTATTTAAAATCCTATATCTTAGTACAAATCTTGCTCCCCTTACACTAAGATGTTGGTTTCTGCTTCCTGCCTCACATCCATTTCCTGGCTGTATATCCTGTCTTTATTATTTATGTATTTATCTATTCATTTGTTTATTTTTGAGACAGAGCCTCACTCTGTCACCAGGCTAGAGTACAGTGGCTCAATCTCAGCTAGCTGCAACCTCTGCCTCCTGGGTTCAAGTGATTCTGCTGCCTCAGCTTCCCAAGTAGCTGGGACTACAGGGACGCGCCACAACGTCCAGCTAATTTTTGTATTTTTAGTAGAGATGGTGTTGGCCAGGATGGTCTCAGTCTCTTGACCTCTTGATCCACCTGCTTCGGCTTCCCAAAGTGCTGGGATTACAGGCATGAACCACCATGCCCAGCTTATCCTGTCTTTAGATAATAATTTGTTCTGATGCCTGATGCANTTTCTATGGATTGTTTGTAACCAGCTTTTGCTGCAACTGTTACTGCTGATGAATATCTTGCTAATCATAGGTTATGGAAAGACTGTGTTTCTGTTTTAAGGCTCTGTTAGAAATTACTGATGCACACACTATATTGTAAATCCTTATTTCTGTATACTGTACTTCTGCATACAGATGTTATGTTAAAGAATTACTTCATCCCCATGTGACCATCTCACCTCATAATCAAACGACTCTAAATCCCTCACTAACCTACCCCTGCCCTCACTAAACTTAATAATAAATGTTGGTATATCCAGTGCACTGGCGGCACCACGGGACCAGAAGGCAGTGACCCCCCTGGACCCAGCTTTCACTATCTTGTGTGTGTCTACTATTTCTCGACCTGCTGATCCACCTGGGAACAAAGAGAGAGCCCCTTTGCATTGTGGGTTGCTGGCCAGATCCTGCAATACTTCATTTTGAATAAGAATTTCCATTTTTTTCATCATGATCATTTATTCTGCTCTAATAAATTGCTTTAGCCAATTTGCCTTTACTCTAGTTAATACAGAACTACCGTCTACTTCATTTTTTATCACCCCTTGCAACATCTGCAAGCCTTAAGTCTCCTTCAGTGAATCATTTCTTTTCATCTTTAGATATTGACCTGGTAAACACAAATATGTCTGTGAACACTTAAAATTTACTTGTTACCCAGTTTTCAGCAATGTTCTCTACTCTGATCATCATATGATGCATATAGTTCCACTGCATAAATTTTATCTCTGCTTTCCAAAGTTCATTCTTCTCCCTGCAGAAGTATTGGCTTTTGTCTAGGAGTACTCATTACGCTCATTTAAAAAAGTATTACCCATGTTACTCTCATTTACTCCATATTACTCATTTATTTATTCAAATATTGGAAAATTGACCAATATTATACAAATTGGATAATATTGGATAATTGACCATTCATGAAACCAGAAATTTTGAAATTTTCTGACTAATCTTGGGGAAATTCATCAAATAAAAGGAAACAATCAGTTACTTCAATGCAAATATCAAAAAAGATAGCATTTATCTTTTACTTATGTATACAGTTTTGATTAATTTTGAAGCAGCTTCACAATTTCAGTTCATACCAATTCCATTTCAATAAAATTCAAGTATTTATTGAAAATGAACGACAGCCACGTATTGCTTACCAATGGGGATACATTTTGAGAAATGTCATTAGTTGATTTTGTCATGTGGGAACATCATAGAGTGTACTTACACAAACCTAGATGGTATAGCCTGCTACACACCTAGGATGTATGGTAGGGCATATTGCTTCTCGGCTACAAACCTGTACAGCATATTAGTGTATTGAATACTGCAGGCAATTGTAACACAATGCTATTTGTGTATCTAAATCTACTAAAACTCAGAAAAGGTACAATAAAATATGGTATCAAAGACTAAAATGGTACACTGGTATAGGGTACTTACCATGAATGGTGCTTTCAGAAGTGGAAGTCACTCTGGATAAATCAGTGAGTGACTGGTGAGTGAATGTGAAGGCTAGGACATTATTGCATTACTGCATGCTTTTATGTGACTGGCAGCACAGTAACTTTGTTTACACCAGCATCGCCACAAACACAGGAGTAATGCATTGCACTACAATATTACAATGGCTACATCATCTTCAGCTCCATTATAATCTTGTGGGACTACAGTCATATATGCAGCCCATCAATGACTGAAATGTCATTATCTGGAACATGACTGTATGTACTCTACTAAGTACACTGTGGGTCATGACAGTGGATAGGACATATACCCTGTCATTAAAATGTACAACATGGGAAAGGAGAACTAGACAAGTCCACAAATAACTAGAGATTGAATTACAGAGAGGAATAAGGTAAATGTTACAACAGAAGAATACAGAAAGTGATATGAGGGTACGTGGAAAGAGAGAGAGCACTTCTGGTTGAAGGACTAAAAAACACGAAAATAACTGGGTAGTGGGTATAACAGATAGACTCTAAAAGATAGACGTAACATTGATAGACTTGGATGACAGTTTCAAAATGAAAATATAGCATGAGCAAAACAAGGCCTAGTAATAATACTGTCTAACTAATCTATCTAATAATTATCTATTATTATAGATAATCTATCTAATTATCAACTTATCCATCTATGTATTCATCTATCAAACCATGCCCTTATTTCAGAAAAATGGCTTATAGAACAATGTAAATAGTTTAAAATCAGGACAGAGAAAATATAATATACAAAACTGAGATAAGTAAGAAATGTAGAACACAATTACACATTTCATAGTGTACTAGGTTATTAAATTTGACCCAAATTGGACTTGTGTGACATATGAGCTTCCTAGAGGAAAGAAAATGTGGCCGGTCAAATGATTCAAATTACCAAAAGAAAAAAGAAATTACCAACCCACTTGGGAAAGAAAATTGATTTGTTAAATGTTTCAATATGTAAGGCAGATTGAATATAAGATAATGATCAATATCTCAAATGATATATTTAAGGTACTTGTACTAGCAGATTAAGGGTACCAGAAAATTTACTTATCCTAAGAGCTGAAAACCAAACATTAATCTACAACTTAATAAAAGCAGTTCTATAAGGGATGTTGGTAATATTATCCTTGATTTGCAAACCAGGAAACAGAGAGTTACGGATATTGAGTCAGTTACCCAAAATCACACAGTTAATAACTATTAAAGTTTGTATTTGTATTTGTATCCAGGTTTGCATTACTTTGATGTGAGGATAGAAGTTTATGTGTAAAGGATAGAGTTGAGTTGGCAGAGAGAATTTGGTTGGGGAAGAATAATTGAGAATGTACTGTCAGGGTTGAAATAAAATATTGGAGGCAGGAAAACTAAGGATGCCTACAGGTTGAGATGAAAACAGACTGTAGAAATAGTGAGAAAGTTAAAGAAAGGCTCTTTAATGGAGAAAAGCCTAAAGAAAGAAGAGATCAAGAGCGCTGATGAGGGGTTTAGCCTTGGCAGAGAGGCAGAACTAGTCTTCTTTGAACATATTGTGAATAAAAGAAACGATATCACCTAAAGAGCTCAAGAAATGGCCCACCTTGCTTTCCAGAAGGTTTCATATCGAAGAACCTAGAGTGTGTTTAGATTTTAGGCCAAACTCTTTCAGGGAAAATATTTTTTGTTGCACTTAGGACCCTAAAGGAATCAGCATTTGAGAGCAAAAGCATGGAATGAGATCAAGTAACTATTTTCTAACTTCATTCCATTTCTTGCCTGTATGAAATCAGTCATGTTTAGAAATGTGTATCCTAGTCTAGGCATTAGAATAACTAGATGTCCCCATTAGCTGTGGACATTCCATCAGCCTAAGGTTTGCATGGTTTTGGAAATGTCAGCCTGACTTCTGGATGTTTCACATTGGACTGCTTACTTATTCTGTGGGAGCCTCAATATCACCATATAAAATGATGTTTTAATATTTATATACTCAAATTTTATTAAAATTAAAAGCCCCAGATTGTGCCCAGCACACACTAAGCAATCAATAACTGTGAGTTATTTCCTTCCTTTACCTTAAATCCTCACACAGCACATATCAAGATCTGACAGCTGAAAAGGATCCTTAATAGAAGATCAGTAAAGGCCTCCTACTCTGGCATGTATTCATTATTTCATTTCCAATCCTTTCAATAAATATTTATGTGATGTTTTCTAAGTGACAGTCACCCAGCTCACCTTCAAAATGATGCAGAACCTCAGATTTTAGCAGCATTCTCCCAGCAGTACTTTTATCTTGAAACTTGAGTCTATTCCCTGGTCCTGTTTTTTTGGATGGTTTGTCACTTTTCTCGTACTGGTATTTAAAATCCTATATCTTAGTACAAATCTTGCTCCCCTTACACTAAGATGTTGGTTTCTGCTTCCTGCCTCACATCCATTTCCTGGCTGTATATCCTGTCTTTATTATTTATGTATTTATCTATTCATTTGTTTATTTTGAGACAGAGCCTCACTCTGTCACCAGGCTAGAGTACAGTGGCTCAATCTCAGCTAGCTGCAACCTCTGCCTCCTGGGTTCAAGTGATTCTGCTGCCTCAGCTTCCCAAGTAGCTGGGACTACAGGGACGCGCCACAACGTCCAGCTAATTTTGTATTTTAGTAGAGATGGTGTTGGCCAGGATGGTCTCAGTCTCTTGACCTCTTGATCCACCTGCTTCGGCTTCCCAAAGTGCTGGGATTACAGGCATGAACCACCATGCCCAGCTTATCCTGTCTTTAGATAATAATTTGTTCTGATGCCTGATGCAGCCTGGCCAGGATTAATGAGACAACATATCAAATGTGCTTTTTAACACCTTAAAGAAAAGAATATGAAGAAGAGCAAAATGTAAATTGTTTATTTTATCAATAAAATAAAAAAAGGAATATTCAAAATATATATTCTAAATTAATATCTCCTATTCGTTCCTTCCATCCTAGAATTTCTCTTATTTAATCTTCTTTCTCAAAGGGCACCGTAAGGATTGTATTAGGGTCTAGGTAGGAAATGGATGGCACACACTCCTGTTATGTAATCGCCAAGACTTAGTGTGTATAGAGCTTAAGAAAAGAAAGACACAAAGGAAGCACTTTTACTAGTAAGAGCAGAAAGCCATTGCTATGTCTAAGTCTGAAGGGTAAGGGGAAGAAGCGGTCGCTGGAACCTCAGAGATAAAGCTGTACAAAGAAAGCTGTTTGAAGAGGCTGTGGGCTTTGGTAAAGAGGCATCGACCTGGAGCAACCTAGCAGGAAGGAAGCAAGGGAAAAATAAACACTCCAATCTTATTCTTCTCCTATTTTATTTTTTTGTCAGTTATCATCACTTCGTTAAATGCAACCAGAAGCCACACAGAGAGCGGGGAGCTCATTTTTTATTTCATATGGGTCAGCATTCTGAGAACACAAAGAAGACTGTAGAAGGATGAAGAGTGGACTGGGAAGGGCAAACAGGAGATATCCAGATCAGACAAATAATACAAGGTGACAATGCCATGACAGCAATATAAACAAATGCCAAGGGAACCAGCCAAGAAAGAGAATTCTGGACAGATTTTGATGGCATGCAAGGCCAAGATGAAAGACAAGTGGAGGATTTGGGCCAAAAAATAATATTCCTAGCTGGGAGTTTATTCAGAAAAAGTACTTGGTATTATTAGAGGAATTTGAGTAAATTGATACAACTGGAATACAGAGGGAGCGAAGGGAAATAAGGTCAAAGATAGGCTGTAATCCGAATTAAGTCGTGGGGATTTATCACAGCATTTTAGAAAAAAGAGTGATATAATCATCCTACTGGTTTAAAAGAAAAAAGATAAAGGGGAGGAATTAGTGACAACTAGATGGACAGTGATACCATTTATACGTCTTCATATACTCAGTGGCAACAATGATTGTATTTTATCCCTGCATAGCATGTGCCAGGCGCTCTTGTAAGCACTTTGGATATAATAAGCCATTTAATCCTCACAACAATCCTCTGAGTATTCTTATAATCTCCACTCAAAATTAAACTGATACACAGTAAATTAGATGACTTGACAAAGTTCACACAGCTAGCAAATGGTGCAGTCAGTCAAGGGATCAGACACGTGGGGCACAGTCCAGGAACATTTCATCCCTGGAGCTTCCAATTGCCCTCTCCAAGTAGAGTCAGGCACAGTATCAACATTCCCAGCATCAGGGTATGGCAATATACACAGAGTATTGGCAAATAGGGAAGCTCCTCTGACACTCAGCATCCAGAGTTTTATTGGAACTTAGTCATATACACATGGTTGGCTGCCCAAGTGACTGATCTCAGCCTCCAGCCCCTCTCAAGTTTCAGCTGATCCCATATGATTCGAAGCCCCATTATGAATGATATTATTATACTGTCTGTGATATAGTTTGGCTCTGCATCCCCACTCAAATCGGATCTCGAACTGTAATCCCCACATGTGAAGGGAGGGACATGATGGGAGGTGACTGGATCATGGGAACGGTTCCCGCATGCTGTTCTTGTGATAGGGAGTTCTTACAAGATCTGATGGTTGAAAAGTGGCAGTTTCCTCTGGCTCTCTCTCTCCTGCTGCCATGTAAGACATGCCTTGCTTCCCATTTGCCTTCTGCCATGATTTTAAGTTTCCCAAGGCTTCCCCAGCCCTGCAGAACTGTGAGTCAATTACACTTCTTTTATTTACAAATTACCTGGTCTCAGGTAGTATCTTTATAGCCATGTGAAAGTGGACTAATACAGTCTCTTATAGCCCAGGACTTCCAGGTAAACAAAAACACTCTTACAGGCAGGACATTACAAGGGCTGAGATAACCTTCCAAGAGCCGAGTAAGATAACATCCCAAGAGCTGAACACAAAGGCCAAACTTCTCTTTGGGCAAGATTAAATTCCTTACTACACACAGGTGAAATTAATAATACATTTTATTTAGCTCAATATATCCAAAAAATTTTCATTTCAACATATGATCAATATTAAACATTATTAGCATAGCTTACTTTTTTTTTCATACTAAGCCTGTGAAATGCTATGGATATTTTACCTTTACAGCACATCTCAACTTGGACTAGCCACATTGAAAGTGCTTTGTAATGTCATAAGGCTAGTTGGTAGTCTACCAATGAATGCAGCTCCATCGTTTCCTCATTCTTGCTGAATCTAACAAAGGTTTATATATTTATCCCGTGGGCATAATTATCAGTGTTTTCTAATATATTTATGTATTATTTTAAGTAATAATAATAATTACTACTAGGTAATTTCTTATCACATTTAAAACTAATGTTTAAAATAAAATATGATTTTCAAAAACCAAAACAAAGCAACATCAACAAATGATTTTTTTACCCTCCCATTTGAAGTCTAAGTTTCCATTCCTTATCTATACAGTCTTTGCTCCTTTGGTGTACTTTCATTACTTTTAGATTGAATTTCACCCTATTCTTAAAGTGACAATTTAAATGTTTAATGATCTTCCTCTTGTCACTTATAATTCAATTTTCTATTTTCAGTTAGCCTGATTTTTGTGTAGGATATAATGTCTCCTCTCTTCTGATAGCATCTTAGGCAATGCAGTGCAATTTGGACAGACTTCAGGGAATCTCCCAGTTATTATTTTTATGTATGTGCAAATCCTCCCCTTACTAAAAGGTATGTATGACATAATTTATTTTTATCTTAATCTGAAGATATTTCAAGAAGTTTTGAAAACCTTAAAATATCTAGACCCTGCCTAAGTTACCACAAAACTGACCTGGAAGCTCTATTATCTATTACAGAAAATATTTTTCCAGCATTCTCCAATTACAGTTCAACGCTTCAAAATGTACATTTAAACTACATTTAAAAAACACAAAATGGAATAATATATGTTATTTAGAATGGCTTTGTATATGAACATAATAAAAAGCATTTTAAAAGGCACTTCTGATAGTAGCTATTGAAATGCCAAGCTGTAAAGGTCAGAGTCTGCCTATGAGTGCCTTAACACACCTTCTTAGCCTCTTCTCTTCATCTGTGGCATGACTTCCTATAGTGGTGGAGCACATTGTGGGCTGAGATGCACCTTAATCATGTTAGATTCATCCTTTCTTTATTAAAGTTATACAATATTATAGTATCATATTTTCCCCTTGTCTTCTCCCTTCAATGGTCTCAGAATCATACTGTTTCTACCCTACATAATGGGTACCTCTCCATCACAGAAACCATTTCATGTAAAGTTGATGCTGTACCATTTTTTTTGTTGTTACTTTAGTGCCTTTTCTGTCTGTAGTCATTTTCTGCTTTTATTGAGCATATCTGAGATAGGTTCTTCCTATCTAAACATGGAGGAGAGAGATTTTAATTAATTAATTAATTAATTTTGGTCTAGATATTAGCCCCCTTTGCCTAGAAAATTAGTGCTTTTTTTAAATAAGGAAGGGCTGCATTTCCGAGTGAGTGAGAGAGAGAGAGAGTGTGTGTGTGTGTGTGTGAATTGATATCGCAGAAATATATCAAAACCTTTTAAAGTTCTTCCTATGTTCTTAACTGTTGACATATCTGTTAAGCAACAGATATGCTGTTTCTTTAGTTAGGAATTTTAAGTTCTTTGTCTTCATGAGATAAAAATGTTATGTGTTTCTGTCTTTGACCCTTGTTCTTGTAACATTTATGAATTATCAGTGCTGCTTGATATAGCTGGAATTCTTTTTTCCTGCTAAAACACTGAGTTACTTTTTCTCCCTTAAATGTTACCTTAAGGTTTTCCTTTCCCTTTAAGGCCATAAGTAATTCTTCCTTTAAACAATTATGTGATTTACTGAATTAGAATATAACTTCAAAATAAACTGTAAATAAAATTTTACTGTAAATTAGTAATCTATCAACAGATTTGACCACCAACCAAATCAGTATCTTGACCACATATATGTGAAACAGAACTAGGTGAATTTATCACTGATGTGTCTCTAGTTACAAATATCCCTGGACAATTAATGGCAACTACAAGCAACTATATGCCCAAATTGGAAAATCTAGAAGAAATGAACAAATTTCTAGACACATATAACCTACCTAGATTGAACCATAAAGAAATACAAAACCTGAAGAGACCAATAACAAGTAACAAGGTCAAAGCCATAATAAAAATTCTTCCAGTAAACAAAATCCCGGGACCCAAAGCCTTCACTGCTGAATTCTACCATGTAAAGAACAACTAATACCAATCCTACTCAAACTATTTTGGAAAATAGAAGAGATGAGAATACATTCAAACTTACTCTATAAAGCCAGTATTACCCTAATATCAAAACTAGACACAGACACATCGAAGAAAGAAAACTACAGGCCAATATTTCTGATGACTGTTGATTCATAAGTCTTCAATGAAGTACAGGCAAACCAAATTCAGTGATACATTAAAAAGGTCATTCATCATGACCAAGTGAGATTTATACCTGAGATGCAAGGATGGTTCAACACATGCAAATCAATCAATGTGATACATCATATCAACAGAATGAAGGATAAAAACCATAAGATCATTTCAATTGATGCTGAAAAAGCATTTGATAAAATTCAACATTTCTTCTTGTTAAAACCCTCAAAAAACTGTGTATAAAGGAACTTACCTCAACATAATAAAAGTCATAAATTACATACACATAGCTTGTATCATACTGAATGGGAAAAAATGAAAGCCTTTACTTTAAGATCTGTAACATAACAAGGATGCTCACTTTCACCACTGTTATCCAACATAGTACTGGAGACCCTAGCTAGAACAATCAGACAACAGAAAGAAATAAAAGGCATCCAAATTGGAAAGGAAGAAGTCAAATAATTCCTGTTTGCTTGTATATTATCCTTGATGATATGATCTTATATTTGAAAAAAGCCTGGGCTGGGCGCAGTGGCTCACGCCTGTAATCCCAGCACTTTGGGAGACTGAGGTGGGCGGATTAGGCGGATCACGAGGTCAGGAGATTGAGACCATCTTGGCTAACACAGTGAAACCCCGTCTCTACTAAAAATACAAAAAATTAGCCGAGCTTGGTGGCAGGCACCTGTAGTCCCAGCTACTCAGGAGGCTGAGGCAGGAGAATGGTGTGAACCCAGGAGGCGGAGCTTGCAGTGAGCCGAGATCATGCCACTGCACTCCAGCCTGGGTGACAGAGCAAGACTCTGTCTCAAAAAATAAAATAAAATAAAATAAAATAAAAAATAAATAAAAAATTAAAAAATGAAACAAACCTGAAGACTACACCAAAAAGCTTTTAGAATTGATAAATTCAGTAAAATGGCAGGATGCAAAATCAACATATAAAATTTAGTAGTGTTTCTATATGCCAACAGGGATCAATCTGAAAAAGAAATAAAAAGGTAATACCATTTACAATGGCCACAAATAAAATTAAATAACTAGAAATTAACTTAACCAAAGAAGTGAAAATTTTTCTATAATGAAAACTATACAACATGGATGAAAGAAATTGAAGACACCAAACAAATGGAAATACACTCCATGTTCATGGATTAAAAGAATTAATACTGTATCAATGACATTTTTCACAAAAATAGAAAAAACTATGCTAAAATGTATATGGGACCCCAAAAGACCCAGAATAGCCAAATCCATCCTAAGCCAAAGGAACACAAATGGAGGAATCACATTACCTGACTTCAAATTATACTACAAAGCTATAGTAAGCAAAATGGCATGGTACTGTCATAAAAACAAACATATAGAGCAATAGAACAAAATAGAGAACCAAGAAACAAATATATGCACCTACAGTGAACTCAAGAACAAAGGTGCCAAAAACTTACACTGGGGAAAAGATAGCCTTTTCAATAAATGTTGCAGGAAAATTGGACATCCATATACGAAACTTAATCCCTATCTCTGGCATTATACAAAAATAAAATCAAAATGGATTGAAGACTTAAATCTAAGACCTCAAACTATGAAACCACTCCCAGAAAACCCTGGTGAAACTCTCCAGGATATTGGCCTGGGCAAAGATTTCTTCAGTAATATCCCACAAGCATAGACAACCAAAGCGAAACTGGACAAATGAGATCACATAAAGTTGAAAAGCTTCCGCAAAGCAAAGGAAACAATAAACAAAGTGAAGAGATAACCCACTTTATCAGAGAGAATATTTGCAAACTACTAATCTGACAAAGTATTAATAACTAGAATATATAAGGAGCTAAAACAAACTCTGTAGGAAAAAAATAATAACCCAATTTAAAAATAAGCAAAAAGTTTGAATAGACATTTCTCAAAAGAGGGCGTACAGATGGCAACCACACGTATGAAAAGGTGCTCAACATCACGGATCATCAGAGAAATGCGAAACAAAATTACAATGAGATATCATCTCACCCTAGTTCAAATGGCTTATATCCAAAAGACAGGCAATAAAAAATGGTAGAGAAGATGTGGAGAAAAGGGAATCCTCATTCACTGTTGGTGGAAATGTAAATTAGTACAACCACTATGGAGAACAGTTTGGAGGTTCTGTAAAAAACTAAAAATAGAGCAGCCATGTGATCCAGCAATTCCACTGCTGGGTATATCCCCCAAAGAAAGAAAATCAGTATATCAAAGAGGTATCTGTACTCCCATGTTTTTTGCATCACTGTTCACAATAGCCAAGATTTAGAAGCAACCCAAGCATCTATCAACAGATAAAGATAAAGAAAATATGATACTTATACACAATACTATCTGACCATAAAAAACAATGAGATTCAGTCATTTGTAACCACATGGATGTAGCTGGAGGTCATCATGTTAAATGAAACAAGCCAGACACAGAAAGACAAACATCACATATTCTCATTTATCTGTAGGATCTAAAAATCAAAACAATTTAACCTATGCAGATAGAGTGTAGAAGAATGGTTACCAGAGGCCGGGAAGGGTAGTGGGAAAGCTGGGGGAGGTGAGAATGGTTAATGGGTACAAAAACCATTAGAAAGAATAAGACTTAGTATTTGATAGCACAACAGGGTGAGTATAGTCAAAAATAATTTAATTGACCATTTTAAAATAACTAAAAGGGTATAATTGAATTGTTTATAGCACAAAGGCTAAGTGCTTTTTTCCCTTGAGGGGATGGATACCCCATTTTGCATGATATGATTGTTATGCACTACATGCCTGTATACAAACATTACATGTACCTCATATATACACTTCCTATGTACACACAAAACTAAAATATAAAACATTTTGACCAACAAATATCCATGAACACTTACAGAAATGTGAATTAGAAAGCTGTATCTTTCTGGAAAATACACCTAACATTATGATGTATTTAAATAACCAAAAAGTGAATAAATAAAAAGGGTCATTTAGTAACTAGAAGGTATAGCCAAACTAAAAATTTAATCAAATAAACAAATTTAAAACCAGAAATTCTGTGTTGATGGTTATGGCAGTAACATTGCTTTTGAGTCTCTCTGAATCCATCCATAAAAATAGATGCAATAAGTAGGATAGTAAAATGAAACAACCACACAACCATTTGCCCAAAAAAGTTTAAAAAGAAAGGAATTTAAGTTGCACAGATAAAATGTACGAAAGACATCTAGTTCAACTTGAATTTTTTAGCTTAAGTGTGCCCCAGATATTATGAGACATACTTACATTAAATATGTAATTATATACTTATATTGTTCACCTAAAATTAAAATTCAACTAAGAATCCTGAATTTCTATTTGTTAAATCTAGCAACAAATCCTATAGCAGTACAACTTGTGTAGTATCAACATTTTTGTTAGGGGCGGTAAAAAAACATTTCACAGACAGACGTAAGGAAGGAAAAACCCAGAATCCCAACAGTTGCTTTCTGGAAAGAGCAGCAAGCCACAGAACAACTGAAACTGGGCAGGTTTTCTACAGTCTCCATGTTGATGTGAGTTCAGAGTCCTGCCGTGAGGTCTAAAAGAGCTGGGGGTAGGCTGGGCCTACTAATCCACTGTAGACCTATGCAGGATGAAAGGAGAACCCTCTTGGAATAGAATCAAAATTAGCAGAACAGGAGCAATAGATACAAATAAAAAGGAAGAGCCAGAACATTAGGAAGAGACAAAAGCGAGGATATCTCTAGGCCTTATTAACGCTTCACAAAGACAAGAGGGATCACTAATGCTTGGAAGGTAGAAAAGTTATCCTATTCATTTCTTCTTTTTAAATGCCTATTATTTGAGGACTGTTAGAATAAACAATAGTATATCCACACAATGGATTATGATGTGGCTGTACAAAAGAACAAAAAAATCTCCCTATTAACTGTGAGAAGATCTCCAGGATATACTGTTGCATGGGAAAAGTATCTATGTATACTAGAAAACCAAAGTAAGAAATATATTGTCTTCAAATAAAATTTAGAAGTTACACTATAAATAGATTATATAAATTACAGAATAAAAACCGATGCCGAGGAAACATTTTTTTGCTTGATTTTTGACTCTATCTTATTCTAGTAATAAAATAGAGCCAGTACATTCAAGTAGAACTCTTTAGTTCTATAAGTTTTGCATATAAAAAAGCAGCTGCATAGTAATGATAAATTAATAATGGCTTTGAATCTAAGAATAATGTTGAATTTGACAAGGTTCACAGAGAAGTGAGATGAAAAGGGAGCATAAGTTCAAATTTCAGCAGTATCTACAATTTTTTTCAGAGTTATTCTTAACAGACAAGAATAATATATATAATGCCAAATTATATTTTAAAAGGCAAACAAGTATTAAAAACTGAATGGACTATACAATAATGGACTTTATCTCAGGATTTTAAATTGATGGTTTCAGTCTATGAGAAGTGAATTTTAAAATAAAAAGCCAGCAACAATAAGGAACAACATGAAAATAATATGCTGGTAAGGTGTGTTTCACAAATGCTGTTATATGTTACATTGATTTTCGTACTGATGTGATAAAAGTCTTTAGAAAACTCCTATTTGGTTTAGATATACATTCTTATACTCCTCAATCAAGCCTACTGTAGTACTTTCAAGGTTCAACAATATTTGTTAAATTATTAAATGAATAATGATAATTATTAATGTAAACATTACCATATTAAATCTGACTTCACACAATAAATGGTTTTATTTATACCTTACAACTTTGTTGATAACGGTTATATTTGGTTGGCTGGGGCATTTTGATTGAGGTGTTGTTGCTGTTTTTAATTTTTATTTATTTTGTTTATTTATTTATTATTATTTTTTTTGGAGACGGAGTCTCGCCCTGTCGCCCAGGCTGGAGGGCAGCGGCGATCTCCACTCTCCCCTCATACCCACTTCCGCCTCCCGGGTTCAAGCGATTCTCCTGCCTCAGCCTCCCTAGTAGCTAGGACTACAGGCACAGGCCGTCACACCCGGCTAATTTTTTGTATTTTAGTGGAGAGGGGGTTTCACCGTGTTGCCCAGGCTATTCTGGGACTCCTGAGCTCAAGCAATCCTACCGCCATGGTCTCCCAAAGTGCTGGGATTACAGGCCTGAGCCACCACGCCGGGCCTTGTTGCTGGATTTTAACCCTCAACAACTGAGTTGATTTTACTTCTCAGTTTATAGCAAGACATCAACAGATTGTGCTCTGCACATTTAAAATGCATTACTATTTACTTGTCTCTCCTCTTTACCTTCCATCCCAGTTCACCTCATCCCTTACATGCCACAATTTGTATTTAATGCATGGCCTTTAGATTAATTTCTATACATTTACTTACCTCTATATATGTATTTTTAACATTATATAAATGACATCATGCTGTAAATCATGTACTATTTATTTTTCCCATTTAATATTCTTATTTACATCTATTGTTTGTTCCTATATGTAAATCTAGGGTTTTTCTTCTGATTACTCTTCTGTGATATGCACAGCTACATTGTTATTTATCTGTTCTTGTATGATAAATATATATGTTACCTCCATTTTTTTTTTTGTTTTAGTTTTACTCTTTAACCATCAAAATAAACATCTTCATAAATATCTCTGTGTACCTGAAGGAGTGTCTCTGGTTATATACGTCCCAGAGTGAGTAGGTACTTACGCAATTTTACTAAAATGCTGCCAATTTACTCTCTAAAATAGCTTCACTAACTTACACTGTCAAAAATAGAGTACAAGATCTCCAATTTCTACCTCATTTAGTAGCCAATGATTTATCCAATGTTCTCACTTTTACTAATTATATGCGTATAAAGTGCCATCTACATGTTTTGTTTACATTTTATTTTGAGTGAATGTGAGAATATTGCCAATATTAACTACTTAGAATTTCCTTTTATAACTTGTTTATTTAAAATCTTTACCCATGATTTTATATTGAGATTCTTTCATAATCTAAATTATTAGACATTTTCCAGTTAAGGATGATGCAAATAGTCCAAAGACTAAGGAATTACTCAAAAAATAATTTAGGTATGTTAACGGCACACAGGAACCATCCTAGAGAGCTTTCAATAGCCCAGAGTACAAAATAAATATTGACGAGTACATATTGATTTAAATAAATGATTGAAACATAGATGAATGGGGGAAATAGGCAAGTCTGTCCAGAAGAATTCCAAATTATTTATGCAATTACTGCCCCATTGAGGAGGTGGAGTATAATACCTCTCCACCCTTACGTTTGGACTGCTCATAGTTGACTTTCTTCCAAGTACTGGGTGGAAAAGTGTGTTGACTGGGTAGAAAGAGGAGAAAGAGTGACATTACAGTGGATACATATGATAAATACCATATCATTAGGTTGTTTAGGTTAGAATCAAGAGTTATAATTTACCAAGTGATATGTACCTTTGATATGATGTGATGAAAATGGCACTTTGTTCCTGTGGTCTTACCCTTTAAAATCCCTAACCCCATCTAATCACAAGAAAAACATCAGCCAAGTCTATACTGAGGGATATTCTACAAAACAACTGGTGAGTACTCCCCAAAATGGATCAGGTCATCAAAAAAGAAGGAAAGTCTTTGCAAACTCTCACAGTTTCCAAGATCCCACGGAGACGTTGCTATGGTCTGAATGTGTACCTCCAAAATTTACATATTGAAACTTAATCGCCAATGTGATAGTACTAAGAGGTGGGGCCTTAACAAGGTGATTATGTCACGAGAGAGCTGCCCTTATGAATGAGATTAGCACTTTTATAAAAGAGGTGCTAGGGAGCTGTTTATCATTTCCACCACATGAAGTTGAAGCAAGAGGTGCCATCTTGGAAGCAGAGAGCATCCATCTCTCACGAGACACTGAATCTGCTGGCACCTTGACCTTAAACTTCCTAGCTTCAGGAACTGTGAGAAAATAAATTTTCGTTTTTATAAATCACCCAATCTCAAGTATTTTGTTATAGCAGCACAAAATGACTAAGATAAAAATGATGACTAAATGTAATGTACTATCCTGTATGGGATTCTGGAACAGAAAAAGGACATTAGACAAAAACTAAGGAAATTTGAGTCAAGTGTGGACTTTAGTTAATAGTAAATGTATCAGTATAGATAACATAGTTGTGACAAATGAACATAAAAATGTAAGATATTAATAATGGGGGGACTGGCTGCAGAGAATTTAGAAACTCTCTGTACTACTTTTGCAACTTTTTAGTCAATATAAAACTAATCTAAAAGTAAATGTTTATTTTTTTAATGCCGCTAATATTTTCTCCTAGCCTGTCAATTATCCATTAATTTTGTCCATTTTGACTTTACTGAACAGAAATTTAGACATGATTGTCTTTGACAAGGGTGACAGTTGTGGAGGTGAAGTGAAGTAGGCAGGTTTGGAAAGTATTTTAGGGTGTGTTAGATGTAGAGAGCGAAGAGCAAAAGAAAAGACATTTGGAATGAATTCGAAATTTTTTACTTCAGATATATAGTAATTACTTTCCAGAATCTTCATAATCCTTATTGTGATTGTAAATGGTATCCTATTTTCTATTTCAATTACTAAATGTTTATTACTGTTGCAAATAAGTTCTATTGATTTTGCATATTGATCTTGTTGCAATGTCTTAATCATTCTAATAGTTTGTTGATTATATAGGGCTTTCTTTATCAATGATAATTAATTACAAATACTGAACATTTATCTTCTTTTTATTCACATACATATAATTTATTTTGTATTTAATTAGACAACTCCCAGGACTATTTTAAACAGCAGAAGAATGTTAGAGTTTTTGCCTAATTTCTAATAGTAAAAGGAAACTTCCAAAATTTCTTCATTAATGATAGCATTAATGTTGGCTTATGTTTGTTAATTTGTTTTACTTTATTTTGCCAATATGGATGGCTGGCAATAGGGGTGATGAAAGACAGCTTTCATATGATAAAGGAAATTTCCTTTATTCCTATTTTTTATGAACATTAAAAAATCTCAAATAAACACTAAACATTATCATCAAAAGCTTTGTCTGCATATACTGAAATGATCACAAAAGGGAAGATAGCTGAATAGGAACAACTCCTGTCTGCAGCTCCCAGCAAGATCAATGCAGAAGCCAGATGATTTCTGTATTTCCAACTGAGGCACCCAGTTTATCTCACTGGGACTGGTTAGACAGTGGGTGCAGCCCATGGAGGGCAAGCAGAAGCAGGGTGGAGTGTCGCCTCATCCGGGAAGCACAACGGGTTGAGGAACTCCCTCAACTAACCAAGGGAAGCTGTGAGGGACTGTGCCCCGAGGAATGGTGCATTCCAACCCAGATACTATGCTTTCTGCATGGTCTTCACAGCCTGCAGACCAGGAGATTCTCTCCGTGCCTATGCCACCAGAGCCCAGGGTTTCAAGCACAAAACTGGGTGGCCATTTGGGCAGACACTGAGCTAGCTACAGGAGTTTTTTTTCCGTGCCCAGTGGCGCCTGGAATGACAGTGAGACAGAACCTTACACTCCCCTGGAGAGGGAGCTGAAGCCAGGGAGTCAAGTGGTCTAGCTCAGTGGATCCCACCCCCACAGAGCCCAGCAAGCTAAGATCCACTGGCTTGAAATTCTTGCTGCCAGAACAGCAGTCTGAAGTTGACTTGGGATGCTGCAACTTGGTGGGGGGAGGGGCGTCCACCATTACTGAGGCTTGAGTA
Source organism: Rhinopithecus bieti (assembly GCF_001698545.2). NCBI lineage: Eukaryota > Metazoa > Chordata > Mammalia > Primates > Cercopithecidae > Rhinopithecus > Rhinopithecus bieti. The sequence goes on from NW_016813614.1 coordinate 418,073, forward strand.
GGCAGTTTTCCCCTCACAGCATAAACAAAGCCTCCAGGAAGTTTGAACTGGGCGGAGCCCACCACAGCTTGGCAAAGGCACTGTAGCCAGACTGCTTCTCTAGATTTCCCCTCTCTGGGCAGGGCACCTCTGAAAGAAAGGCAGTAGTTCCAGTCAGGGGCTTAAAGATAAAACTCCTATCTCCCTGGGACAGAGCATCTGGGGGAAGGGGCGGCTGTGGGCGCAGCTTCAGCAGATTTAAATGTTTCTGCCTACTGGCTCTAAAGAGAGCAGCAGATCTCCCAGCACAACACTCAAACTCTGCTATGGGACAGACTGCTTCCTCAAGCTGGTCCCTGACCCCCATGCCTACTGACTGGGAGACACCTCTCAGCAGGTTTGACAGACATCTCATGCAGGAGAGCTCTGGCTAGCTTCTGGCAGGTGCCCCTTTGGGACAAAGTTTCTAGAGGAAGGAACAGGTAGCAATCTTTGCTGTTCTACAGCCTCAGCTGGTAATACCCAGGCAAACAGGGTCTGGAGTGGACCACCAGCAGAGTCCAGCAGACCTGCAGCAGAGAAGCCTGACTGTTAGAAGGAAAACTAACAAACAGAAAGGAATAGTATCAACATCAACAAAAAGGACATCCAACCAAAACCCCATCTGAAGTTCACCAACATCAAAGACTAAAGATAGATAAATCCACAAAAATGGGGAGAAGCCAGCACAAAATGATGAAAATTGCAAAAACCAGAACACCTCTTCTTTTCAAAGGATCACAACTTCTTGCCAGCAAGGGAACAAAACTGGACGGAGAATGAGTTTGATGAATTGACAGAAGTAGGCTTCAGAAGGTGGGTAATAATGGACTCTTCCAAGCTAAAGGAGCATGTTCTAACCTCATGCAAGGAAGAGAAGAACTTTGAATAAAGGTGAGAGGAATTGCTGACTAGAATAACCAATTTAGAAAAGAAGATAAATGAATTGATGGAGATAAAAAGCACTGCACAAGAACTTCGTGAAGCATACAAAAGTATCAGTAGCCAAACTGATCAAGTGGAAGAAAGGATATCAGAGACTGAAGATCAACTTAATGAAAGAAAGCATGAAGACAAGATTACAGAAAAAAGAATGAAAAGGAACAAACAAAGCCTCCAAGAAATATGGGACTAGGTGAAAAGACCAAACCTACTTTTGATTGGTGTACCTGAAAGTGAAAAGGAGAATGGAACCAAGTTAGAAAATACTCTTTGGGATATTATCCAGGAGAATTTTCCCAATCTAGCAAGACAGGCCAACATTCACATTCAGAAAATGCAGAGAACACCACAAAGATACTCCTGGAGAAGAGCAACCCCAAGACACATAATTGTCAGATTCACCAAGGTTGAAATTAAGGAAAAATGTTAAAGACAGCCAAAGAGAAAGGTCAGGTTACCCACAAAGGGAAGCCCATCAGACTAACAGTGGATCTCTCAGCAGAAACCCTACAAGCAAGAAGACAGTAGGGGCCAATATTCGACATTCTTAAAGGGAAGGATTTTCAACCCAGAATTTCATATCCAGTCAAACCAAGCTTCATAAGTGAAGGATAAATAAAATCCCATACAGAAAAGCAAATGCAGAGAGATTTTGTCACAACCAGGCCTACTTTATGAGAGCTCGTGAAGGAAGCACTAAACAGAAAGGAACAAACAGTACCAGCAAATGCAAAAGCATACCAAATTGTAAAGACCGTTGACACTATGAAGAAACTGCATCAACTAACAAGCAAAATAACCAACTAGCATCATAATGACAGGATCAAATTCACACATAACAATATTAACCTTATATGTAAATGAGCTAAATGCCCCGTTGAAAAGACTTTAAATTAAAATTAAAAGACACCAACTGGCAAATTGGAGACTAGCAAATTGTCTTTAAATTAAAAGACACAGACTGGCAAATTGAATAAAGAGTCAAGACTCATTGGTGTGCTGGATTCAGGAGACTCATCTCATGTGCAAAGACACAGATCGGCTCAAATTAAAGGGATAGAGGAACATTTGCCAAGCAAATGGGAAGAAACAACAACAACAACAACAAACAAAAACAAACAAAAAAAACCAAAGCAGTGGTTGCAATCCTAGTCTCTGATAAAACAGACTTAAAACCAACAAAGATCAAAAGAGACAAAGAAGGGCATTACGTAATGGTAAAGGGATCAATTCAACAAGAAGAGCTAACTCTCCTAAATATACATGCACCCAATACAGGAGCACCCAGATTCATAAAGCAAGTTCTTAGAGACCTACAAAGAGACTTTGACTCCCACACAATAATAATGGGAGACTTTAACACCCCACTGTCAATATTAGACAGAACAACGAGTCAGAAAATTAACAAAGATATTCAGGACTTGAACTCAGCTCTAGACCAAGTGGACCTAATAGACATTTACAGAACTCCCCACCCCTAATCAACAGAATGTACATTCGTCTCAACACCACATCACACTTACTCTAAAACCGACCACATAATTGGAAGTAAAACATTCCTCAGCAAAGGCAAAAGAACAGAAATCATAACTAACAGTCTCTCAGACCACAGTGCAATCAAATTAGAACTTAGGATTAAGAAACTCACTCAAGGGAGGGATTGCATTGGGGAGTTATACATGATATAAATGATGAATTGATGGGTGCTGACGAGTTGATGGGTGCAGCACACCAACAGGGCATAAGTATACATATGTAACAAACCTGCATGTTATGCACATGTACCCTAGAACTTAAAAGTATAATTAAAAAAAAAAGAAAGAAAATAAAAAAAAACTTAGAAAACAAAAACAAACAAACAAACAAAAAAAGAAACTCACTCAAAACTACACAACTACATGGAAACTGAACAACCTGCTCCTGAATGACTACTGAGTAAATAAGGAAATTAAGGCAGAAATAAATAAGTTCTTTGAAACCAATGAGAACAAAGACACAATATACCAGAATCTCTGGGACACAGCTAAAGTCATGTTAAGAGGGAAATTTATAGCACTAAATGCCCACAGGAGAAGGCAGGAAACATCTGAAATCGACATCCTAACATCACAATTGAAAGAACTAGAGAAGCAAGAGCAAATATATTCAACAGCTAGCAGAAGACAAGAAATAACTAAGATCAGAGCAAAACTGAAGGAGATATAGACATGAAAAACCCTTCAAAAAATCAATGAAACCAGGAGCTATTTTTTTGAAAAGATCAACAAAATAGATAGATAGATAGCCTGACTAATAAAGAAGAAAAGAGAGAAGAATCAAATAGATGCAATAAAAAATGATAAGGAAGATAACACCACTGATTCCACAGAAATACAAACTACCATCAGAGAATACTATAAACACCTCTGTGCAAATAAACTAGAAGATATAGAAAAAATAAATAAATTCCTGGACACATACAACCTCCCAAGTCTAAACAAGGAAGAAGTCGAATCCCTGACTAGACCAATAACAAGTTCTGAAATTGAGGCAGTAATTAATAGCCTACCAACCAAAAAAAGTCCAGGACCAGATGGATTCACAGCCGAATTCTACCAGAGGTACAAAGAGGAGCTGGTGCCATTCCTCCTGAAACTATTCCAAACAAAAAAAAAAAAGAGGGAATCCTCCCTAACCCTTTTTATGAGGCCAGTATCATCTTGATACCAAACCCTGACAGACAAAACAAAAAAAGAAAATTTCATGCCAATATCCCTGATGAGCATCGATGCAAATATCCTCAATAAAATACCAAATCCAACAAACCAAATCCAGCAACACATCAAAAACCTTATCCACCACAACAATTAAGTTGGCTACATCCCTGGGATACAAGCCTAGTTCACCGTACGCAAATCAATAAATGTAATCCATCACATAAGCAGAACCAATGACAAAAACCACATGATTATCTCAATAGATGCAGAAAAGGCCTTCAATAAAATTCAACACCGCTTCATGCTAAAAACTCTCAATAAAGTAGGTATTGATGGAACACATCTCAAAATAATAAGAGCTATTTATGACAAACCCACAGTCAATATCATACTGAATGGGCAAAAGCTGGAAGCATTCCCTTTGAAAACTGGCACAAGACAGGGATGTACTCTCTCACCACTCCGATTCAACATAGTATTGGAAGTTCTGGCCAAGGCAATCAGGCAAGAGAAGGAAATAAAGAGTATTCAAATAGGAAGAGGGGAAATCAAATTGTCTCTGTTTGCAGATGAAACGATTGTGTATTTAGAAAACCCATCGTCTCAGCCCAAAATTTCCTTAAGCTGATAAGCAACTTCAGCAAAGTCTCAGGCTACAAAATCAGTGGGCAAAAATCACAAGCATTCCTATACATCAACAGTAGACAAACAGAGAGCCAAATCATGAGGGAACTCTCATTCACAATTGCTATAAAGATAATAAAATACCTAGGAATACAACTTACAAGGATGTGAAGAACCGCTTCAAGGAGAACTACAAACCACTGCTCAAGGAAATAAGAGAGGACATAAACAAATGGGAAAACATTTCATGCTCATGGACAGGAAGAACCAATATCATGAAAATGGCCATACTTCCCAAAGTAATTTATAGATTCAGTGCTATCCCCATCAAACTATCATTGACTTTCTTCACAGAATTAGGAAAAACTATTTTAAATTTCATATGGAACAAAAAAGGCCCTGCATTGCCAAGACAATCCTAAGCCAAAAGAACAAAGTTGGAGGCATCATGCTACCTGACTTCAAACTATACTACAAGCCTACAGTAACCAAAACAGCATGGTACTGGTACCAAAACAGAGATATAGACCAATGGAACAGAACAGAGCCCTCAGAAATAATACCACACATCTACAGCCATCTGATCTTTGACAAACCTGACAAAAACAAGAAATGAGGAAAGGATTCTCTGTTGAATAAATAGTGCCTGGAAAATTGGCTAGCCATAAGTAGAAAGCTGAAGCTGGATCCTTTCCTTACTCCTTATACGAAGATTAATTCAAGATGGATTAGAGACTTAAATGTTAGACCTAATACCATAAAAACCCTAGNAAAATGTCAGGAAACAACAGATGCTGGAGAGGATGTGGAGAAATACAGATGTTTTTATACTGTTGGTGGGAGTATAAATTAGTTCAACCATCGTGGAAGACAGTGTGGCAATTCTTCAAGGATCTAGAACCAGAAATACCATTTGACCCAGCAATCCCATTACTGGGCATATACCCAAAGGATTATAAATCATTCTACTCTAAAGATATGTATGTTTATTGCAGCACTGTTCACAATAGCAAAGACTTGGAACCAATCCAAATGTCCATCAATGGTAGTCTGGATAAAGAAAATGTGGCGTATATACACCATAGAATACTATGCAGCCATAAAAAAGGATGCGTTCATATTCTTTGCAGGGACATGGATGAAGCTGGAAACCCTCTTTCTCAACAAACTAACACAAGAACAGAAAACCAAATACCACATATTCTCACTCATAAGTGGGATTTGAACAATGAAAACACATGGACACAGGGAGGGGAACATTATACACCAGAGACTGGGGGTAGGAGGCCAGGGTAGGGATAGCATTAGGAGAAATACTTAATGTAGGTGACAGGTTGATGGGTGCAGAAATCCACCATGGCACCTCTATGCCTATGGAACAAACCTGCACATTCTGCACATTTATCCCAGAACTTAAACTATAATAAATTAAAACACACACACACACACACACACACACACACACAAAAATGATCACATGATATTTCCCCTACAGTCGATTAGTGTGATAAATTTTGATACTACATTTTCTGATGTCGATTGTTCTTGCATTGCTTAGATAAATCCTCTTTCATTCATGAACTGTTTTTTTAAAAATATGCTACTAAATTTTGTTGGTGAATTAATATTTAGAAAATTTTAATCTATGCTTGAAAGAAATTGAGCATAGATTAAAATTTCATTTTCTTGTGGTGTTTTCACTAGTTCTGATACTGTGCTGGATTTTTTTTTTAATTTTCCCTTTAAAATTTATTCTCTATTCTTCTCCTTCCTGCTCTGTCATGAAAGGTACTGAATGGGTTCCCTCCACAGGTTCTTTTGCCCCTGGCTTTGGTAAAGTTTATTCAAAGATCTATTTTTTTTTAACTTTTAGTTTAGGTTCCAGGGTATGTGAGCAGGTTTGTAATATAGGTAAATAATGTGTTATGGGGATTTGGTGTACAGATTATTTCATCACCCAAGTAATAATCATAGTACCCCACAGGTAGATTTTAATCCTAAACCTCCTCTCACCCTCCACTCTCAAGTATGCCCCAGTGTCTGTTCCTTTCTTTGTGACTATATGTACTTGATGTTTAGCTAGAACTTACAAGGGAGAACATGCAGTACTTGGCTTTCTGTTCCTCTGTTAGTTTGCTTAGGATAATGGCCTCCAGCTCCAACCATGTGGCTGCAAAGAACATCATCTCATTACTTTTTATGGCTGTGTAGTATTCTATGGTTTATATATACCACATTTTCTTTATCCAGTCTACCATTGATGGGTATTTAGGTTGATTCCATATCTTTGCTATTCCAAATAGTGCTGCAATGAATATACACATCCATGTGTCTTTATAGTAGAATGATTTGTATTCCTCTGGGTATATACCTAATAATGAGATTGCTATGTTGAATGGTAATTCTGTTTTAAGTTCTTTCAGGTATTCCCAAACTGCTTTCCACAATGACTGGAATAACATTCTCAGTGCATAAACATTCCCTTTTCTCCACAGCCTTACTGGCATCTATTATTTTTTGACTTTTTAATAGCCATTCTGATGGTTTGAGATGGCATCTATTTCTGTCATGAGATTTAAAAGCAGGAGTTGAGTGAAGTCTGAATCTTACTACCCTGGAATTCTCTTTCTGTTAGATTGTAGAATTTGATACATCCCTTTACCAAAAGTTTCAGCTCCACTCTGGATTTTTCCAATAATTTCCTCAAATTGCTCCTTTAGGCTAAAGAGTGGTATTAGTTGCTTATGTTGTAAGCCTGGATAAAAACTATTCCCTCTTGATTTTCCCAAAGCCAGCCAATATCATTGTAGAGTGTCCCTTCACTGAAATCTCCATAGTCCCCCAGTGTGGGCATGCCAACTGCTTCCTACTGGGAGCCTGACTGATATGGATATCAAAGTTACACTCACTTCAAAACGTGAGTTGTGCATCTTCTTTTCTTTTCTACTATAAGATATAAGTTGTGTACAATGGATACATATTTTTTGACAGTTTGGTAGAACTCACTCATAAAATTATAGTTTTAGGGCAAGGATTTAGTGGTAGAGAATAATGTGTACACATTTTCTATGTTAATTTTAGAGTATTATACAAACTAGATATTGCAAAAATATCTATTTAATTAGTATTTCAAGTTATTGGCATTTAGCAGTTTATAATATTCTTTTGAATATCTCACACCTGTAGCTATATTCCCTTTTCTTTAATATTTTATTTATATGTTCTCTCTCTTCTAGTAATGTTGCAAAAAGTTTAGTTTTTCTTTTTTTTTCTTTTCTTTTGTGTGTGTGTGTGTGTGTGTGTGTGTGTGTGTGTGTGGCAGAATCTTGTTTTATTGCCCAGGCTGGAGTGCAGTGGCGCAATCTCGGCTCACTGCAATCTCCACCTCCTGGGTTCACGCCATTCTCCTGCCTCAGCCTTCCGAGTAGCTGGGACTACAGGCACCTGCCACCACGCCTGGCTAATTTTGTATTTTAGTAGAGATGGGGTTTCACCTTGTTAGCCAGGATGGTCTCAATCTCCTGACCTCATGAGTTGCCCACCTTGGCCTCCCAAAGTGCTGGGATTACAGGCATGAGCCACCACGCTTGGCCAGTTTAGCTTTTCAATGTCATTTCAAACAATGAGCTTTTGCTTTTGAAATCAACTTTTAAGTTTTTAAATTCTTTGGCTTTCTCTGTCATTGTGTTCATCCATGACCTTTATAACTTCATTTCCCTTATGTACATGGTAAAATAGATAACGCCTTTAAATTATGAGTGAAATATGAGGTAAGGAGATAAAATTTAAGCGTTGTTTGGGGAAAATGTCTCAAACTTCCTAAAATGATCAAAGCGTCTAACAAAGTATTGCCCCTACGGATGTAACAGACAAATAAATTTTCATCATTGTATTTTTTTAATCCTTGATTTTGGAATGTTTGGATTAACTGATAACACGTGAATGAGAAAAGGCATTTAATTAAGCTACAAAGATATTACCAAGGCAACTTGCAAAGTATAACTATAATCTTCCATTCTGTTTTAGTAGCATCTTAGGTGCTTCTTTAGATATCCTCAGCCTCATCTGTCTTCACTGGCCTCCACCATAACAGCAGACTCTGAGTAGATACTCAGAATTCAGCTAACTGAGGCTGAGCAGGCACATGTCTGAATTCAATATATCACTTCCAGACTTGAAGGAAACACCCGACTACAAGGCTTTCCTAGTAGCCACCAAAGCAGTCCAGTAATAAAATCTAGTTTATTTGGAGGAATAAGTTCCCTGTGGAATGAAATTTATCTAATGAAACAGGGAAGGGGACAGAGCTAGCATATAAGTTTATCTCCCTCCGTCCAACAGAATGTCTGAGACATGTTTTTTTTTTTTTTTTTTAATACAGTTTGTTTAGTGACAGTCTTGATAAAAGGGGCCTTACTAAGTGACCATCTGTGCTTGCTTGCAGCAATCTGGAAGCACAGTAACTTATCACCTTGCTATTGCTGTCCAACTGACCCTGCCTGTTCCCTATCCTTCACCCTCACTAGCCTGAGACTGCACTTCTCAACTAAGCTTTGCCACTTACGTGTTTTTTTGTTTGTTTGTTTTTTGTTTTTTAAGATTCTGTTCTCCAGGGAACAGATTTATGTCTATCACTTAGCATCTAATAAGAAACCCTATGAGAAAGAGAACTTACTCTCTACTTTGGAAAAAAGAATTACTCACTTTCCAGTGGAAAAGAAATTATAGTTTTGGAGATTCATGATTTTGAGATACTTTTCCCTCTCTCAACTTTGGCAATGTGGAAAGGGAAATAGCAAGAAGTTTGGACCAGTACTGGCCTGTGGTCTTCCCAGTTATGCCATCTTATATCCCCATAACCAAGTTTCCTGGACTAGTATGGAGCTTCTGAACAATTCAACCATGATTATCTTAGATTTCTTTTCTACCTTCTAGGAAAAGCCCCACATTTCCAAAGAAATACAATATTCTTAAGTAAAATGACTTTCCTGAGAGTAACTCTTCTCATCTTTCTTTGAATCCTGAAAAGATTCCTAAAATGTTACCTATGTTTCACGTCACGATAGCCTTGAGAGAAAAATAGTCTCAAGATTTAATCAAATATATTTTTCTTTGTAAATCAGAACCACAATAAGCCACAATAGTACTTCATACCAATGAGGATGGCTACATTATGAAATTAGGAAATGAGACAAAAACAAAACAAGTGATGGAAATGATGTGAAGAAATTGGAATCCTTGTATATTGCTGGTATAATGTAAAATGGTGCAGGTGGCAAAAAGTTTGATGGTTCTTCAATAAGTTAAATTTAGAATTACCATAGAACCCAGCAATTCCACCCCTGGGTATGTATGCAAAATAATTGAAAACAGGTGTTCAGGCAAAAACTGGTACACGAATGTTCACAGCAGCACCATTCCCAATAGCTAAAAGGTGGAAACAACCCAATTGTCCATTGACTGATGAATGGATAAAGAAAATGTGGTATTTCCGTACAATGGAATATTTTTTCACCATAAAAAAGGAATACTTACACATGCTACCACATGGATGAACCTTGAAACATGCTAAATAAAAAGCCAAACATGAGAAGCCACATATGCTCCTATGTACATGAAATGTCCAGAAAAGGCACATCTATATATAGAGAAATGAGATTAATAGTTGCCACAAGCTGGGAGGAGAGAGGAATGAGAAGTGACTGCTTAAAGGGTACAAGGTTTTTTGAGGGAGGTCATGAAAATGTTCTGGAATTAGATACTAGTGATTGTTGTACAACATTGTAAATGCACACTTTGTTATGCATGCTGAATTTTATGTTAGGTATGTTTTACCAGAATAAAAGAGAAATAAATAAATAAAAATAAATGTATTTATCTGAATCTACCCCACCTGATCTTTACAAGCTCATGATCCTTTTCTAAAATGATTCCCAACTTGTCATTAAGAATCCCTGGGGTAGGGAATTAGGGGGAAAAAAAGTAGGTTAATCCTCTTTAATAATTATTCTGTGCCACTACTTTCTTCTCTTTTAACACCGACTGGCTATAATCGTACCTTCTATAGCGATTAATGACAAAAAAAATAGCTTTATCACAAGTGTCCACTGAAGGTGCCAACTCAGATGCTGACATCTGTACTCAGGGTCAGAGGCTCCCAATGTTGTTTTTGTTGTTTAATTCACTTATAATCCACTTCATTTCAGAAATGCCTTGAGTTAATGAATGCGTATGTCAAGAGCAGTTATGTCTGTGCCCATCATTGCCAGGACTACCTATGTAAATGTGGCTGATGCTCTACAGAGTGATTTCACAGGCAGATTTCAGGAAAATAACTATTTCAGTTTTTGCGTGTTCATTCTTTGGAGACTGCTGACCCAGTTCTAAGACTTAAAACACGAAAAAGACTGAGTGTTGGGAATAACTGTGTCTCCCATTGGTGCACTGGGAAGACAGTCATGCAACAGTCACCATCACATGGCCCATTGGCTGCTGGCAAGAATGATGCCAGCTGTGCCCTAGGATTTTGCTCCGGGCTTGTCCTACATGAATAACGCCTCCACCCACCTCAGCCCCGCAACACCTCACCCTGCTCTCTTTATAATCTCTCACAATACTGGTAAGCAACACACAAAAGTGGTGGTATTTAGACAAAAACTTCTAACATGTATATGCGTGAGAAAACTAATTGAGATTTCTTCTGAGCCAAGACTGTGATTAAACAACCCACTATGACAGTGTCTCTGAAACAAAAAATGAGCAAACAGCAAAAAAAAAAAAAAAAAAAAAA